>NC_045445.1:95050568-95166249 GCF_002776525.5 Piliocolobus tephrosceles | reverse complement strand
TGCCAAAAAAAAAAAAAAAAAAAAAAAAAAGACTTATTATAAAGTTATAGTAATCAAGATAGTGTATTACTGGTAAAAGGATAGACACATAGATCAACTGAACAGAACAGAGTCCAGAAATAGACCAACACAAACATGGTCAATTGATTTTTAACAAAAGTGCAAAGGCACTTCAATGGGGAAAAGATAGTCTTTTCAACAAACTGTGCTGAAACAATTTGACATCCATATGAAAAACACAACCTCTCATATTTTATACAGAAATCAACTAAATATGGATGATTTGTTCTAAAATGTGAAGTATAGAACTATGTAATTAAAAAAGAAAAGCATGCTGGGCGTGGTGGCTCATTCCTGTACTCCCAGCAATTTGGGAGACCTAGGCGGATGGATCACCTGAGGTCAGGAGTTCAAGACCAGCTTGGCCAACAAGGTGAAACCCCGTCTCTACTAAAAATACAAAAGATCAGCCAGGTGTGGGGGCGCGTGCTTGTAATCCCAGCTACTCCGGAGCCTGAGACACGATAATTGCTTGAACCCAGGAGGTGGAGGTTGCAGTGAGCCAAGATAGTGTCACTGCACTCCAGCTTGGGTGACAGAGTGAGACTCTATCTCAAATAAATAAATAAATAAGAAAGAAAGAAAAACATAAAGTAGAAGTGAGGTTATGAAGGGAACATCATTATTTGGAAAGCCTCACATTTAGACGCACACATTGTGCTGCTGCTACAGCTCTAATACCTGCCACTTTCAGAAGTCAATGTGTGGCAAATGTCGCTACCCTCCCAAACATAAAATAAAGTATAACTAGAGTGCCGAGGCTAAAAGACAAAATACCACCAGGAGTGGTATAATTAGGTAGCTAAAAATTGCATACCATGAATTCAGGCACATACTCTGTGAAGGAGTAACCCCTATACCCAAAGGGGCAGCTGTAGCAGCATCCAGTTCATTTTAAAAATTTCAATGATTGGTCACGCAATAAATGTTTTGTTTTTTCTTTTTTTGAGATGAAGTTTCACTCTTGTTGCCCAGGCTGGAGTACAATGGTGCAATCTCGGCTCACTGTAACCTCCGCCTACCGGGTTCAAGTGATTCTCCTGCCTCAGCCTCCCGAGTAGCTGGGATTACAGGCATGCGCCACCATGCCCAGCTAATTTTTTGTATTTTCAGTAGAGCTGGGGTTTCACCATGTTGGCCAGGCTGGTCTTGAACTCCTGACCTTAAGGTGATCCACCCACCTCAGCCTCCCAAAGTGCTGGGATTACAGGTGTGAGCCACTGCACCTGGCCAATGTTCTTCTTTTTAAAAAATATTTTAAAAAAAGAAAACAGAAGAAAATAGTCATGCCTATAGTTGGTCAAAGAGTTCTTAGACATCACACCAAAAGCATGGCCCATAAAAGATAAACGCTAATGAAAACTGTAAAACTTTGCTCTGCAAAAGATGCTGTTAAAAGAAAAGACAACGGTAAGGAGATCGAGACCATCCTGGCTAAAATGGTGAAACCCCGTCTCTACTAAAAAATACAAAAAACTAGCCGGGCGAGGTGGCGGGCGCCTGTAGTCCCAGCTGCTTGGGAGGCTGAGGCAGGAGAATGGCGTGAACCCGGGAGGCTGTGAGCTGAGATCCGGAGGCGGAGCTTGCAGTGAGCTGAGATCCGGCCACTGCACTCCAGCCCCGGCGACAGAGTGAGACTCCGTCTCAAAAAAAAAAAAAAAAAAAAGAAAAGACAACTACAGACTGGGGGAAAAGATTTGCAAACCAGGTATCTGTCAAAGCACCCATATGCATTATAAAGAACTCTCAAAACACAACAGTAAGTAAATGAACAAACCAATTTAAAAAAAGAGGCAAAAGACTGTTTATGAACAAACCATTTGTCAAAGAGGATATATGCATGAAATATGCTCAGGACAAAAATGTTGGCTAGGCGCGGTGGCTCACACCTGTAATCCCAGCACTTTGGGAGGCTGAGGTGGGCAGCTTGCTTGAGCTCAGGAGTTTGAGACCAGCCTAGGCAACACAGCGAAACCCTGTCTCTAAGAAAAGTACAAAAATTAGCCAGGCATGATAGTGTGCGCCTGTAGTCCCAGCTACTTGGGAGGCTGAGGCGGGAAGACTGCTCAAGCCCGGGAGGCGGAGGCTGCAGGGAGCCGAGATCATGCCACTACACACCAGCCTGGGCAATAAAGTGAGACTGTGTCTCAAAAAGAAAAAAAATGTTCATCATTAGTCACTTGGGAAACATAAATTAAAACTATGACGAGCTACCACTACACACCTATTAAAACAGCTATAAAAAACACTGACAATCTGTTGTATAACATGGTGGCCACAGTTAATAACAAGGTATTATATTTTTGGAAATTACTAAAAGAGTAGATGTTAAGTGTTCTCACCACAACAAAATGAAAAGCATTTGAGGTAATATATATGTTAATTAACTCGATTTAGCCATTCTACGATGTATACGTATTTCAAAACATGTTGTATGCAATAAATATATATAATTTTCATTTGTCAGTAAAAAAAAATAAATGGAAAAAAAACTGACAATACCAAATGCTGGTAAGGAATGGAACAGCTACTTTGGCAAGGTCTTATAAATTTAAACACACACTTACCACATGACCCTGAAACTCCACTTGTAGGTATTTACACTAGGGAAATAAAAACTTGTGTTCATACAAAAACCTGTACACAAATGTTTATAGCAGCTCTATTCATAACACCATAAAGTGAAATCAATCTAAATATTCTTTAAGGGGTGAATGGATAAACAAACTGGCATATCCATACAATGGCTATTACTCAGCAATAAAAAGGAATGAATTATTGATACAGGTAACACGCAACAACTTAGAAGAATCTCAAAGGTATTATGTTGAATTAAAGAAGCCATTCTCAAAATATCATGTACTGGGCTGGGCGTGGTAGCTCACGCCTGTAATCCCAGCACTTTGGGAGGCCAAGACAGGTGGATCACCTGAAGTCAGGAGTTCAAGACCAGCCTGGCCAATATGGTGAAAACCCCTCTCTACTAAAAATATAAAAAATTATCCAGGTGTGGTGGTGGGCGCCTGCAATTCCAGCTACTCTGGAGGCCGAGGCAGGAGAATCGCTTAAGCCAGGGAGGCGGAGGTTGCAGTGAGCCGAGATCACACCATTGCACTCCAGCCTGGGCAACAAGAGCGAGGCATCGTCTCAAAAAAGAAAAAAAAAATCACATACTGTATGATTCATGTGATATTCTTTAGAAGATGGAACCATAGTAACAGAAAATGAACTGGTGGTTGCCAGGGCTTAAAGGTAGGTTTGGGTGTTATTACAAAGGGATAGCATGTTTTTTGGGGTAGCACAACTGTTCTGTATTCTTATTGTGATGATGGTCACATAAATCAATACATGTGTTAAAATTCACAAGTCGGCTTGACTGTATGTTAATTTTAAAAATAAGTGAGAAATCCAAATTGAAAATATAAATCAAATTGTTAAAAATAAAACTAACTTATTTTCATAATTTTTAATTTCATTTTGTAGAATAAAATCCCAGTTGAGCTCTTTTTCCACTATTAACAATGAAATTTTCATTTTTGTTTTATGTAGACTCACTTTAAGTAGTCTTTTTTCTTTGCTCATTATCTTCCATTGAGCAAGAACTCCTTTATGTTAAGATACACAGATGCTCCTTGATTTATGGCAGGGTTATGTCCCAATAAACCCATCACAAGTTGAAAATATAGGTCAACAATCCATTTAATACACCTAGCCTACTGAACATCATAGCTTAGCCTAGCCCACCTTAAATGTGCTCAGAATATCTTACATTAGCATACAGCTGGGCAAAATCATCTAACACAAAGTCTATTTTATAATAAAGTATTGAATATCTCATGTAATGTACTGAATACTATACTGAAAGTGAAAAACAGAATGGGTATATGGGTACTCAAAGTACAGTTTCTACTGAAAGCATATTGCTTTTGCACTACTGGAAAGCAGAAAAATGTTAAGTTGACCCAGCATTAAGTGAGGGATGTGTACATTTTAAAAAATTTACTTTCAAATTCTTTGGGGGGAAAGACAAAGTCTTGCTATGCTGCTCAGGCTAGTCTCAAACTCCTAAGCTCAAGTAATCTTCCTGCCTTGGCTTCCTGAAATGCTGGTATTACAGGTGTGAGCCACCATGTGTACACTGAAACAAAAAAAAGACTAGAAGGACATATGTCAGAGTGGTAACTATAGCAAGCTGTTTATGGGTAATGAGATTTTATGTGATTTGTTTTCATTTTCTAAATTTTCTAGAATGGGCTTATATTACTTTACTGATTTATTTTTTTTAAGATGAAGTTTCACTCTGTCACCCAGGTTGGAGTGCAGCAGCGCAATCTCGGCTCACTGCAACCTCCGCCTCCCGGGTTCGATCAATTCTTCTGCCTCACCACACCCAGCTAATTTTTTGTATTTCTAGTAGAGATGGGATTTCACCATGTTGGCCAGGCTGGTCTTGAACTTCTGACCTCAAGTGATCCACTCACCTTGGCCTCCCAAAATGCTGGGAGTACAGGTGTGAGCCACTGTGCCCGGACTAGAATGGGCTTATATTACTTTAATCATCAGTAGAAAAAAAGGTAAAGGACACTTTCAATCCAGGCTGTGTAATGTTTTTTAAAGGAAATTTTGGAGCTCTGGTTTGTAAGCATGGAGAAGACAAGCAGCTAGGAAGAAAACTTAGGTGTCACAGAAAAGATCAGGGACCTGTTGGTGTTGCTGAAGAAGGTAAGAAAATTGAGGACTCTTAGGAAGGGGAATGCTAACTTACCTGAGACTGTTTGAAAACATCCTTCCCAACTACATCTAGGTTTGAGGGATCTTTGATGGAACTGACATACTCAGAAACAGCCTTGATCACCACGTCACAGGGAGGAAGAACCAGCTGATGAGCTCGAACCTAGAAAAGGCAAGATAAGCAAGGGACGCTGACATCAAAGATGGATCACTAAGAAAAAGGGTGAAGTTGAGGGGGGGATATGGAATCCAAATTTGGTAAATCCACAGAGAGACAATTAAAATATTTTCTTTAAAAATAGTTTCATCCCTTCATTCTCAGCACAGAACATTTGGAAAACATGGAAAAGTATACAGCAATAAAAACATATCATCCATCTTCCTACAGAGATAACTACTGTATATGACACTCACAATTAATCAGGCTTCCTTTCATGAGACATTTTGGCTTTTGTGCTATTAAATGTAATATTATAATGAGTTGACAACATTTGGATTCTGATTTGAACTAATCACAAAAAGCCATTTTAAGACAATCAGGAAAATCTGAAAATGGACTGGATATTAAGATGATACCAAGAAATTTGCATTAATTTTGTCAGGAGTAATAACGGCATTATGCTTATGTAAGAAACTGCCCAAGTATTTTAGAGATGTGTACTGAAGAATGTGAAAGGGATTTGCTTTAAAAAACATTAGCAACTACAAAAAAACCCAGAAAATGTGGCAAAATATTGGTAACTGTTGGATCTGGAAGATGTTACAATGGTGATTTACTATATATTACTTTTCCTGTTTTTGTGATGCCTAAACTTTTTTTCTTTTTGTTTTTTTTTGAGACAGAATCTCACTCTGTCATCCAGGCTGGGGCGTAGTGGTGCAATCTCGGTTCAATGCAACCTCTGCCTCCTGGGTTGAAGCGATTCTTCTGCCTCAGCCTCCCGAGTAGCTGGGATTACAGGCACACACCACCACTGGATTTGCTCATAAAATATTCCCACTCTGAGATTATACAAAATTTCCCTCATGGTGCCGTCTATTATTATTATTATTATTATTATTTTGTTTTTGAGATGGAGTCTTGCTGTCGCCCAGGCTGAAATGAAGTAGGGATTGTCTAGAAAACAATTATGTGCACACATGTGCAGTTCCTGAGTTCAAGTAATTCTCCTGCCTCAGTCTCCCAAGCAGCTGGGATTACAGGCACCTGCCACCATGCCCGGCTAATTTTTGTATTTTTAGTAGAGACAGGGTTTCGCCATGTTGGCCAGACTGTTCTTGAACTCCTGACCTCAAGTGATCTGCCTGTCATGGCCTCCCAGAGTGCTGGGATTACAGGCATGAGCCACTGCACCTGGCCCTTAACACATTTTTAAAGAAAAAGTTTTTAATGCTTTCATAAATTATAGGTATGACGTCTTGCCCACTTTCCAATGATTTAATTACAAGCTTCCTCAAACTGTAATTACTGAGGCAGAGGGTATAAATTTCCTAAAGGTTTCTGAATTTTTATAAATTGTTTTGCCAAAAGCCTTTATTATTCATTCCTTAAATATTTACTGCCTACTATGTGCCAGGCACTGTCCTAGGCACCAGGGAAATAGCAGTGAACAAGACAGACAAAAATCTCTGCCCTCACGGGAGCTTAAATTCTCGTGTAGATGTGTTGGGATAGGGTGAGGGGAGTTAAACAAACTAAATAAGTAAAATGTACAGTGTAGGCTGGGCGCAGTGGCTCACGCCCGTAATCCAGGCACTTTGAGAGGCCGAGGCTGGTGGATCATCTGAGGTCCAGAGTTCGAGACCAGCCTGGCCAACATGGTGAAACCCCGTCTCTACTAAAAATACAAAAATTAACCGGGTATGTACTAGATGTAGAGTACTAGATGCAGATAAGTGCTGCGGAGAGAAAAGTAGAGAAGAAGCTAGGGAATGCAAGTATGTATGTGCATACATGTGCACATAATTGTTTTCTAGACAATCCCTACTGCAGATAAGTGTGTGCATATAATTTTTTATAGGGTGATCAGGAAAAGCCTCACTGAGAACAAAATTTTAGAAAACCTCAGGAGTGAAGAAATAGCTATGAGGGGAAAAGTATTCCAAGTGGAGAGAATGATAAGTGCAAAGGTTCTAAGAGCAAAAGAAAGAAAGAAATCAGAGATATGAGAGGGGGCCAGACAGTAAAGGGAGGGCTTTGTAGGCCAGGCCATGGTAAGGATTGGCAGAGTGACATGAAGAGCTATTGGAGAATTTTTTTTTTTGAGACAGAGTCTTGCTCTGCCACTCAGGAGGAAGTACAGTGGCATGATCTTGGCTCACTGCAACCTCTGCCTCCTAGGTTCAAACAATTCTCCTGCCTCAGCCTCCCGAGTAGCTAAGGTTACAGGCACGCAACACCAGGCCCAGCTAATTTTTTTTTTTGAGACGGAGTCTCGCTGTTGCTTGGAGTACAGTGGCATGATCTCGGCTCACTGCAACTTCCACCTCTTTGGTTCAAGCGATTCTCCCGCCTCAGCCTCCTGAGTAGCTGGGATTACAGATGCACACCACCACACCCAGGTAATTTTTGTATTTTTAGTAGAGATCAGGTTTCACCATGTTGGTTGGGCTGGTCTCGAACTCCTGACTTCACTATCTGCCCGCCTTGGCCTCCCAAAGTGCTGGGATTACAGGCGTGAGCCACCACGCCAGCCATTTTTAAAGTTTTTAGTAGAGATGGGGTTTCACCATGTTGGCCAGGCCGGTCTCGAACTCCAGACCTCAAGTGATCTGTCCGCCTCAGTCTCCCAAAGTGCTAGGATTACAGGTGTTAGCCACAGTGCCCTGCCAAGGATTCTGAATGGAGAAGTGACAGGATCTCAGTTGTTTTTTTTTTAAAGGGTCGCTCTCCTGTTATATTGAGAATAAAATGGAGGTAAGGGGAAGAGTGTAAGTAAAAGACCAATAGTTAGTAAGCTATTATAATAATCCAGGCAAGAAATAATGGTGCCTTGGTCAGGGTAGCAGCAGTGCAAATGGTAAGAAGTAGGTATATTTTGAAGGGAGAGCTGATGGTATTTGCTGACAAATGAGATGTGGGGTATGAGAGAGAGAGGGGGATGTCAGGATGACCCCCAAGGATTTTAACCTGAGAAAACGGAAGGATGGGCTGAGTACAGTGGCTCACGCCTGTAATCCAGCACTTTGGGAGGCCAAGGTGGGCAGATCACTTGAGCTCAGGAGTTTGAGACCAGCCTGGCCAACATGATGAAACCCTGTCTATACTAAAAATACAAAAATTAGTTGGATGTGGTGGTGCCCGCCTATAGTACCAGCTACTCAGGAGGCTGAGACAGGAGAATCACTTGAATCCAGGAGGTAGAGATTGCAGTGAGCTGAGATTGTGCCACTGCACTCCAGCCTGGGCAATAAAGCGAGACTCCATCTCAAAAAAAAAAAAAAAAAAAAAGAGGAAAGAAAGAAAATGGAAAGAGGAAGCTGCCTTTAACAAAAATGAGGAAGGCTGTGGGAGAAACACGTTTAGGGAGAAGATCAGGAATTTCCACTTGAACATATAACTTTGAGATGCCTATTGGATATGTAAATGAAAATACTGAATTGGCAGTTAGATTTAAAATCATAAGACTATATGAGATCAATCGTATGTGGAGACAGAAAAGAGAAGGGGCCGGGCATGGTGGCTCACGGCTATAATCCCAACACTTTGGGAGGCTGAGGTGGGAAGATCGCTTGAGCATAGGAGTTTGAGACCAGCCTGGGCAACATGGTGAGATCACGTCTCTACAAAAAATACAAAAAAAATTAGCCAGCCATGATGGCATGTGCCTGTAGTCCCAGCTACTCAAGAGGCTGCTGTAGGAGGACCAATTGAGTCTGGGAGTTTGAGGCTGTAGTGAGTCATGATCGCCCCACTGCACTCCAGCCTGGGCAACAGAATGAGACCCTGTCTCAAAAACAAACAAACAAACAAACAAACAAAACAAACCAGAAAAGAAAAGAGAAGGGAACCAGGATGGAACTCTGGGCTATTCCACCTTTAACAAGTGGAAAAGACAAGGAAGCAGTAACGGAGACTGGGGAGCGGCAGTCAGTGAGGTAGGAAGGAAATAAGAAGAGAGTAGTGTCCTTAAGGCCAAGTGAAAAAAGTGTTCCATGGAAGAACGGGTGAGCATCTGTGTCAAATGCTGCTGACTGGTCAAGTAAAATGAAAACCGACAGCTGGCCACTGGGTTTATTAACTGAGAAGTTATACTGGTGACCCTGTCGAGAGCAATTTCAGCAAATCAACTGAAAAGCAAACAGGGGAAGGAAACAGTAAGAAACTCACGTGTAGACAAGTCTTTAGAGGAGTTTTCTATAACGAGAGATATAGAGCAGTAGCTTGGGTGGGGAGAGTGAGATTGAGAGGCTTTTTAAAAAAAAATAACGTTGTATTTTTAAACTTCATAGATGCATGCTTATACAATTTGGAAAGAGCCAATGAAAAGAGGAAACTTGATGATGCAGGAGAAAAAGGGCGAGAACTGCTGAACTGATGCTCTTAAGTTGGCCAAAGGAGATGGGAGCTGTGCCCGATAGTCCCAGCTATCAGGAGGTTTAGGCAGGAGGATTGATCACTTGAGATGTGATTGTGCCACTGCACTCCAGCCTGGGCAGCATAGCAAGACCCTGTCTCTTAAAAATTTTTTTTTAAATAAACAGAGATGGGACCTAGTATAAGTAGAGGGACTGGCCTTAGATAGGAACATGGACAGGTCATGCACAATTAATAGGAGGCAGGCAGAATATGTGGCTGCAGAGGGGATAACACCTTCCTGTAGGTGAGATGAAGAGGGGGTAAGAACTCGTCGAAGTTTTCTTCCCATTGCTTCCATTTTCTCAGTAAAATAGGAAGTAAGGTCATGAACTGAGAGTGAGCAAATGAGGAGAAATATTAGAGGCTTGAAGACAGAGAAGGTATGAAACAGTCATCTAGGAGAATGAAAGAACGAGGTAAATAGAATACAGTCACCTGAAGTGTATGCAGGTATCAGTCTCACAACAGTCTTTTTTTTTTTTTTTTTTTTTGAGTCAGAGTCTCATTCTGTCACCCAGGCTAGAGTGCAGTGGCGTGATCTCAGCTCACTGCAACCTCCGCCCCCTGGGTTCAAGTGATCCTCCTGCCTCAGCCTCCCGAGTAGCTGGGACTACAGGCACGTGCCACCACACCCGGCTAATTTTTGATTACAGGCATAAGCCACCATGCCCGGGCTGCAACAGTCTTGATAATAGTGGGTAAACTAATTTTTCAATATTTGTTCAACTGTTAAGTTAAAAAAAAAATTCACACTGGCCGAGTGTGGTGACTCATGCCTGTAATCCCAGCACTTTGGGAGGCTGAGGCGGGATGATCACTTGAGGCCAGGAGTTCGAGACCAGCCTGGCCAACATAGTGAAACCCTGTCTCTATTAAAAATACAAAAAATTAGCTGGGCATGGTGGTGCACGCCTGTAATCTCAGCTACTTGGGAGGCTGAGGCAGGAGAACTGCCTGAACCTGGGAGGTGGAGGTTGCAGTGAGCTGAGATTGCAACACTGCACTCCAGCCTGGGTGACAGAGTGAGACTTTGTCTCAAAAAAAACAACAAAAAAAAGCCAGGTGTGGTGGCATATGTCTGTAATCCCAGCTACTTGGGTGGCTGAGGCATGAGAAATGCTTGAACCCAGGAAGTAGAGGTTGCAGTGAGCTGGCTGAGATTGTGCCACTGCATTCCAACCTGGATGACAGAGTGAGACTGTCTCAAAAAAGAAAAAGAAAAATCACACTGATCATTTAATTTACATGTCTGATCAATAGTGAGGTTGAACATCTAGTCATTGTATTTTCTCTCTTGTGAATTTTCTGCTTCTGTCCTTTGTCCATTATTTCATTATGGGGTTATCAGTATATTTCTTTATAGATTTGTATGAATTCTTGAGATATTAAGGGTATTGATCATAACCAATTTTTTTCTTTTTTTTTCAGATGGAGTCTCGTTTTGTTGCCCAGGCTGGAGTGTAGTGGCACGATCTTGGCTCATGTAATCTCCGCCTCCTGGGTTCAAGCGATTCTTCTGCCTCAGCCTCCTGAGTAGCTGGGGTTATAGGCGCCTGCCACTATGCTCAGCTAATTTTTGTATTTTTAGTACAGACGGGGTTTCATCATGTTGGCCAGGCTGGTCTTGAACTCTTGACCTCAGGTGATCTGCCTGCCTCGGCCTCCCAAATTGCTGGGATTACAGGCATGAGCCACCGCACCTGGCCATAATCAATTTTTTTTCTTTAGTATGTATGTGAAATATTTTAAATCTAATATAAGATAATTATTCCAGCCGGGCGCGGTGGCTCAAGCCTGTAATCCCAGCACTTTGGGAGGCCGAGACGGGAGAATCATGAGGTCAGGAGATCGAGACCATCCTGGCTAACACGGTGAAACCCCGTCTCTACTAAAAAATACAAAAAACTAGCCGGGCGTGGTGGCGGGCGCCTGTAGTCCCAGCTACTCAGGAGGCTGAGGCAGGAGAATGGCGTGAACCCAGGAGGCAGAGCTTGCAGTGAGCTGAGATCCGGCCACTGCACTCCAGAGCCTGGGCGACAGAGCAAGACTCCGTCTCCAAAAAAAAAAAAAAAGATAATTATTCCATCAAACTCCAATCAAAACCTCATATCCCCTAATCTGTATAGGCAAGAAATAGGAAACATTACCTTAAGTGATGCAAGAGGATGTTCTGGTCCCAAGAGGCTCCAGTGAAAAGCAGCCAGGTCCTCATCTGGGAGGATGTGATTACCTATAAAGTACATTTGTCATTTATTGACTGTACAAATGTTATCTTAGAACCTCCAGGCCATGAAAGGGGTTCTGGGGAAGAAAATGATCAAATAATTCACATAGGTCTATATTCTTAATGTAATACAGTAGCTCTGGGTTGATCACTTAATATGTTTCATGTGTATTATATGTATCATCTTTATAATGACTATGTATGGTAATATCATTTCCATTTTACAGATAAGGAAACTGAGGTTCAGATAAGTTTGGTGACTTGGCCCAACGTGGTCTGGCCAATAGGTACACACACCAAGATAAAAAGCTAGGAATGTAACTCCAAAGCCCATGCTATTACTTATCCCTTGAGTCACGTTGCCTTCTATAATAGCAGCCACCAATTACTAACTGCCTAATGAGTGCTGGGCATTTTGTATACCTTATTTCATTTCACTTTACCAGTAACACCATGAGGTATTATTATCCGCATTTCACAGATGAGGAAACTGAAACCAGGGAGATGTCACTTCAGTGATTTGCCAATGGCCTAATTCCAAAACTTGTGCTGACTCTATTATATCATCCAAACTCATGTCCTTTGGAATTATAGAGCAAAGGTCACGCCTGAGACAGAATATTAACCTTCATGTGCTAAGTACTTGAATAACCAATTCAAAACATAATCAATTCTCTGCAATTTACTTTGAAACACATCTTTAAGAGATATATTGGGCCAGGTACAGTGTCTCACGCCTGTAATCCCAGCACTTTGGGAGGCCGAGGCAGGTGGATTGCTTGAGGTCAGGAGTTCAAGACCAGCCTGACCAACGTGGTGAAACCCTGTCTCTACTAAAAATACAAAAATTAGCTGGGCATGGTGGCGGGTGCTTGTAGTCCCAGCTATTCAGGAAGTTGAGGCAGGAGAATCTCTTGAACCTGGGAGGTGGAGACTGCAGTGAGCCGAGATCGTGCCACTGCACTCCAGCCTGGGCGACAGAGCGAGACTCTGTCTCAAAAAATAAATAAATAAATAAATAAATAAATAAATAAATAAAATAAAATAAAATAAGAGATAGATTGATGGATGGGTAAAGGAATGGACAGATATATGATAAGGCAATTATAGTAAAATGTTAATGGCAGAATACAGGTGGTAGATATAGAGTTTTTACTGCAAAGCCCTTTTTCAATTTTGCTGTGTATTTGGAAATTTTCATAAAAAATACTAGCACAAAAGAAACAAAGAGAAAAACATAATCAATAATTTGTCTTTCTGATCTAAATTGAGACACTGGGCAAGAAATGTTAATGCTCTGTGTGGGGAAACAAAGTTGTTTAGGGCTAATAAAACATTTGGCTTGAGAATACTCTGCATAAAAGAGTTATAAAATGTAGCAAAAGAAGGTTTACAGGAATCTAAATAATGTTCTGGAATAACCTGTAGCAACCCACAAAACAAACATGCTGAGTTTTAGTGTGCTCTATCAAGAAGCCCAAAAACCATGCTGAGTTCTCCCCAGCAGTGTTTAGTGTGAAGACTTTTTAAGAAGACAAATCTAATGATGACAGGCTAAATCACTCTAGTCCTCATCTCTTAACACCAGAAGAGGAAACTACCAATCACTGCAGTCTTTTCTTCGGATGACCTACCTAGCAGTGCAGCAAATATGGGGAAATTCATCCTCTTCAGGCCCAGCTGCTTGGCTACTTCTTGCATCAGGAACTGGTTGGTAGTGAGGTTCTTCCCATTCCAGCTCAGTTTCAGAGCATGGGAACTGTAGTAAGAGGGAATATTGTAGAGAGCATACTCGGAGTCATGGGCAAGAAGGCCATGAAAGCCATTTTCCCTGAAAAACGCCACCACTTCCAAATGGTGGTCTTCAAGGCTCTGAAAGACCTAGGAGGGAAGAAGAGAACGTGTCATGCCACAGAAGCTGATTTGTATTGTTAGAAGGTCAGGTTTAGCAACTAAATTTTATAGTCTGGTGAAATTTGAGATTGTATGTGACAGAACAGAACATTCTTTTAACATTTTTTACTTTTTTTTTTTAATACAGAGATGAGATCCCACTATGCTACCCAGGCTGGTCTCGAATTCCTGAGCTTAAGTGATCCTCCTGCCTTGGCCTCCCAAAGTGCTAGGATTACAGGCATGAGCCACTGCGCCCAACCAGAACAGAATACTCTTAAAAAACAAAAACAAAAAAATGCTCTCCCAGTCTACAACTTGATTATTACTGTAAACACAGACAGCGTTATACATGTGTTCATTCCCCCAGTTCTTTTTTTCACTCCTTTCATGAAACTTGCCCTGAGGCTCTTCAAAATTAGAATACTGAAATTAACACAGTATATATTACTTAAGTTTTTACTTCAAACAATAACATTAGAGACTTCTGTTAGATAATAAAGCTATTATTTATTGCTCAGCATCTATATGCTGTACATATTTTATATATATTATCTCATCATTAACCTTAGGTAGGTACATATGGATGAAAAACTTAAGACATAGAAATATACATAGAAATCTAAGTTTATCTGTTTTTAAAAAGTCCTTGCTTTTTTTCTTAGTAGCACCCTCCATCGCAGGGCACCTAAATAGTTGCACTTCCAACAGTGAGAAGTCAGAAACTTCACCCCATTTTAGAAATGGGGAAACTAAGGCTACGAGAGATTGACTGCCCCCAAAGTTGCATAATGAGTGAGTGGTAGGCAGGATTCAAATCCAGGCTGATCTGACTCTGGAATGCATACTTTCTGTTGTACCGTGCTTCTTCCTGGAGATCATTATTTTTTATGTAATAGAGGTAAACTGTTAAGTACTCTTCCTGTACATGCCTCTATTGCTGTACTTGAAGTATACTGAGATTATCTGTATACCGGCTCCACCAGATTAAGTTCCTTGACCATATAGAGAATTTACCTCTGTATTCCTGGCTCCCACATAAGACCCGGTACATAGTAGTAATAATAATGGCTAACAGATACTGAATATGTACTATGTGCATTAACTCATTTAATACTCACAACAACCTTGTGAGGGCACACCTATTATTATTATCCCCATTTTACACATTATTAGCCCCAAGGTCATATGGCGAGGAGGAGCAAAGCCCAGATTTTGGCTCTGGAGCCTGTGGACCTTGATGGTTTTTTTCAACTCGACTAATCTATTTTTCATTTAAGTTGGAATGGTAGTTTTCTGGAGTTTAACAGGAGTTTCAATGCATGAAACTCCTAGATCATGGAAAAGGAGTCTAGTTACAGTTGCTAGTCATGTCACACACAAGGGGAGAGACACCAGTATGCAGACAGTGAAGCAAGGTCGATATTTATTTGATATCCAGGCAAAGGAGCCAAAAAGTATTGTAACATATTTATGCCTAGAGATATGAGTAACTCCAGATGTGTCAGGGTAGGAGTAAAGTTTTATGCTGTCCCCCGGTAATAGTTTCTTCCAGCACACCACTCATACAAGGCATACAAGTTGAGCATCCATTGACCTTGTACCAGGCACAGTTACTAAGTGTGATATTTTCTCTCTCATCATCACAACCACACCATGCAGGTATTAGAAGCCCCATTTTACAGATGAGGAAACTGAGGCTCAGAAAAGTAAGATGCCATACTCAGAGCTATCAAGCCGGGAAACAGCAACCTGGGTCACACTGACATCAAAGTCTCTTGGTGTCACCAAAGACCCTTTCTACTACACCACTTAATCTTTAGCTGGTCTGAAGCCGATTATGCCACCATTCAAGTGATTTCAACTCCAGAAAGCCAAGGACTAGTGATTTTTAATCAATTTGGTAGCTCTTAAAACACTAGGAATGTACAGCACAACCACCTGGAGATCTTTTTCAAAATATACAAACCTGAGCGTCACCTCAGATCTGCTGGAATTATTTATTTCTTTTTTTTTTTTTTTTGAAACAGAGTCTTACTCTGTCACCCAGACTGGAGTGCAGTGGCCTGATCTCGGCTCACTGCAACCTCCGTGTCCCGGGTTCAAGCAATTATCCTGCCTCAGCCTCCTGAGTAGCTGGGACTACGGGCGCATGCCACCACACCAGGCTAATTTGTGTATTTTTAGTAGAGACGGGGTTTCACCATGTTGGCCAGGCTGGTCTCAAACTCCTGACCTCAGGTGATCCGCCGGCCTCGGCCTCCCAAAGTGCTGGGATTACAGGCGTGAGCCACTGTACCTAGCCTGGAACAATGTCTTGAGTGTGATCCAAACACCTATATTTCAAAACAGTTTTCAGTAGGTTCTCATGCACACCCCCAATTAAGAATCACTGAACTAATCCAATCATTCATTTTATCACATAGGCAATTGAGGCCTAGAGAGGATAAATGACTTGAACTAGCTAATTGCAGCTGAACCAAGATTAGAACAAAAGTTTCATGATTCCAGGTATAGGACTTCTTTTACTAAATATTCTGGAGTAGGTAATGGAAAACAATAGAATAAGAATCTCACGAATCTCTCTCACAATTCCGCAATACCCCTCTCCTAACAGGCTAATTTCCTAACTACCCACTTCTAAGACTACTCCTGCTTCCCTGTCTTTGCTCACTTGGTTTCCCTGCCTAGAATGCCTTATTGCCTCTCTTTCCCAATGTTTTGAATACTTTCCATAGGCCTGCCACCTCTTGGACAAATTATTTTTAATTCCCCTTCTCTTCACTCTTATAGCACAGAGATGGATGACACAGTCACAGAACTAATTTGACAATACCATCATCTTCCAGTTTTAGGGTCACAGGTTCTATCTTACTCTTTTATCTCCATGGTCCTAACCATGTCCTTCCAACTAGAAAGGACAGAGAACA
This sequence comes from Piliocolobus tephrosceles, assembly GCF_002776525.5. Taxonomy (NCBI): domain Eukaryota; kingdom Metazoa; phylum Chordata; class Mammalia; order Primates; family Cercopithecidae; genus Piliocolobus; species Piliocolobus tephrosceles. The sequence continues at coordinate 95,149,832 of NC_045445.1, read as the reverse complement.
GGAGTTGATTGGTACAGAATAGTAAAGAAAGGCCTAGTGAGATTGTTAAAAAGAAAAACAGCTCTGGCAAATGAGAGGGCACTATCATCTCAGCATTTAACTTCTACAGCAGATGTAGTGAAATCACTAGATTGCAAGCTATCCACAGCTCAAGTAGCAAAGTAGTATTAGATATCAATTAAGTACCTACTATGTACCAGGCACTGTTCCAAACCCACCTCACGTCCATTAACCTTGCAATAACGTCAGGAGGCATTATTATCTTCGTTTTAAAGACAAACGATCAATAAGGGTCAGAGGTTAGAGAACTTGACCAAAGTCACATAGCTAAAAAGTGCAGCTTGCCAATAAGCACATGACAAACTGCTCAACATTATTAGTCATTACAGAAATGCCCATCAAAACCCAAAATGAGACACCAGTTAGCACCCACTAGGATGGCTATAATCAAAAAATGGAAAATAATGAGTGTTGGCAAGGATGCAGAGAAACTGGAATCCTCGTAAATTGCTAGTGGGAATGAAAAATAGTGCAGTTACTTTGGAAAATGGTCTCAGAGATCCTGAAATGGTTAAACATAGTTATCACATGATCCAACGATTCTAATCCTAAGTATATACCCAAGAGAACTGAAAAGCTATGTTCACACAAAAACTTGTACGTGAAAGTTCACAGCAGGCTTATTCATAATAGCTCAAAAGTGGAGATAACCCAAATGTCTATCAACTGATGAATGGATAAACAAAATGTGGTATATCCATAAAAGGAAATATTATTTGGTGATAAAAAGGAATGAAGTAGGGATTTATGCTACAACATCAATGAACTTTGAAAACAGAATTCTAACGTGGAACAAGCCAGACACAAAAAGTCATATATTGTATGACTTCTTTCATATGAGATGCCCAGAATAGGCAAATCCAAAGAGATGGAAGAATAAATTAGTAGTTGCCAGGGATTGTGGGGATGCGGAATAAGACTAGTATGTACTGGGTTACCCTTTGAGGTTATAAAAATCTTCTGGAATTAGTGGTGGTAGCTGCACAACACTATGAATATACTGAAGACCATTAAATTGTACACTTTAAAATGTTGAATTTTATGGTATATGAGTTATACCTCGATTTTTAAAAAGTGGAGCTAGGATTCAAATTCAGTTCTGTTCACAAATCCCAAGCTCCCCTAAAGCTTTAAGAACTTTAAGAACTTTTTATTATGGAAAATTTTAAACATACAAAGGTAATGAACCCCCACGAAAGCAATACCCACTTTCAATTGTTATCAATGTTAAGTCATTCTTGTTTCATCTACCTTGCCCCCTCCTTTTTATGGTGTGTGTGTGTGTGTGTGTGTACACACACACACATATATATATATTTTTGAGATAGAGTCTTGCTCTGTTGCCCAGGCTGGAGTGCAGTGGCATGATCTCGGCTCACCGCAACCTTTGCCTCCCAGGTTTAAGTGATCCTCCTGCCTTAGCCCCCCTAGTAGCTGGATTACAGGCACATGCCACCACACCTGGCTAATTTTTTTATTTTTAGCGGAGACAGGGTTTCGCCATGTTGGCCAGGCTGGTCTCGAACTCCTGGCCTCAGGTGATCCACCCTCCTCAGCCTCCCAAAGTGCTGGGATTAGAGGTGTGAGCCACCACGCCTGGCCTTTCTATGGTATTTTAATATTTTTTGTTGGGATTAAAAATCATAAAATTTACCATCTTGACTATTTTTAAGCATACAGTTCAGCTGTGTTACGGATTTTCACATTGTTATATAATGTATCTCCAGAACATTTTCATCTTGCAAATCTGAAATTCTATACCCATTAAATAACAGCTCCCTTTTCTCCCTCCTCCTAGCTCTTGGTAACCACAATTCTATTTTCTGTTTCTATAAATTTGACTACTTTAGACACCTCACATAAGCGGAATCATATGGAATTTGTCCTTTTGTGACCGGCTTATTTCACTTAGCATAATGTCCTCAAGTGTTCATCCATATTGTAGCATGTAACAGGATTTCTTTCCTTTTTAAGGCTGAATAATATTCTATTGTATGCTATACATTTTGTTTATCCATTCATCCATCAATAGACATTTGGGTTGCTTCCAACTCTTGGCTACTGTGAATAGTACTGCTATGAACATGGGTGTGCAAATATCTCTTAGAGATCCTGCTTTCAATTGTTTTAGATATATACTCAGAAGTGGAATTGCTGAATTATATGGTAGTTTTATTTTTAATATTTTAAGGAACCTCCATACTGTTTTCCACAGCAGCTGCAGCATTTTACAATCCCACCACCAGTGCATAAGGGTTCCAATTTATCCACATCCTTGCCAACACTTATTTTCAGTGTTTTTTTTTAACAGTAGCCATCCTAATGAGTGTGAGGTAATATCTCATTGTGGTTTTGATTTGCATTTCTCGGAGGATTAGTGATGTTGAATATCTTTTCATAAGCTATTGACCATTCCTGGCATATCTTAAGGCAAATTCCAGACATCAAATCACTTCACCCATAAATACTTCATTATTTAACTCTCACAGTTAAAGTAACAAATAGTACCATTATTACACCCAACAAAATTAACAATTTCTTAATATCATAATATCCAGTCCCTATTAGTCCCTATTCTACTTTCTATGATTGTCCCCAAAATGTCTTTTGATGGTTGCTTTGTTCAAATCAGGATTCAAATAGAATTCACATGCTGTATTTGGTTGATATGGCTTCTAAGGATCTTAACATATAGCAGTTCCCCTTCCCTTTATTTATATGCCATTTATTTGTTCTAAAAAAACTCAGTTTTTAGATTAGAAAAGTAATAAAGATTATTTAACAAATGGTGTTGGGATAACTGAAGAGTCATTTGAGGAGAAAAACATGGATCCATACTTCACACTTTAACTAGGATAACCATAAAAATAATAGGCCAGGCACGGTGGCTTATGCCTGTAATCCCAGCACTTTGGGAGACCAAGGCGGGCAAATCACTTGAGGTCAGGAGTTCGAGACCAGCCTGGCCAACATGGTGAAACCCCGTCTCTACTAAAAATACAAAATTTAGCCAGGTATCATGGCTGGCGCCTGTAATCCCAGCTACTCGGGGGGCTAAGGCAGGAGACTTGCTTGATCTCAGGAGGTAGAGGTTGCAGTGAGCCAAGACGGCACCACTGCACTCCAGCCTGGGTGACAGAGCAAGACTCCGTCTCAAAAAAAAATAGTAATAATAAAAATAAAAATAATAATAAAAGACAACATGAGGGAAATTTTGTATAATCTCAGAGTGGGGATAGTTTATGAGCAAATCCAGTAACACTCCCAGAAAATGGTCAGTACTCTTGACTATATGAAAATCAAACATTTCCACAGTATGAATGTATAAATGACTGATGAATAAGAAAAAAAAAATCAAACATTTCTGCTTGGGAAAAACGAATGTAAGTAAGCTCAAAAGACAAATGACAATCTGCAAAAAATGTGCAACTTACAGTGCAGAAGACTAATTTCCTTAATAGAGAAGGGAAAAAAACCTAACGATCTAAGAGAACATTTCACAAAAAAGGAAACAAATAGATTTTAAGCATATAAAAAGATGATCAAACTCACTTGTGATGAGAGATAAAAATTAAAATAGTACTGAAACATGATGTTTCACCTACAAGATTAGCAAATAATGTATTGGTGAAGGAAACAGGCACTTGCAAACATTCCTGGTAGGGGTATAAATGGTAGAATATCTAGGGAGAGCGATTTGGCAAGACCTTTCAAAATTACAAATGTGCATACCCTTTCCCCCAGCAATTCTCCTTTCAGGGATTTATCTTTTAGATATGTAAAGCACTTGGAACAACAATGCAAGTGCCTAAGTATGAGCAACTTCTCTGCAAACACAAAATATTTATTGCAGCATTATTTGTAATAGGTGAAGACTGGAAACAACCTAATTAATTGCCCATCAATAAGGGACTAGTTAAGTAAATCATAATGTATACATACAATGGAATAGTGCAAAACCATAAAAAATGACAAAACTCTTACCTATACACATAGAAAAATCATCAAGATATGGTAAATGGTAAGTGCCAGGGACAGAACATTATACTATGCTGTTTTTAAAAGGTATTTTTTGTGTAGAATATGTATATATGTAAAATGTGCACATATATATAAAATGTGTAACTATATATGCTTTTATAGCCATAGTATCTCTGAAAGAATACACAATGAACTGATAATATTGGTCCCCTCCAGGGAGGAGAACCTAGTGACTGGGAAAGGGGTGGAATATTTTTTATCACATATCCTTTTGTATCTTTTGAATTTTTGTACCATGAATTGTAAGTTAATCAAAATATAAAATTGCAGCTGAATAAAAGCAGAACATATTCAGGGAAAAAAAATCAAACAATATGGCAGTATGTAGAATGAAAAGTAATAATCCTTTTACTCTCATTCTTTGGAAGTAATCGCTGTTCTAAGCCCTTCCCCTGAAGTCTGATTCAGTAGGTCTAGGGTCAGGCTGGAAATCTGTTTTTAACAAGAACCCCAGATGATTTTATGATGAAGCAAGTTTAAGAAACACTTATCTAGTCAGATCACACAACATGGCAATTTATTCCTAGCAAAATACAATCTGCATTCAATCCTGACAGGGCAAAGAGCCAACAATGACCGTCAGAATAGTGAGCACTGTGGCTCAATTTACACATTCATCATCACTGGTACCACCTGTACGTGCCTGGCCCAAATTGGTCCAGTTTAGTCGTTAACCTTGTAATTTTCCAGGAGAGTAAAATGATTTAGGAGAGTAAAATGATTTAGGAGAGATTCAATTATAACATACCCAAACAACTGATCAGAAAAAACAGCACATTTGAGTTTTAAAGAAAGCGAGAGTTGAGATTATGAATGACCATCTATAGCTTTTAATTGCTGGCTCACCGTTCAGTTCAGTGAATGGAGGTTGAGGGCCTACTAAGTGCCAGGATGCAGACAGCACAAAGCAAGACACTTAACGTGTGAGAAGTTATGGAGCACAGGGCACCATGGGAACACAGAATAAAGGCACCTCAACAGTCAGCGGGGTGATGGTTTTTGAGAGGAAGTGACACCTGTTTACAGAACTCAGGGGAGGCCGGGTGTGGTGGCTCATGCCTGTAATCCCAGCACTTTGGGAGACCAAGGCAGGTGGAACACAAGGTCAGGAGTTCGAAACCAGCCCGGCCAATATGGTGAAACTCCATCTCTATTTAAAAAAAAAAAAAAAAAAATTAGCCGGGTATGGTGGCGGGTGCCTGTAGTAACAGCTACTCAGGAGGCTGAGGCAGGAAGATCACTTGAACCCGGGAGGTGGAGGTTGCAGTGAGCCGAGACCATACCACTGCACTCCAGCCTGGATGACAGAGCGAGACTCTGTCTCAAACAAAAACGAAAACCTCAGGAGAAAACAGCTCTCTAAGACATGTCTCATTTCCAACCTACAGGTAGTCTAAAGAAGTGGCTTTCAAACTGTGCTTCCCCAAACCAGAATTTTCGTAGGTGGAGACTGGATCAAATAACCAGAGAGGATTAGTGTTTCTACTTTTTTTAATTTTTAATTTTTGAAGGTATCATTTTGTCACCAAGGCTGGAATGCAGTGGCGGGATCACAGCTCACTGCAGCCTCAACCTCCCGAGTTCAAACAACCCTGCCACTGCAGCCTCCCAAATAGCTGGGACTCCAGGTGTGCACCACCATGCCTGGTTAAGTTTTGATTTTGTGTAGAGACAGGTCTTGCTATGTTGCCCAGGTTGGTCTCAAACTCCTGGACACAAGCAATCTTCTCACCTTGGCCTCCCAAAGTGCTGAGATTACAGGCATGAGCCACCGTACCTGACCTGGTGTTCCTACTTTCTCTTCAACCTGAGCTCATAGTCCCCATTTTATGTATTACATACTGTGGCTCTTTCAGAAACATTTGAAGAGTATTTGATATTAAAAACAATCAGAAGTATTAATCACTAGAATGTAAGCTTCAAGAAGGCTGAGATTTCAAAAATGTTTTGTTCACTGCTGTTATCTCCAGTACATAGACCACTCGCACAGAGTAGGCAACCAATGAACTGTTTCAACTTTCAACCAATGTGTACTGAGCCAGGCACTGATATATGCCAGGTGCCAATCTAGGTATGGAAACACAGCAGTAACAAGAGCCAAGAGTCTTTGACCTCATGGAGCTAACTGCAGTGATTAATATTTCAAGATAGACACTGGGCTAGGCATATTTCATTTATCCTTCTAACTCTGTGAAATGGGTATTAGATCATTCATCCCCCTCCCTCTCCTTTACTCAAACAGAGAAAACAGAAGCTTGGAAAACTTAATTAACTTGCTCCAAATCACACAGTTAGCAATATGGTAGTACTTGGATTTGAACTAATTAGGTCTGACTTTAAAATAATGCTCTTTCAGGGCTGGGCATAGTGGCTCATACCTGTAATCCCAGCACTTTGGGAGGCGGAGGAAGAGGCAGGAAGATTGCCTGAGCCGAGGATTCCAGCCTGGGCAACACAGTGAGATCCCATCTCTACCAAATATTGTTTAAAAAATTAGCCAGGCATGATGGCACATGCCTGTGGTCCCAGCTACTCAGGAGGCTAAGGTGGGAAGATCGCTTGAGCCCAGGAGGTTGAGGCTGCAGTGAGCCGAGATCATGCACCGCACACCAGTCTGAGCAACAGAGTGAGATCCTGTCTCTAAAAAACAATGGTCTTTCCATTAAGTACTTTCTCAAATAAAGGAAACTGGAAAAGTGGGCATAAAGTAATCTGAGATCAACTCACAAGTAACACAATAAACACAAGGGCATAAAAAAATAACTAGACTGTAAGCCCGTTAGTGGCAGAATTATGTTAGCACTCTGCCTGGACCATAAAAAGAGCATAATAAATGCTTGTTAAAGTTAACTTCAAACTAGAGGCAATACTGCTTTCTGACCTCTGCAATACTTGACTTCCTCCAGCTTGTACCATATTCCCTCAAGCCCCTCTACCATGCTAAATACACCAAACTGGTGACTGACTCGGGCAGAGTTCTGTGGTCTATCTTCTCTACCTGTTCTTACCAAGGCAAAAAGAATTCAAAAGAATTCAAAGACAGTAAGGAATTATCACCTTATAAGAAGATTCGAGGGCGGGATGGATTATGTGTAAGTCTGATTCAGCAACAGAAATATAGATGACTTACATTTCAACTGGAAGGCCACCTTGAACTCTAACTACTAAATAATTACAGACTGAAACTACTGTTGATGCAAATATGCATCACTACATTGTGGAGTTCAACAACCGACCATTAAGAGACCAGACTGATAATCACAAAGCTAAAGAATAATGTATTGAAAGAACAGCAGCAATTAGGAACCACAGTTACTTCAAGGAAACACTGATAAGGTGGCCTTCCCTCTCAACTGTAGGAATTTCAATTATCTACATGCACATACTTGGTAGTCTTGGCCATGAAATGCGGCAGTCAAGCTAGAGGTAGCAGAATACCGATCCAGTGTTCAGTACACACTATTAAGGTCCTAATTTTAATTTGCGAGTACCCAATTTTCGTACTTTTTTCTTTTCTGAGATGGAGTTTTGCTCTTGTTGCCCAGGCTGGAGTGCAATGATGTGGTCTCAGCTCACTGCAACCTCCACCTCCGGGTTGAAGCAATCCTCCTGCCTCAGCCTCCCAAAGTAGCTGGGATTACAGGCGCCCACCACCACACCCTCCTAATTTTTGTATTTCTAGTTGAGAGAGTTTCACCATGTTGGCCAGGCTGGTCTCGAACTCCTGACCTCAGGTGATCCATCCACCTCGGCCTCCCCAAGTGCTAGGATTACAGGCGTGAGCTACTGTGCCCGGCCCAATTTTAGTACTCTTAATTACTCTTAGGCTGCCAGAAGCCAGCCCATTTCTGCAGATGAAGCCTTCTGTCACATTTAAGAACAAAAGGGACAACTTGGATTTTTAAAAAACCTGTTGTGTGTCAACCACGGGCTGGAAACTGTACTTTGATGCTAACTTTTGTTATCAGTGTATACAGCAAGAACTTTGGCATCCAGTGAACCTATGATCAAAGTTTGTGGGGACAAGTCACTTAGCTTCTTCATCTGTAAAATGGAGATTTATGATTCCTAGCCAATTCTAAGACTTACAATTTATAATATAATAGCTGGCACAAACTAAAAAAGTAGTTATGAAAGTCTGTTTTGCAGAGACGAAGTCTGTAGCATGCACTACTGCCTGAAGGTCCTCAGAAATAATTTGAGACAAGTAGATACCAGAATAGGCACTTGTTTAGCCCAAAGCAAATCTTCACAACTGAAAAGTCAGAGGTCTCATGAAAAGTATCCTTAGGAGTAAGAGAGCGAGAATCCAAGGGAACCTCTGGGTTACCTCAGAAAGGAGGACAGGAACTGCACAGAGGACAATGATCACAATAAATTTCAAAGAGTCTTTGAACTATGGGCTGTAAATGCTTACAGGGATGGGCAGCTAACATGAATGAAGGGGCTGAGTAATGAAAAATTAACTTCCAAAAATGTAATTTTTGGTTAGGCATGGTGGGTAATCCCAGCACTTTGGGAGGCTGAGACAGGATTGCTTGAGGCCAGGAGTTTGAGATCAGCCTGGGCAACCTAGCAAGACCCTGTCTCTAAAACAAACAAACAAAACCAAACCTTAAAAATTAGCTGGGTTTGGGTGGCACATGCCAGTAGTCCTAGCTACTGGGGAGGCGGAGGTGGAAGGACTGTTTGAGCCCAGGAGTTCAAGGTTATAGTGAGCCATGTTCACAACACTGCACTCCAACCTGGTGTTTAAAAATAAAAAACACACACACAGAAATGTATTTTTATTTAAGCTGTGGGTGTTTATACATGCAAAATACTGGAGTTTACATTTTACATTGAAGACATAAGTGAAAAACTAGAAAATTTATCATTACACTTTTTTTTTGGTAGTTTATTCTCCTTTGACTTGGAACTGGAGGCCTGACACATTTATGTGCCAAGAGGTCAACGTTAGGCCTTATATTTTTGTGTTACAACATGCAGTACAGAATTCAGCCTTGAATGCTTTCACTTCAAGTGACTAATTTGATCCTATTTCATAATGGAAAACAGCTGTTTAGAAATGTAGGCATTTCCAAACACAGAAGTTTGGCACAGTGTTTTTTATATTTCAGTAACTACTTCCAAAGTATTTGTAGAATTCGGCATTTCAATGACATCATGCTTCATTTTCAGCACCATGGCACAGTAATTCAGAATCTCCATTGTAGCTCTTCTTTCATACTCTAAACCCTGAGAAAGGCTAATTGAACAATATTAGTTCATTTTCATCAAATATGTCAGAGAACCTTTTCTGGAATTCAACAGACAACTTCACAACTGTGGGAATGTAATTCAGGCCATCACCTTCAATTCTTGGAAACCAATTTCAGCAAAGAAAAGTCAGCCAGTTTATCTCTTGCCAAATGAGTTTCTCAAAGGCATAATTTTGCTAGGAACAAGCAAGTACAACCATACATTTGTGAAGGTATTTCTGAACAATGCTGTTTTTATTCAGTGTCTAGATGAGTTGTAAAATCAACCAAACAAGCCAAATATTTTATTTCACTCTCTGCGGGTGTGGTGAATGCCCTTTGGATGCCAAGTCATTTTTTTCAGTATCTTGAGTACCATGCTTCAACTAAGCCAATCAACCTCCATGTAATAGGGCAGATTTCCATAACATGCACCCAATAATTCACCAAGCAAAGTATTCAATTGTGGAGCAAACCACCGTGTTAATTACTAGTTCCTGACCTGACTGATTCATTTCTAAGCTTTTAGCAGAAAGAGCTTTAAGTTTAGGTCCCCGGAAAGTGTTTCTGCTTCAAATTGTTTCTTGGGTCCAACAGTTCTAAACACTATTGCAGAAGCACCATCTGTAGTCATACTTACTAATTTTGACCAATTGATATTAAAAATCTCAAGACTTTTCTCATCACACAAAATCCAGGTATTTCCAGATGTACCTGTGATGAGTCCAAGAGTCGGGTTACATCAAATTCTTAACACATGAATCATACCTAAGTGCAGTGGCTCTCGAACTTTAGCATGTATCAGACTCAGCTGGAGGGCTTGTTGAGACGGATCCATAAGCTCCCCCACCTTTCCCACCAGTTTCTGATTCTGTAGGTCCAAAGGGGTAAGGGACTGAGAATGTGTATTTCCAACATGTTTCCAGATGGTACAGTGCTGTTGGTCTGGGACCGTACTTTGAGAACCACTGGCTAGGAATACAGCTAACTGTACAGCTATGTGGATGCAGTTTTTAATCTGTTGTAACCAGCTGCTATGTAAATCTCCAAAAATAATTTAACTTTTTGACTAAATCTGTCCCAAGAATGTTTAGCCATCAATGTCTGACATCCTGAGCCAAAGTATTTCCTACCTTTGCAAATGCTTGTTTATAACACAATTTCTGTTGTACTCGACAAACACTTTTATAAAACTACTGTAGAAAAAAGGCTTTCAAGTCCTGGCAGTTTTTTCATTTAATACATAATTGCCTTCTGTGGCATCACTTATTTTATCTGTATCTAGAAATATAGCCTGTTGAAATTCCAAGTACATTTTTAAGTTCTTTTCATTTCAGCACTCAACCTTTTTGTATGATTTTTTTTTTTTTGAGATGGAGTTTCACTCTTGTTGCCCAGGCTGGAGTGCAGTGGTGCGGTCTTGGCTCACCGCAACCTCCACCTCCCAGGTTCAAGTGATTCTCCTGCCTCAGCCTCTCGAGTAGCTGGGATTACAGGCACGCGCCACAATGCCCGGCTAATTTTGTATTTTTAGTAGAGACAGGGTTACTCCATGTTGGTCAGGCTGGTTTCGAACTCCCGACCTCAGGTGATCCACCTGCCTCGGCCTCCCAAAGTGCTGGGATTACAGGCGTGAGCCACCACACCCGGCCGTACACTGATATTTCTTACAGTGGTTTACTTTCAAATGGTATCTTAAATTGTAGTCTTTCAACAGACACATTTTATTTAGATGGATATGAAAATTCATCAATTCCACAAAGAAATAGGCTCTCTCCTGTTCAAACACGTGAACTTCTTCCATAAAAAAAGATTGTTTTCACTTTGCACAGATGTGGGTATGAGAAATATTTCGTGTTCATCAAAAATATTATTTAAAAAGAACAAGCACAACAATCAATGGTGTTTCAGTTATCTATTTCTGTGTAACAAATTAGCCCCCAAACTTAGTGGCTTAAAACAACATTTATTATCTCATAGTATCTGCAGGCATGGCTTAGCTGGGTCCTCTGGCTCAAGGTCTCCTATAGGCTTCAATCAAGGTGCCAGCCAGGGCTGCAGTCGTCTCAAGGCTCGCCTGGGGAAGGATCCGCTTCCAAGCTCACTCACGTACGTGGCTGTTGGCAGCAATTCAGTTCCTTGTGGACTGTAGTTGGACTGAGGGCCTCAGTTCCTCACTGAGTGTTGGTTGGAGGCTTCCCTCAGTTTCTTTTCCTGTGGGTCTCTCCATAGGGCAGCTCACAACATGGCAGCTTGCTTCATCAGAGTGATCAAGCAAGAAGAGCCAGAGAGAAAGAGAGAGAGAGTGCAAACAAGATGGAAGTCACAGTTTTTTATAACCTAATCTTGGAAGTGACATCCCATCACTTTTGTTGTAGTCTGCTCATCAGAAGCAAGTCACTAGGTCCAGCCCACAAACTGGGGGGATGGGAGGAGATTACAAAAGGGTGTGAATATCAGGAGGTGGGAATCATTGGGAGCCATTGTAGATGTCTACCATGAATGACAAGTGGCACTTCGTCATCGTGGCAGGGAGACACCATGGAGCTGTAGAGACCAATAAATGAAGACCATGTGGTTCACCAAAAGGGGTTAAGCAGTATTGCCAGAGGATCTGATATTTCAGTAGTTGGAAAGAGACTTTTTTGCAACATTTCTCTATTTTTAAAAGTTGGCAACAAATTCGAACTTGTTAAAAAAAAATGCAAGTTAAATGACAGCAGGAAATGATAATCATTCAATTCATTCAACTAGATGATGCCTTAATATTCAGTCCAAGTGTATTATTTGATTTCAGATCCTGGTGAACACTATTGAGCAATGAAAATAAATGAAGTTCTTTCAAAAAGAAAAGGAAAAAAAATATGTGGGCCAATGCAAAAATACATGAATGGGCCACATAAGGCCTATGGGCTGCCAGTTTGCCATCTTTGCCATACCTTTGTAATTTCCTCATGTGATACAGATGAATGGGCAAGGGTTTTGCTTCTGGTATGCAAATCCTGGTTTCTGCCACTTCTACTGGTTATGTCCCTGGGCCTAATGACAAAGGCCAGAGAAAGGATCTTGGGGACTTATACCGTAAGTCTTTTCTTCCTTGTTTCCTCTACTAGACTATGAGCTCCTGGAAGGGTAGGGTACCATGCTTTGTACCCCTGACTTCAACACTCCTTATCTCACTTTCCTACTTCATTTTCTCCACAGCATTTCCTATGTCACAAAACATTTTTTGCCTATTTATCTTGTTTGTTGTCTATCTTCTTCATTAGAATATGTTTCATGAGGTCAGAAATCTGTTTTATTCACTGCTGTATCCTCATAATCTTGAACTTTGCCTGGCACACAGGAGTCCAATAAACACAGTCTGAGTAAATTAATTCCATTGTTCATAGTACTTAGAACAGTGTCTGGCACAGAACAGGTGCTCAAAAATATTAACTGAACTGAAAAGCACTGTCCTGATAAGAAAAATGGGGTAAAATTAGGCTAGATAATGGTGGGCAGATCATGAAGGCATGCCATGGCATGCCATGCTAAGCTTAAAGCATGAGAGTGAGGTGATCAATGTCCAACCTACTAGGTGCACAAGATATTTTGTATTTTTTTTTTTTTTTTTTTTATACAGGGTCTTAACTCTGTCACCCAGGCTGCAGTGCAGTGGTGCAATCTCAGCTCAGTGCAACCTCAACCTCTCAGGCTCAAGCGATCCTCCTGCCTCAGCCTCCTGAGTAGCTGAGACTACAGGTGCGCACCACCATGCCCTGCTACAAGACATTTTAGTCAATATAATAGCAGCTGGCATTTATATGGCATTTACTACGTGCCATATAATGTTCTAAGCATATTACTTAAATCATTTAACACAACAAAATTTGTGATGTAGGTATTATTGTTAAACTGAGGCACAGAGTAAGTAACTTGCCTAAGCTTACATAATGAGTACTTAGAAGAATAGGGATCTAAACCCAGGCAGTCTGGCTCCAAGGCCTGTGTTGTCAGCCATTATGCTACACAAACTAAATATAGGAAAAAATGTTCTGGAAAAAGTTATTAAAATATAACTATAAAAATGCAATTACACTGTTCTGAGATATGTTAAAGATGAAGGATTTTGGTGTCAAATATCTTTAGGTCCAAATCTTGGTCCAACCATGTTCTAGCAGTGCAACCTTGGGCCAGTGACTACACTGAGCCTGTTTTCTTTCTTTTTTTTTTTTTTGCTATAAAAAGTAGAGATTTAGGCCGGGCGTGGTGGCTCACGCCTGTAATCCCAACACTTTGGGTGGCTGACGCAGGTGGATCACTTGAGGTCAGGAGTTAGAAACCACTCTCGCCGACATGGTGAAACTCCATCTCTACTAAAAATAGAAAAATTAGTTGGGTGTGGTGGCATGTGCCTGCAGTCCCAGCTACTTGGGAGGCTGAGGCAGGAGAATTGCTTGAACCCAGGAGGCGGAGGTTGTAGTGAGCCAAGATCACGCCACTGTACTCCAATCTGGGCCACAGAGCGAGACTCTGCCTCAAAAAACAAAAAACAAAACAAAACAAACAAAAAACAAAATAAACACAAGAGAGAGAGAGAGATTTAATCTGTCATAGGAGTAGAGGAAAAAATAGAGATTAATACCTCTCTTGTTGGGTGGTTGTGAGGATTAAATGAATATTGGTGAGGTACCTCGCCCACGTGGTAGCCATTATTACTACCATTAAAAGGGAATATATTCTATAACTGCATTGCTAAGCAGCTACAAAACTTCTGAGTAACAGGAGCTTGGCAATTCAGTTTGCAATCTGAGTTTATTTAGATGGAATTAATATATAACATTGTATAGTATTGATTCTAAATTCTTCTTTATCTGACCTGTAAAGCCCTCTACAGTGATTCAGTCAGTAAAGGTAAACCAACCAATCTCTCTCTCTCACAGCAAACATTATTTTATATATGTCAAGTCCTAGAGCAAATCTCCGCCCTCTTGAAACTCATTTAAAAGAGAATTAAGCGATATGAAAATACTATGAAAGAGAAAAAAATATGAGAGAGGTAAGAACAGAGTACTCTGGTAGTAAAGGGAAGGCTAATTTACCACAGCTGACAGAGGCTGGCTAGGAAAGATACTATAACGATAACTTTTGAGCAGGAATAAGGGGGAATTTGCTATGCAAAGGTCAAGATAAACATAAGAAAAATACTATGAGAGAGGACACGGTATGTCTAGGAAACTAAGAAAATATAGAATGGTTGGAACAGGGGTGGCCAGAGGTGAGCACCAGGTAAGTCTGGAGGGAGTTTGGGATCAGATTGTGAAGGGCACTGTCTGCCATATTGAGAAGTTTGGACTCAGTAGGGTAGGCAAATACACCTTTGGGCATATAACAGAGTCAGCTTCTGTTTTCAGAATGGTGTCTCTGGCAGCAATATGGCAGATGGAGTCCAGAGAGTGTTATGGTAAAGGAACAAGCTGACACTGTCTTCCTGGTTCAGATAAGAAATTTTGGTAGCCTGAACTAAAGCAACGGGGGTGGAAACAGACAGAAGTAGCTGGACTCAGGAGACATTTCTAACGTAGAATTCAAAGGATCCAATGACCAAGTAAATGTGGGAAGTGACAGGAGAGTGAAGAATTGAGGACTCCACGGCTTCTGGCTTGAAAGTGATGAAAGACACCATTCATAGAAATAGAGAGTACCAGAAGTGGAACAAGTTTTGGGGAAACATAATGAGTTCCATTTTGGGTAGTTTTTAGTTTAAGTGACCTAAAAGACATCAAGTAGTAGAGAGCTGAAAAGATGTGTTGAAAGCTCATGAGAGAGGTCAAGGGTAGAGACAGAGCAATAGGAATCATCAGAATTTAATTAATACTTAAAGCCACCATAATGGATGAGATTGCTCAGGAAACAAAAGTAGAAGAATATGACCAGGACAGAAGCCTTGAGGGCACCAACATTTAAAGAAGCAGGCAGAAGAGGAATAAGGAAAAAAGAAGAAAGAACTAGAGGGTTACAAGGAGAATCAGAAGTGAGTTGAACTGTGAAATCCAAGGAAGACGGTTCAAGAATAGGATGGCTTGATATTAATGATCTTAAAGAGGACCAAGAAAGGCTAAGAATGGAAATGCGTGCAGCAGCTTCAGAGTAGTAACATCAGATATAAAGTAGCACTAGGCTAGGAAATGGAAATTAATACAATCTGCTTCTTTAAGAATAATGGTGAATAGGGAAGAAAGGAGATAAAGATAATGGCTCGAAGGAATTAGAAAAGAAAGGGGAAGTTTTTGTTTTTCAAAGATTATTTGTGCATGCTCTAAGTGAAAGAAACCAGAGAGGCAGAGACTGAAACTGTAGAAAGGACAGGGATTACTACTTTTGAATTCCTATAACATCACTGTATGACTCACTTACTTGGCACTTAGCTTACACATTTGCCTTGTATTGGCAGTATTGTACATTTAGCAATGCTGGCACAAACTAAGTGCTCAAAAAATCTACTTATGATTGTCTTCATGTATCTATACATATTATCTAGCCAGTAACAGTGTACAATCATACACAAGAATGTACAAAACGAAGGAAACAGGATGGTGGGATTGTGTAAACTTTGAGCAATATAAACCCAGAACAGTAATTTTTATCCACCACTTACTAGTACTTAGAACAAAGAAAAATTATTTTACCTCTTGGTTATCTCAGTTACTCAACTGTAAAATGGGGGAGAATACCATACACCTTGCAAGCTCTTGAGGATTAAATATTTTTAAAGCTTTTAATATACAACTTGTTGCCTAAGAAGTAATTATTATTTTGATTATTTTCCAACCACTAGAGCATCTAGAAAAGTCATTGACTTTTCAGAATGTCTACGACTAATGGTAAGTAAACAATCAGGAGGCATAGCAGCCATTGCTTTATCGTATTCTAGAGAACCAAAGCACAAAATGATACCTGTTCTCCAAGTCTGGTTATTCATATACCACCAACATGATTTCTGCCATATCCAAGTACTGCAACTTAGTATCTTTCTTTAAATCAACTCATTTTATCTAATCATAACCACTCTAAAAAAGTATAGCTGCGAAATGGTGAGTTTGATGTGCTGATCTTTTTTTTTTCTAATTACACAGTAACCATTAAAACAAAGCATTCATTCCCTTAATCACCCTAAATTATCTCCTGAATCACAATCTAAAACTGATTTAGGTTGCTCTACTTCTGAGACCCTTAGGAAGCAATCAGGCAAGCAATTTGTGGGTTTACTTAATTTTCCTTCTACTGATTATCATTTACAAAGGTTTGCAGAGCATATAAATGAAACCAACCAAATCAAAAAATTCATCCCAACAATATACACTGGATCTTTTCATGGTAAGTCCGAAGTTGTCTAAAGCTAAACAGACAACCCAGCAACTTATCTATTATTTAATCCTTCCACCTCTACTTTCTGTATCACAAATGAAAATGAGACTGGGAATAAAGGCCCATCTTGTGGTCTAGCCCGAAGAACAAAACCAGAGAGGGGAGAGATACAGTAGTGGGTTTTGTTCTGAGGCACTGACATTCAGTCAAAAGAAAGAGTAGGCATGCAAATCATCCAAGTGAAAAATTCCCACCTTCAAGACAGTAGAACACTCCTCTGAAAAGGGAAACCACAATCGGTTATTAATACCTTTCAAGTCTGTGCTACGATCCAGGGAGTTCTTCATCACTTCAATAAAAACAAAAAAGTCACTGACTGGAACCGGGAGAGACTTCACTCATTGATAACATTGACAGACACTTTAGATATGCAATTTTAGAGCTGGTCTTAAATCCATTATATTAAGAGCCACACTACACTCTTAAAAAGTCACTTCTACAATCCATTCTCTTAGGATCATCGATCTATTCATTATGGAAAAAAACAATGTACCCTGCACCCAAAGTACACAGGACATTATGGAGAATACAAAAAGATCAGAGTTTGTTTATAATCTACAACAGGGAATAAGATTTCTACATTCTCCAAGAGTGCTTCTAAGGACTAGAGAGAACTGCTGGGAATTTTTCCCCAACATTTTTATTATGAAAAACTTCCAACATATGGCAAAGTTGAAATAATTTTACAGTGAACATCTGAATACCCACGACTGAGATTCTACTATTTTTACTATACCTTATTTATCACATATCTATCTATTCAATCCATCTTTTTCATTAACTGCTGGGATTTTGAAAATGAGACTGTGTGGTGAAGTACAACAAAAATACACTAAGGGCTGCTTCTCAAAAGATTTTGACTGATGGGGTATATAAACAAAAAAACCTTTGGAAACCACAAACCCATACTCAGTGTTCAACCCTCCTGCCAACCTCCAATCAAAATCTATTCAGAGCTCATAACTGGCTATTCGGGTCTCCATACCCTTGTCCACTATCTGAACTCTCTTCAGTCCTCTTCATGGCTTAACACCAATCGGTGAAGCCTTCCCCAACTTTCACTCCTTTACTCAGAATTAACCATGCCCCCGATAGGGGCCACATTTTTCATCATTTGCAATTAGCCCACAGTATCTGCAATTTATTATCTCTTTCACTAAACCTTGTCCTCGTTGAGGACAGGATCCCCTTATTTACCTCTCAGTCCTCAGCAAGCAGCTAGTACTTAGCCTACAGCAAGCACTCTAATAAAAGAGTGAGTTAATGACCTGAACCGTCTTTAACCAGGAGCCAAGGAAGAGTTTAGCTGAGTGGGGAAATGACTTAATCACAGTGGCACTTTAGAAAGATTCATTTTATAGCAGCACTGTTGTTTAGAGTATGAGCTTTGGAGGAAGACCACATAGGCACAAATCTCAGCCCTGCCACTTATCTCTTGGTGACTTTGGGCAAGTTTCTAAGCCCGTGCCTCAGTTTCCTCATTTAGAAAACAGGGATAATACTGCTTCACAGGTTATTGCAAGGATGATGAGGTAAGTTTTTTAAAAGAAGCGCACAGAGCGGCACCTAACACATAGTAAATATTCCATCAATGTGGTCACTATTGCCAGCAACCAGGTTAATAACGAGGTTAAAAATTTCTTACAAGCCTGGGTGGTAGCAGTGAAAACAAAGTGGAAAGAATGGCCATGAATAAAGAATCTACCTTAAAATGTTCAGTCAGAAGAGCAAGCAAATGTGTGCCTTTTTTTTTTTTAACCTTGTATGAGATAGCTCACGTTTGGATGTGTTTAAACTAAAACAACTATAATCTAGGCACTCTAGGCACAGATTTGATGCTGAGAACGAGTCTAGCATGACTGAACTCTAGACACAACCTTTATAACCATTGCAAGCTTCTCTGTTTAGGTCTTTTAGTCTCTGAGCTAAAACTTCTTTCCTCCTCATTACTCCAGCAGCCACCACTTCTTAAGTGATTCCCACAATCCCCTGTTCTGTCTAACTGTAAGGACAACCCCCAAGAACCTTGGTTGGGGAAACAGGTTTGCGGTTTCGTTCTACCCAACCCTGTACTACTTTTCTTTTTCTTCTTCCTGCCCACCTCCTTTACTTCCCAAGCCTTGCTATTCTCTACACGTAGGAACTTGAAACCTAAGAGTATGGGAAAGCAACAGAGCAGCAGCAGTGGTGCCAAGAACTGGGGATGCTGCCAAGCTGTTCCCCAGGCCCCATATGCAGTGACCCAACTACATGCAGATTGGACGTAACTGCCTATGGGGCCTTGCACACTTGATATTCTTTTTTGCTTCTGCTCATTTTCTTCCTCCCACTTAAAGCAACCTCCTCCCAAGCTTGTGACTCATTCAAATCCAATCCATCTTTGAAGACCCAGGTGAGGTCCGCTTCTTCAGGGAAGCCTCCCCTGACCACTTTAGTCCAAAGATATCCCACCAACCCCACATACAGAAAACAGGAACTGTACTTACTGTCTGGACCATAAGGCATAATCACATACACATTGCTATAATTAAATGTTTCATGTGTATACATTTAACTTTCCAAGGGTATGAGCAGTGTCTCACATGTCTTTAAAACTCTTACACTCAGTGCGTTAATACTTGTTGAACAGTGACTGAATCAGTGGGTTTTTGTTTATGTGTTTAGGCTAAGGCAGGAGGAAGAAGATGCGTGTTGAAATGAGAAAGGCTGAATGGACAGATGGGTAAAAAAGCAGCAGTGGGTGAAGACGGAAAAATAATGTAGAAGAAAGGTATTCAGTTCACACCTGCTTAAGTGATTTACTGCGAGGTTGGAAAGAGACACAGGAGAAAGATGTCAACTGGAAAAAGCAGGGTAAAGGCATTTCAGTTTGAGGCAGAAGACAGCAGGAGAAAGGTGAGGCTACAAAAGAAATTCTGACTAGATTCTGCTGAAACCTAGTGTTAGGCCAATTGGATAAGGGAACCTAAAGGGAGATACTGGGATGACATGAGTAGAGATATGGCCATGTAGGTGAGTGAATCCGTAGGGGGTAGTATGAAGGGGGGAGGAAAATGGATAAAATGGTAGAGGGTAGTTAGGCAGGTAGGTTAGCTGTTGGGCGGGTAGGTGGGTGGGTAGATGGGAGGCAGGGTAGTGGGTAAGTGGGTAGGTGGTTAGGTATTTAGTTGGGAGGGAATAGGTGTGGGGCTTATTATTTAAGATCCGGCCCCTCCCTCACCTTGACCCGGAAGCGGATGAGTGCTAGCCTCACGCAGTGGCTCAGGCAGGCCGGTGGCAGGAACCAGGCCCGCGGTGGAGGGGTGCCCTTGTTGCCCACGTGTCCCACGATCAGTTGCGCTGTCTGCCGCTCGGCCTGGCACCGACGGCCCCACTCGGCCAGCCGGTCCTTGCCCAGGCCCCCCGGGAACATGACCACGAGCTCCAGGCCGTCGCCGCCAGGATAGGCACAAGCCTGGCACAGCGCTGACAAGTAGCCCAGCATGGCGTTCCATTGGCCGCCACACACCCAATCCGTCTGGTAGCCGCCATAGAGCCGCGGCAGCGCCGAGCCGGCGTCCACCAGCACCCGGGCCCCGGGCAGCGGAGGGGGCGGCGGCGGCAGCGGAGGGTGCAACCCGGGCTGCGCCTGGCCGTGATGGTGGAAGTGGTGAGCGGGGTGATGGTGCCGAGTCGGCCCCGCGCCCCCGGAGTAGGCACCCAACGCAGCGGGCGGAAGCGGCGGTTGCAGAGGCGCGGAGCCCCTGGCGGCGCGTGGAGCCCCGGGCGCTAGGGCGGCAGTCGGCGGCAGCTGGCGGTGCAAGTGCTGCTGCTGCTGCTGGCGCGAGACCGTGCGCGCGAGTTTGAGGAGGTCCACGGGCACCACGGCCCCGGGACAGCGCTTCTCCAGGAACTCTTGGAAGCCCTGGACACCCATGCTTCGTCGGTGGGCAGACGAGACAGCGGCTGCGCGAGCAGGCTAGGCGAAGATCTGGGCGCGAAGCTGGGGGCGGGCGCGTGCGCACTCCGCGGGGGGCAAAGGGGGGACGGGAAAAGGATTCCCGAGGGGAGGGGTGAGGAAGCGAGGGAATGAGGGCGGGGAGAAGAGGAAACCACAAATTGAATTTGGGTAGAGAGAAGAGGAGAGGCAGACCGGACCCGGGAGAGGCTGGGAGGATAAAAGCGAGGATGGGCTCTAGTCACTTCTCTTTTTTCTCCTTTCCGGTCGCTCTTCTTCGCGCTTTAGAAAGGGTGAAGCCTCTTTCTTCCACCTCCGGGAGCCATGTTGCCTCGTCTTCTCGGTGGTCCACGCTTTCTAGCGGGAGGAAGGGGAGCGAGGGGGGGCGGGGCGGGGAAAGGGGCATCTTGGTAGTTGTAGTCTTCTCTATGGCCTTGGGATGTAGTCGAGGAACCAGAATACTACTCTTCTCAGCCCTTGTGCTCACAGGGTCTCAGGAAGCGGGGCGTGATGATGAGTGTTTAGGAGTTGCACTCCAGCTCCTTGCATCCCACTGAGCTGCTTAGGTTATTTACTGCTTTTTCCTGGAAAAAGAGTTTTGGGGGAAGGATTGATGCATCATGGGAATGGAAGTTAGAGTGGATTGACTGAACTCAGCTAAAGTGAGCTAAAACTCCCCGGGAGGGAGGATTTTCCCCTTAGTGGAAAGACGATATGTAAAAGAGCTGTTGGTCCCAATTAAGAAAGACGTAACTGGTCGGGCGCGGTGGCTCACGCCTGTAATCCCTCCGAGGCGGGCGGATCACGAAGTCAGGAAATGGAGACCATAGTGGCCAACATGGTGAAACCCCGTCTCTACTAAAAATACAAAAATTAGCCGGGCGTGGTGGCGCGTGCCTGTAATCCCAGCTACTCTGGAGGCTGAGGCAGGAGAATCGCTTGAACCTGGGAGGCGGAGGTTGCAGTGAGCCAAGATCACGTCACTGTACTCCAGTCTGGTGACAGAGCCAGACTCCATCTCAAAAAAAATAAAGAAAAAGAAAAACTTACATTATTTACTTGCCTAAGGCAATGCAGAGACAAAATAAAATCAAATATCCTTGCCCTAAGCATCGCTTTGGGCAGGGAGATAATTACCAACACAAATTACATTACAAGTTGTCCCTTTTTGGTACTCCCAGATCTACTATGTCCTATGGTTAGGGCCTTTGGTTTCCAAACTTCATTGTGTTTTAGTCTGTCGGGAGCTTTTCTAAATAGCTGCAAGGGCTCTAATTTCAGATGTATAGAGTCATAATCTTTTGAAAAATGTATTTTCAACATACTGAGATGAAACAGATGCAGTGCCTGTCTTCTTTCTGGCTTTCAGGGCCGGCCCACTCTTTCAGCAGGAATAGAGCAGAAAAGAAGATCTGAAATGAGTAGTAGCCAGATCTGGCTTGGAACTTACTGGAAGGTAGGAGATAATGGCAGGCAGAGTTAGAATGCAGAAGTGCAGAACCCAAGAGTGATCAGGATAAATGATAGGGGAATACTCTATTAGGATGCAAAAGCAAAAAAGCTTCAAGCTACATAAATTCTAAAATAGTGGAGATGGAACAAGTCAGATTGTCAAAGAATAAGTAGATGGCAAGGCAGTGTACATAGTTAACTCTTGCAAGCAAGCAGTGAAAGGAGAGAGCAGTGGCTTGAAGGGATGAAGGATGGAAGGAATGGAGGTTTTTTTTTTTTTTTTTTTGAGACGGAGTCTCGCTCTGTCGCCCGCGCTGGAGTGCAGTGGCCGGATCTCAGCTCACTGCAAGCTCCGCCTCCCGGGTTTACGCCATTCTCCTGCCTCAGCCTCCCGAGTAGCTGGGACTACAGGCTCCCGCCGCCTCGCCCGGCTAGTTTTTTGTATTTTTTAGTAGAGACGGGGTTTCACCGTGTTAGCCAGGATGGTCTCGATCTCCTGACCTCGTGATCCGCCCGTCTCGGCCTCCCGAAGTGCTGGGATTACAGGCTTGAGCCACCGCGCCCGGCCTAGGAATGGAGGTTTTTTAGTATAATGGACACCTGTGGGACTGTCTGCCCAGGCCCTCTTTTCCGGGAATTGACCCTCCCCTTCCCGCATTTATAGGGTTATGACAAAAACTGTCATGTTCCTATAACCATAGCTTATTGGGTCAGAGGAGGGCACCTAATCCAACCTGGGGCAATCAAAATCTCATTTTCTAGAAATTTGGAATTGGACCAGAGATATCAGCTTTTCTCTAAGTGTAAAGCTTGGAAGCTGTCAACTAATTTCCCCACCAGAGGGACAGAAGTGAAAGATGCTGGTCTGCAGAAAGAGAGAAAAAATGCAGACTTTCAGAGAAGAGCAGAGGTGAGAAATAGAGTCTTCATTGTGTTCAAGTCCCAGGTTCCAGATAATGCAGTAGTGTGATTACAGCTCACTGCAACCTCGACTTTATTTTTTGTAGAGACCCTAAAATGTGGAACAGATAGAGACCAGAGACCTCTGCATCGGTTGATGGGAAGGAAGTTGGTATTCTGTGTTATTTGGCAGTGAAGCATTTGCTTATTGCCCTTGGGACTCAAAACAGCAGCCCCTTTGCTTATATCAAGAGATCTGCATTTGCTGAGGGTCAGATATTCATTGGCCTTGCTGAATTACAGCAGAATCTCAATCTTGCCTCAAAGGTTTCACCAGTTAGGAAACTGGCATCAAGGCAATTGGAACGAAGTTATCTGTATCTGCCTCCTAAGTAGTACTCCTTGTTCTCCAGCTCTCCTAAATGTGACGAATAGAAGCCACAACAGGCTATTCCCTTTAGCAGATCTGAAGCTTCAAAGAGCCTAACTTGGCAAGATTCTTGGCACTTGTTTTTAGCATTCTGAGTCTCCTCAAATGAAACCAACAGGCAGTCATATAAGGTTTTAAAGAAGCTGTATCACTAGAAAATCAAATCTGTGAATAGGGGCAATAATTGATCAGCCAGAGCAGTGATTCTCTCTCTCTTTTTTTTTTGAGATGGAGTCTCACTCTGTTGCCCGGGTGGAGTACAGTGGCGTGATCTCGGCTTACCGCAACCTACACCTCCCAGGTTCAAGCAATCAAGCGATTCTTCTGCCTCAGCCTCCCGAGTAGCTGGGACTACAGGTATGTGCCAGCAGAGAGTCACTGCTCTGGTCGGGCATGGTGGCTCATGCCTGTAATCCCAGGGCTTTGGGAGGCTGAGGCGGGCAGATCACTTGAGGTCAGAGTTCGAGATCAGCCTGGCCAACATGGCGAAACCCCATCTCTACTCAAAACACAAAAATTAGCCAGGCCTGGTGGCGCATGCCTGTAATTCCAGCTATTTGGGAGGCTGAGGCACGAGAATCACTTGAGCCTGGGAGGCGGAGGTTGCAGTGAGCTGAGATTGTGCCTCTGCACTGCAGCCTGCTCAGTAGAGTGAGACTCTGTCTCAAAAAACAAAACAAAAAGTGAGCTGGGTCTTCTCAGGGATTCAATCTTAGACTGCCAGAAACCATGCTAATGTTTGGTGAAGTGTCAGTGCAGGGGTTTGAATGGAGTGTACCTGCTGAGTTTTTGCAGGTCTTACTTACCAGCCCTTTAGGTGATTCTAACCGCACTCTTGAGTTTGAGAATCACTGCTTTTCTAGAACATACTCTTAGGCCCATGTCCAGACTGGTTAAGCAAAGAGGTACATCAGTAAATTGGTTGCCATTTTTTATATGCCTGTAATTTCTTTTATTCCGATCCAGGTGGAAATGGACCTGGTGGCTGATAATGGTGTGACCCCTCCTTTCCTAAATAGGCTTTTTTTTTAGATGAAGTCTCATTCTGTCGCCAGGCTGGAGTGCAGTGGTGCGATCTCGGCTCACTGCAACTTCTGCCTCCTGGGTTCAAGTGATTCTCCTGCCTCATCTTCCCTAATAGCTGGGGCTACAGGCATGTGGCACCACACCCAGCTAATTTTTGTATTTTTAGTGGAGATGGAGTTTCACCACGTTGGCCAGGATGGCCTCAGTCTCTTGGCCTCCCAGAGTGCTGGGATTACAGGCGTGAGCCACTGTGCCTGGCCTAATGGGCTTTTTTTTTTTTTTTTGAGACAGAATCTCACTCTGTTGCCCAAGCTGGAGTGCAGTGGTGGGATCTCGGCTCACTGCAACCTCCGCCTCCCAGGCTCAAGCAATTCTTGTGCCTCAGCCTCCCCAGTAGCTGGGATTACAGGTACACGCCACCACGCCTGGCTAATTTTTGTAGTTTTAGTAGAGATGGTGTTTCACCATGTTGGCCAAGCTGGTCTCTAACTGTTGACCTCAAGTGATCTGCCTGCCTTTGCCTCCCAAAGTGCTGGCATCATAGGCTTGAGCTACCATGCTGGCCCCTAAAAGGGCATTCTGACTGTGGTTATCTAATTATTTCTCTACTCTTGCATATTAGATCTATTGGTGGCAATTACGTTTATCAGAGGTTGTGAGATCAAGAGCAAGGCAGCCGTATTTAGACTGTCACCGAACTAGAGGAGGAAAGAATATGTCCTTGCCATACCATTGTTTCTGAATGCAGTAGTTGAATATGACCAGCAGCTGTACATGGCTAATGTTAGGTGCTGGCATTTTGGGAATTGTAGGTATGGGGAAAATAACATGTTTATAGGACAGCCAAGAGGAGGTTTATAGGTAAATATTTATTAGACTGTCTCTGCAGCACCCCTTTTCTACCACCTTATCTACCTTATCCTCATGGTTGCAGCAGGAGCCATCCTTTAGGGACGTTCCCAGAGAATTTGATTGAGCTGGAGGAGAAGACATGAAAAATCCTGGCTGTATTCAGACACCTGGTTCATTTGGTCCTAAGGCCCACCTGTACTATCCCTGGGTTCTATGAGGCACCCCTATCTTTATAAATTCCCATTTTTGCTTAAACTTGTTCAAATTGTGTTTATACTACTTAAACACAAGATTCCTAACATAAATAGTACAGGAGAAACTATACAGGATGGAAGTCATAGAATAGTATTTCAGAATGTGTGCTTTGGAGCCAAGAACTGGTTTCCCATACCAGTTCAACTTTTTATTAGCTGTATAGTTTTAACAAGTTGCTTAGCCTCTTGTACGCTTCCTGTATCTGTGAAGTGGGGGCTCATTAATTTATTCAACAGATTTATTTAATACCTACTACATGCCAGGAATAAAGCTGGGCACTGGAAGAAAACAGTTTTAAAGACAGTCAAGGAGCACAGAAAGGTGATAAGTAATGATCACTTAGAAGCTTGTGAAAATTAAATGACATTGTAGAGCACTAGCATAATAACTGGCACAATAAGCACCTAATAAATGTTAACTCTTATGAAGGGTGGGGAGAAGCATAAAGAGGTTATATGGAGAGTTCACATCAAACTCAATCTTATGTCATCATTCCACCGAAGTAGGAACTAGTTGTTCAGTTTCTGAAAGAGTGAACACTTAGGTTTCTCTATTGCCCAATCCTTGGGGCCTCTTTGAGAGGCTATGAGGTCATAGAGTTATAGAAAATAATTCATCAGAAGGTCTAATGAGGTTGCCGTATTGCTTGTGTTACTTGAATCAGCAACTGGCTGATAATAGGGAAGTCATTTATTTGATTAGTAAACAATGACAGTGGTTCTCAACCCAAGTCACCTATCAGTGTCACCTGGGAAGCTTTTTAAGATGATGATGATTCTAGAGATGGGGCCCAGACACTAAATTTAAAAATTTTATTTTTAATTGTAAAATACACATAAAATTTACCATCATAACCATTTTTAAGTATATGGTTCAGTAATATTAAGTATATTCATATTGTTGTGCAACTAAAACATTTTTAAAAATAGTTCCCAAGGTGATTCTAATGTGCAGTCAGGGTTGAGAACCACTGAGCTTGAATGGAGAATGTTTATAAATACTGGTTAAATTCCTAAGCCTACTTCCTCATTTGTAACATGCATGTGAGCTAGTCCTTTCCAATTCCAAAATTTTATGATAGTCTTTTTTCCACCTAGCCCAAGGTCTTGCTCCTATCTAAACCATCATTTATGCTATACTTCAATCCTGTCTTGAGCTCCTGTTATAATATCCATCTTCTCCCTACTCCCCAACTACTTCACCTCTTTCTAAACTCTAGTCACAGATGTAATTCTGTTATGTCATTCTGTGTGTGTGTGACGGAGTCTCACTCTGTTGCCAGGCTGGAGTGCAGTGGCGCGATCTTGGTTCACTGCAACCTCCACCTCCCGGGTTCAAGCGATTCTCCTGCCTCAGCCTCCTGAGTAGCTGGGACTGCAGGCGTGTGCCACCATGTCTGGCTAATTTTTGTATTTTTAGTAGAGACAGGGTTTCACCATGTTGGCCAGGATGGTCTCGATCTCTTGACCTTGTGATCCGCCCACCTCAGCCTCCGAAAAGTGCTGGGATTACAGGTGTGAGCCACTGCGCCTGGCCTGTTATCTCACTCTTTTACCAAGTGGTGCTCATTAATGATGGCATATTTTAAAAGGGTGTATGCTGGTCTTATTCCCTGACTTAAACACTCTCACCTCTACACCTCACTTTATTATATCATCTTGCCCCTTTTGGGCCAACACCCAATTTTTTCCACCAACAGACCTTATGTTGACCCACGGAATGAGTTCAGTTTTTTTGTCACCTCTGTTTTGTCCTCATTTAAAATAATGATCTGTAAGGTTCCTTGTGTAAGTTATTTGAGCAAACCTACTATGTATCAGGCACAGTGATAAGCCCTTTGTGTGCTTTTTCATTCAAACTCAAAACAACCTCAAAACAACCTCACTGAGGGAATTATCCTTTTTACAGGTAAGGAAATTGAAGCTAAAAAGTTAAGCAATTTTCCCAAGTCCATAAGATAGAATACAACTACAGGTCTGCTTGACTCCAAAAGGTATCTGTATTAACTATAATCAGAATCAGGGCCCATTTCCAAACCAGTTTAATTTCCCAAGTGCAAGTTTACTGTGAAAGTCACCAGTGATATCTAACAGTAAGTGCAATTAGTAAATTAGAGACAGTGTTGGTTGCCTTAACACGTCTCATTTAATACTCATAACCACTTCATTTTACAAGTGAGGAAATATAAGTTTGAGAGTTCTGTGAATAAAAAAAAACAACACATGCTTATTCCACATGTACCTTGTTGCCTCCCTTTAGGGATCACCTAAGATAGAATGACTCACAGTCATTGGGTCAGTAAATCAAGATAACATATATTTAAAAACACTTTTAAAACACTCATCTAGTCTTGAATATTTCTGATAGGCCTATTACTCTTCATCCAGGGTTGTTTGCATGAGCATATGTATGTCCTTCTCCCTAAGTTACCAGATGAGCAAGTGATCTGACCCAGTCTGAGTTTCTCAAGTCAGAGTGATGAATGATAAGTGTGGGAGGGAGATTTCCAAATATGTGTTGTTCTAAAGGTGGACCATACACATTATCAACATGAAAGGAAATACTCCTTAATAAGTTTGTGCATAGGGAACACTTTGAATCCTTGCTTGGGCCATAAAAACCTCCTTCTGAAACTATGAAATAAGCACTGGATACAACTTCATGAAAGACATTGTAAAAAGTGTTCATACGGGCTGGGGGCAGTGGCTCATGCCTGTAATCCCAGCACTTTGGAAGGCCGAGATGGGAGGATTGCTTGAGCCTAGGAGATCAAGACCAGCCTGGGCAACATGCTGAAAACCCATCTCTACGAAAAATACAAAAATTAGCCGGGTGTGGTGGTGCGTGCCTGTGCTCCCAGCTACTTGGGGAGCTGAGGTGGGAGGATCATTTGAACCCAGGATGTTGAGGCTGCAGTGAGCCATAATTGCGCCACTGCACTCTAGCCTGGGTGACAGAATGAGACTTTGTCTCAAAAAAAAAAAAAAAAGAAGAAAAAAAAAAAAAAAACCCTGTGGGCCAGGCAAGGCGGCTCACGCCTGTAATCCTAGCACTTTGGAAGGCCAAGGCGCGTAGATCACGAGGTCAGGAGTTCAAGACCAGCCTGGCCAATATGGTGACATCCCATCTCTACTAAAAATACAAAAATTAGTCGGGCATGGTGGTGGCGCACACCTGTAGTCCTAGCTACTTCGGAGGCTGAGGCAGAAGAATCGCTGGAATCCGGGAGGTAGAGGATTCAGTGAGCTGAGATTGCGCCATTGCACTCCAGCCTGGGCGACAGAGAGACTGTGTCTCAAAAAAAAAAAAAAAAGTGTGTACGTACAAATCCTATTAGATAAGGGCCTACTCTAAATGTATCTGAATTATTATACATGTAGTACACCTGAGAATCAGTGTGGCCTAGGGTTTTTCCCATAAGCTGTGCAGACAGACAGACCTGGGTTTGGATCCAGGCTTCACCACTGACTAAGTATGTGGCCCTAGCAAATTCTTTAATCTCTCTGATCCTCAAATTTGCATTGTAAGTGGAAATAGTAACAGACCTATCTTATAGGATTTTGTGTGAATTAAAAATATCGCAGGTAAAAGCCTAGCCAACACAGTATGTGTTCAGTAAATAAGAGCGACTGTTACAATTATGGCTCATGTACAAGTGTGAAAATGAAGTCCAACTCAATTTGTTGGAACTGTAAATCAAGAGATAACACGCAGCTTGGTTAGTTTTTTTAGGCCAGCAGAGTTTACAGGACTAAATGTTCTAAATCTGCTAAATTACATTTGGTAAATGAAGAACCAGTTTTAGCCAGATGATTGCAGTGACTATGGCAGCATTTTAATAAGATAACATACTCATTTTAACACAGCCTTTATTTTCTGTTTCAAAACAGAATTTCCAGGAAACAAAACAAAATACTTACAATGGTTGGGTACAAATGAAATAAAAATCACAGTTTCAAAGAACCAAAATCAGACAGTTGCTGAAAGGCAGATCACTTGGTTTACCAAAAAAAAAGGTTAATGTCAAAAAGGATTAAAATTAAGTTTAACAACATTCTATATAATGCTACATTCCCCAATTAAGAAAGGAGAGTTCACATATACAACTAAATGTTAAGTGTGGAGAAGAGGGTGAAATTCTGCATACTTCATAGTAAATTATGCTGAAAGTTTATTAATTGCATAAACTTCCTGAGTGGCTCCCATGCTGCACTAGGTCTACATGCTTAATATATGAAACAAATTATAGCTTTAGGTGATTGAGCATGACAGACCTTGAACAACTGCACTTTCCAGTTAGTCACTATATCTGCTGAGGGTATGTTCTGGACCGCAAACCTCAATCTCAAATCTTGAGTTATAGTGGAAAAGAAATTCAACTTAAAAAAAACTAGAGGATGACAAGCACGCATTTAGGAGTTTATTTTACAATGGCACATTTTTTCTTAGAACCCAGTTTCTCTCTTCCCTTCTTGCTTGACTTTTAGCCCTGTTTGGATTTTTTAAATTAAAAGAAAACCTTCCAGAATAGGAGCTGTTGGTTTGTACACTTGTCTAGTTATCTTAGTTGAAAATAACTTTAGTGTAACCTAGTTACTATCCCAGGCTCCTTCATATATTGGCTGTCAGGGTTCCTGACCAATGTTTGTGTTCATCTTTCACATATAAAGACTATTTCCAGGGTGACCTGAAGGCATTTGGCTCCATAAAAAATTCATACTAATTTCAATTCAAAGGATTTTATCAAGTTTGAGTGCTACTATCTTACAATCTGCATTTTTTAAGATTTCAATCTTAGAAATTATACCTATCAAATCAAAGGCCTTTTCTACACACCACCCCCCTTTTCTGATTCCTCTTCTAAACAAAGGGAGGGGTGGAACAAGTCCTTGATAAACTACAGATTCCAAAAACAATCTATTCTAGAAAATGGTCTGCATACCACCTCAAATAGTTCAAGTTTTACTGACCCAAACCAGATAAAATAACTGAATCCCAAAATGATGGCAAATATACCTCAGGAATGTACTTATGCATAATGACTGAAATACAGTATTTACCAGTATTAAATATGCTGTAGTGTTACACAGTAAACATGTGAAACAAGGAACATCTGGTTACAAACATTTGCTGAGTTTTCAAGGAAAAAAAAAAAAAGGAATGCATCATTTTCACTCAGAAAAGACAGCAAAGAAGAAAGTCAATGCTTCCATAAACTTTAGAGATTGGATAAAGTTATATAAAACCCTTACTATCAACTACATTTCAACTAAATGCATTTGGCTGTTTTAAGGTAACCAAATATCACTGCAAATACCTAGCACTGTGCTAATATATGTGGAATGATAGGCCATTGCTGAAGGATTTGTCAAATATTTCACTGTGGTAGTTAAAGCAATTTCAACCCATTGCCCTTTAGGCACACAGACGAGAAATGCATCTCTAATAAAAAATGCAAAGTTATAGGCACTGGATTGTCTAATTCAGGTACTTTCTTACCATTTGTTTATTTTATAACTAACTCCGACACCTAAGTCCTATATTGCCACCAATTTCAATTATTATTCTGCTCTCCACCCCCAAATCCCCAAAGCATATTTCACAGAAGCACATGGCTCTCCACTTAAACACAGATTGGTGGCAGAATGATGGTCCCTCTCATCTCAAACTGTAGCCTAGCACTGGGAAAAAGAGGCAGACCAGATTTATAATCTGAAAGAATACTGAGAATCAAGGCAAAAAAGCAAGTTTCACAGGCAGTGTTTACTTGTGCACCCAAAACAGCACTGAAAACGAGGTAGTTAAACAAAATTAATTGGACTAGAATTAAATCTGGGTTCTAAAATGATACATCCCATCAAACTGTACATAACACTCCACGCTCAATCCAAAAATCACAGCAGAAAAGTGCCTTTTAAACTTTCACAGATAATTTTGCAGCCAAACCATTAGAATTCATGCTTGATATAAAACTGGCAAGGAAGGGATGAAAAACAGAATGAATATTTGTTATATTACAGCAAATTACCTTAAATAGTGATTCAAGACTGCTACAAATATACATAGGGTTATTTTCATTAGATTTACACCAATACTGGTTTCATATTCTTATGATGTTACACCCAACTTCACAGACATAGCAGCAGGTACTTCATGATGAAATGCTCACATTGCCACATATGGAGATACAGTACTATTCATCAGACTTGCACTTTGAGAAGTAAACATGGTGGCTGGACATACAGACTATCCTCTGAATAAACTTTACAAGCAGGATGGTTAAGTACAACCATTTTCTCCTCTACAAGAAGGAAAATGAAAAGGAAAGGTTTGTATGTTTTTTGGAAAGGAAGGCCCTTTTTATATAGTAGGCTCTTTGTTAAGAAGGGAATTTCGGAGCTTTATCTCAAGTTAATTATTTCTGGGGCAGAAAAGTACCTCAGACAAGGATGAAAATAGCACTATTACATGATTTAGCAAAATTATGACATAATGCAAAACCCCTGGATAGAAAACTAGCCAGTATTTACAGTCAAAGTGACTATAATCTGAACCAAACATGTAAGTCATGGGAAAAAATAATTTTAATAAAACCCCACAGTGATGAGAATAACATTGTTTTCTCCATTTCTGCATAAGCTCACTTTTTTCTGTATTTTTAAATGTACACGTTATATATACATAATGTATACATAACATATATGATAACCCAGTTACTGCAGTCAGCATGGAGACAGCAGTACACTATTCACCATCTTCAAACTTTGGAAGACTACTTTTCTTTCCAGCAAAAACCTGAAAAGATTGTAAATATTACAAGGCACTGCAAGAGTCTGCAGGCAAACAAGAATGATGAATTATATGTGGAATACAGGTGGTGGCCAAAGGCAGAACATATGATGTAGAGCAGTCATTAATTCATGTAATTGTATGTGTCAGCCATGGAACTTTTTTCATCCTGGGGTACACTGTTTAAAATGATTGTGACTAGAGAAGAAGGGGTCCTAAAATCTCCAGTATTTTCACTTTATAGGTTGTATGTCTCAGTGTAATTACACAAAGCCAACTTTTTATAATGAAACACAAGCAGTTTTAAAGAATTAGGGATTTTAGGAGCATTGTTTTTATACATATGGAAAACAGTGCAATGCAAGCATTTGCATTACACAAATGTCCTAAAATCACTTCAAATTGCAAACCAATACTGTACAAGAAATTTGAAGAATCTGTACTTAACATTTGGAAAGACTCATACAAAACAGAGCATGTTCTATGAAAAGAAACAGGGGATCTTATCAACAGCAATTCTCAAAATGCTGCCCTAGATGCCTCAAATTATAGTGACAGAGTCTTCTTGATAATGGATGTGATCCTCAGGTAAGCAACATAAGACACTTTTTTTTTTTTTTTTGGAAAAGAGGTACTGAATACTGAATGTCACAAAGTAGACTGTGCAAAAAAAAAAAAAAAAAAAAAAAGTACACCCATTAAGTTTTCCTCATTACCTGGCAAGCCTATGGGGTACAATTTTTAGAAGAATACGGAGGAAAATCTGTTAACAGTAATGTTGGGTAACAATTTGGAATGTTTACTAGTAGACAGAACTCCTAATTAGGTAAATGTGTATTTAAAAACGACCTCGAAGTCTTCAGAGTGGAAGGTAAGTAATTTGAACATGAATACTTAGTTGGTAAATACCATTTTAAGAATTCTATTTGGGTTTCACAGACTGAGCATTAGGTAACCCTGTGACTAGCCTTTAACATTATTATAGTTAACTTTCTTAAAAACCAAAGGTGTACATTTTGACATTGCCTCCCCTCCTCCTAAAACTGGATAAAACCCAGTAAAGTGCAACTTGACAGTGATCTCTCTCAGATTCTAAAGAGGCTGCCAAACTCATTTAAGATCTAAAATTATCTAAGATACTATAGATACTAAAAAGAAATTCTAACTAAAAATGGTAATTAAAAAAAGAGCTAAGGACAACTTAAATAGTATCCTTCTAGGGTCTACTATCTCACTGCAGGACAGTGCATATCACACATCTCTGAGAACCCTGTAAAGCCAGTGTTTCATATGTAAGTCTCAAAACCTACTGTGTCAAGTAAATTTCACTTCAGAAGAATGGACTGAGGTGTAGCTTTAATCCCCCTCGTTAGGAGTACAAGGATTCCCCCCAAATGAGATTCATATCAGCTGCAATATATGCTTTGCAAAAGAATGCAAACCAAACCAATACCTCTCAGATGTTCAAAACCAATGTAGTATGCATGTGAGAAACAAGGAGACAGCTGCTTTGAATTATTACTGAAATCCTAAAACAACAGCAGTATCTGCAGAATCAAGGAACTGTTACACTTCTGTTTTTTTCCTTTCCCTCTGTCTCATCCAAAACAAGGCTTCATCCTACTGCTGTGATGACGGGAAATCACATTTAAAAAGGGCTCATGTTCTGTATTGGTTGACAAAATTATAATTTTTGGGGGGGCCAAGGAGGGCGGATCACAAGGTTAGGAGTTTTGAGACCAGTCTGGCCAACATAGTGAAACCCCATCTCTACTGAAAATACAAAAATTAGCCAGGCATGGTGGCTGGCGCCTGTAGTCTCAGCTACTCAGGAGGCTGAGGCAGGAGAATCACTTGAACCCAGGAGGCAGAGGTTGCAGCAGTGAGCCGAGATCACACCACTGCACTCCAGCCTGGGCGACAGAGAGAGAGTCCATCTCAAAAAAAAAAAAAGTTATTCTAATTTTATACACCAAAATGTTTCCTACAGCAAGTTACCCTGCCTTCTGTGAAAGGTAAACCTAAGACAAACATGTGAAGATCCCATAAGACTCTGGCTGATGGAGGGTCTCAGGTTCATCCACATTTGGGGAGAATCAATCTAAATAATTTTTAAACATTTTTAAAGAAAAGTATCCAGCTGCAGATAGCAGCAGTAAAAAAAAAAAAAAAAAAAGGTGGGGCCGGGGAGCTTCTCAACAATTCATGGAAAGTGTCCTGGAAATGGTAATGCTCAAGCTGAGCTTATTAAAGCATTCTGAACAGTATTTTTTAAAAAATCAAGTATCAAAGAGGATAGAATTTGAAGTGAAAAAACATTTCTGTGTGCAGTGTTCTATGTGCAAACTGCACATTTCTACAGAATGATGAGCTGTATTCAAATACCACACTGGAACAAAAAATATATAGTCTAAAGTAAACTCAAATGAGGGAAAATATGACAGAACCCAAGAAGAAGAAACTTTAATAATTAATCTTAGGTGTCCTGAAAATAATTCTGAAAAAACCTCCCTTTTTATCATAATTACTCTGATTCATTTAGGACCAGGAGGGATTGTGGCAGGATTCTGCACTGATGAAGTTGGAAATGCCTGCATATTCATCCCTGGCTGGAATGGTCCCCCAGATTGGGTGGGAATTACTACAGACTGTTGTGTTGTTCCTGAAATTCCTACCCACTGTACTGGATACCCCACCCCCCCCACAGCATTATACTGACAAACATGAGGCATTCCATATGATGATAATGGCCCAGGAAATGAAGGGAGTGAGAGTCCTTGTGGCAAGGAAGTTGGGACAGCTCCACGGATTTGGGACAGAGAAGAAATCCATGTTGATGTGTAGCCCATAGTAGATGGAGTATTCTAACAAAAACAAAAATAAAAACAAAAGATCAGTTTATTTGGTATATGCTTTTATCAGTCTATATTCCTTCCTATTCTTTTTTTTTCTATTGCTGCTGCACAAATTAATATTCCTTCCTAGTCTTTTTGGCATACTATTCCTATTATTACTATCAGGGACTACCATTTTTGGAGTACCTTTCCATGTGCTAACCATAATTATGTGCCTTAATTAATGCCATCTTCCCTGCCTTACATTTTTATAGTTATTTCCATGCATATGTACGTAGAAAGATATTTGACATGATGTTTATCTAAAGTTAATGAAAATTATTTCTGGGTGGTGGGATTTGAAGGTGGTATTTTAAAATTTGTACTTTTCTGCACTGATTAAATTATATAATGAACATTATTAATTTATAGATAACCTGATTTTTTAAAGAAGACAAATTGGAGAGGTTATACATTTTCTCCTGGATATTTCAAAGGCATCTCAGAAACAAATGCCTGGAAATCAAATGTGTGATCTTCCCCTACCAAAGCACACTGCTCACATTCCCCATCTTGGTGATTGGTACACTAGCATAGTATCTAGTTATGTGAGCCAGAAACCTAGCCTTCATACCTCCCCTTCACCATACATCCATTCCATCACCAAATCTTGTCCATTTAATCTCTTAAGCATTTTTTGGAATCTGTTCACTTCTTTTCAACTCAACTTTTCCCATTTTCCAGACCAGTTAAGACTAACTCTTAACTGGTCTGCCAACATCTACCCTTACCTCCAATAAATAATCCTTTTCTCTTGCTTGAGTCAGAGTCATTTTTTCAAAAAACAAGTCTGATCATGTCAACCCTAGGGCTTAAATGGCTATTCATCTTTCTTAAAATACAGATGGCTGGGCGCGGTGGCTCACGCCTGTAATCCCAGCACTTTGGGAGGCCAAGGCGGGTGGATCACCTGAGGTCAGGAGTTCGAGACCAGCCTGGCCAACATGATGAAACCCTGTCTCTACTAAAAACCCAAAAATTAGCCGGGTATGGTGGCGAGCGCCTATAATCCCAGCTACTCAGGAGGCTGAGGCAGGAGAATTGTTGAACCTGGGAGGCGTAGGTTGCAGTGAGCGGAGATGGCGCCATTGCACTCCAGCCTGGGCAACAAGAGTGAAACTCCATCTCAAAAAAATAAAAACAAACTAACTAATAAAAAATACAAAGTTCCTTATCATTACCACTTTTAAGATTCCATCTACCTTAGATCCATTGTGCACTAACTCCTCTTTGCTCTCTTCACTTCAGCCAAACTGGCCTACTTTCAATCCCTTCATGCTCCTTTCCTCATACGGGGCTTTTGCATATGTGATCCCTTCCACATGGAATCATTATTCCCTCCTCTTTTCACCTAGTTAACACCTATTGATCCTTCAGATCTCTGCTTAATCATCACTTGCTCAGTGAAGCTTTCCTTGACTTTCCTTTAAGAGGTCAAATTTCCCTTATTGTAGCCTATATCTTTCTTTTGTAGTTCTTATTACAGTTGCAATTTTATATTTGTATATGCAATTCTATTATGTCTAACTAACTGTCTTAGCAGAGCATAAATTCCATGAGGGTAGGGATCACACTTGTTTTTACTCACCAAACCCATGTCTAGCGGAGGGCTTGGTACATAACTGTTAAGCAAACACGTATTTCTAAGTAAGGATACAGAGCAGTAAAATGTCAGAGCATTAGTGAGATGGGCTTGCCACACAAAAGATATAACCAACTGAACCTACAAATACAAAAACAGTTACAATATATAGGGTACCTACTATGTAGCACCTATAAAGGTACAGCTTCATAGGTGTTATCTCATTTAATCCTCATACCAATCCTGTAAGGCAGGTATTCTGTTTGAAAGACATGAAAACTGAGGCACAGATAGATCAAATGACTTTTCTAAAATCACACAACTAGTAAGTGACTGAGCTGACATTAGAACCCAAGTCTGTTAAATGACCTTCACTACTTTTATTCACACACCATTTTCTACTCACCCTTCCTCCAAACATCCTCTATTATACTCCAGTAAACAGCCCTCCAACTAGTCAACAAAAGCCTCCATTCACACAGTACTCAGAGGTTCTCTCACTGGCAGTACAAATGCATTTATGTCTTGAAATTTGCCTCTAAAGGCTTCCAATTTTCACAATGGTGATGCTATCTGTGTATAAATTGGTGCCACAAGTAAGATAAATATACAGAGCTCCCAAGGAAATATACTGCTCACTAATTTGGGAAATCGAGGATTTGGAAAATTTTTATTCAATATTAACAATAAATGCATTATTCTTTTAACAAACTATATGACGATATATGTATAAAAATACATATACACAAATATAACACACAGAGATAAATCTCTTTCAATTAAAGGGGTTAAAATTCTAAGCCCTGATTCCATTTTAATAGGTTTACTCATTTTGAAAAAAAATGTCACTAACTTTAAAAATACAAAAACACAGAAATGTACGAAGTAAAATAAGGCCTAAATTCCACCATCCAGCATATTTTTCATGGCTTTTCATATGTATGCATATCTAATGTATATAATTTTGCATAAATTATATTATACTATGTATGCTGTTCTCTAAGCCTGACTTCTTCCTACTCCAGAATGCACTGTGGGCATCTTTCATTTCATGGCATGTACACCTGACTAAGGGCACATGCAATAACTAGGCATCTTTTCTTTAAAACACCTCTTATAATATTCTAGCTTAAAGAACTTTAAAATTCTTTTTCATAATGAACAAATAACTTATCAGATCTAAGAATATTGACGTGAAACATAGGAAAACTTTTCCTTAAAACCCAAACTCTTCTTGGAACACTGTACTGAATTAACCTTCATTCCAGATGCTTTCTTCTTTGATACTTGCTGGATTTTTTTTTTTTTTAAACAGAACAGTCTTTTTTTTTTTTTTTTTTTGAGACGGAGTCTCGCTCTGTCGCCCAGGCTGGAGTGCAGTGGCGCGATCTCGGCTCACTACAAGCTCCGCCTCCCGGGTTTACGCCATTCTCCTGCCTCAGCCTCCCCAGTAGCTGGGACTACAGGCGTCCGCCATCTCGCCCGGCTAGTTTTTTGTCTTTTTAGTAGAGACGGGGTTTCACCGTGTAGACCAGGATGGTCTCGATCTGCTGACCTCGTGATCCACCCGTCTCGGCCTCCCAAAGTGCTGGGATTACAGGCTTGAGCCACCGCGCCTGGCCCAGAACAGTCTTTTTAAAACAAGGGTCAGCGAACCACAGCCTACCACGTCTTTTTATAAGTAAGGTTTTAGTGGAACAAAGTCATGCCCATTTGGTTATATATTCTCTATGGCTGCTTTTGCACTATAACAGAGTTGAGTAGTTGTAATAGTATAGCTTGAAAAGCCTAAAATATTAACTAACTGGCTCCTTCCCCCCAAAAGTTTACTGACTCATGGTCTAAAATATAATTTGCTCAAAGACATAATGAATTTAAAAAACGATAAAAGTCTCTATGTTATCAAGTCATACCACCCTCTCATAGTGACTATAACTATAGGCCTAAGTGCATCAATTTTTATGGTTTTAGTTCTTGTAAATAAAGTAAATCGGATATAAACAACTTACTTCATATACTTTGTTCCAGTTTTCTGTCTCTAGTTTGTGTTGACTTTGTTTAAGTTGGTTTAAACTTGGCTTAATAAGAGAATTTCCTACTGCTTCCTTTGTCCAGTCATCCACCAGCTTGTGTAAGTCATCTGTGAACATCCCTTTTTTACTGGCTGGAGACTGCTGGCATGATGCTGCATTACTCTCCACACACAGTGGATCTATAAGGAAAAAAAAAAAAACAGGGAAACCATGAAAAGGAATTAAAACTGATAATCAGATAACTCTTTGGCCAACAATGCAGCTGACAGAACCACACATGGGGTGCAATTAGGGTGAACACACACTCTAGTTTACCTGAGACATCCTGGTTTAAAGCTGTTGTCCTGGAGTAATCGCTAACAGTACACCCTTTCACTCTCAAAAGTTTCTTCTTGGCTGGGCGCAGTGGCTCACGCCTGTAATCTCAACACTTTGGGAGGCTGAGGCGGGTGGATCACGAGGTCAGGAGTTCAAGACCAGCCTGGCCAACATGGTGAAACCCCGTCTCTACTAAAAATACAAAAATTAGCCAGGCATGGTGGTGGGCGCCTGTAATCCCAGCTACTCAGGAGGCTGAGGCAGAATAGCTTGAACCTGGGAGGCGGAAGTTGCCGTGAGCTGAGATCATGCCATTGCACTCCAGCCTGGGACAGAGTGAGACTCCGTCTCAAAAAAAAAAAAAAAAAACAAAAACAAAAACAAAACACACACACAAAAACAAAAAGAAAGTTTCCTCTTGTTTGGACAGCAAATTATATGGTTACCTTAGGTATAAATCAAGTGTAATAAATAGTACTCATAAAAATTAGTATAAACTCTAATCTTTTCATCAGCTCCCTCAGATAGATACTTAGAAGAGTTAAAAAAGAATCAAAGAATGTTAAAAACGAAAAAAAAGGTCTAGTGCAAGCCACTTTTATAATGGGAAAACAAGGCCCAGAATAAGTAAATTGACATGCTCAAGTTCTTGCAACTAATTACCAGCAGAGACAGGCCTGGAACTCTAAAGCCTAGACAAAGACACTGTATCTTTTCAATATACCATACTGACTTTCAAGAAGCTTCAGAAAACTAGAATCTTATTTTATTTTTTACCGATATTTCTGTTTACGATTTAAAAAGATGAATGTGTATCCAGAATAGCAGAAATGAAGGCACAGATGGTTTGATGAACCTCATGAGTTGTGGAGCATAAGATGTTCAAATAAATGAAAGAAATCAATTATAGAGAATTCCATAAGTATACTTTCCTAATCTGAACATCACACTAAGTCTTTACATCATAATTGAGTACTATTACTCATGCTTACAATATCATTCTCATAGAAAATATTCATAGAGTTCCAATTCCTCTGACTGAATTATAAGCCAAAAACTTAACAGAGTGGGTCTAAAATTAATTTTAGGAAATACAGTTGTGAATTTAAGTATAATAACAGTTCCAGGGATTTAACAAGCATGTGAAGATGTCTTACACATTTGTTATGGTACTTCTTTTAATCACGAAAAAATACAAAAACAAATTGCAAGAGGTAATGCAAGAAGCTTCCATATTAATACTTTTTGAAACTTGTAACAGGCCTGTGATATACACAAGTATCATTCTGTTTTATAGACGGAGAAACTGGGACCCAGAAGATTAACAACTGGAGTTACATGCTGGGGCTAGAATCCAGATATCCTGACTGTCAGGTCAGTGGGCTTTCCGTTGTACTCCATCATAAATGCCAACTGCCGAGGTGGGCGGATCACCTGAGGTCAGGAGTTCGAGACCAGCCTGGCCAACATGATGAAACCCCATCTCTACTAAAAATACAAAAATTAGCCGGGCGTGGGGGTGCGCCTGTAATCCCAGCTACTTAGGAGGCTGAGGCAGGAGAATTGCTTGAACCCAGGAGGCGGAGGTTGCAGTGTGCCGAGATCACACCATTGTATTCCAGCCTGGGCAACAGAGCAAGACTCTGTCTCAAAAAATAATAATACAATAAAATAAATGCCAACTGATATAATAAAGTAGGAAATGGAAGAAGATATTTCTTGAAAAGGGAAACATGACAATCTCAATGATTGCATATGCATAGTCTGTGATCTTCTATGAACCCTGTGCTACTGAAAATTTAGATTCAAAGGTGATTAAATATTTTTGTTTGTTTGTTTTGAGACAGTCTCGCTTTGTCACCCAAGCTGGAGTGCAGTGGCGCGATCCTGGCTCACTACAACCTCTGCCTCCTGGGTTCAAGCGATTCTCACACCTCAGCCTCCCGAGTAGCTGGAATCAAGGCATGTGCTACCGTGCCCAGCTAATTTTTGTATTTTTGGTAGAGATGGGTTTCACCATGTTGGCCAGGCTGGTCTCAGTCCTCTGACCTCAAGTGATCTCCCTGCTTCTGCCTCCCAAAGTGCTGGGATTACAGGTGTTAGTCACTGCTCCCAGCCTTAAATATTAAAGGGAAACACAATAATGTTGTATAAGAGTTTAATGAATTAATCAGAACATTCACATATACAAGAGTTTTACAACAACATTTACTAATGTGGGGCAACCATGATATATCAAAATGACATACCAACTTGTTGGAATCCCAATTTTTCTAGGACATAAAATCCTGAGACACAAAAGTCAGTCTATAATAAAAGCATCATTTCTTCTTGTTATTCCTTTGCACACTCAACTAATTCTCTGCTTATTCCAGCGATGGAGCAAAGAGCACAACAAAGTTGGGGAAGACTTTGGAGCTGAAGCTTTTATAGACTGTGTTCTCAACCTAGAAGAATGTCAGCAGGTGGGATTAAAAAGAGAAGATAGCCAGAAACAGGAACATATCGATGCCCACAGTTTTGCCTATCCATCTTCTCTTAGAAATATTTTTGTGCCCAATCCCTTCAGCTTCTAAAACATTTGTTGCAGAGAGATTAGGTCTAAATGTCATTAATTTAAGAAAATTCTGGGGCTGGCACAGTGGCTCACGCCTGTAATCCAATAATTTTGGGAGGCCAAGGTGGGTGGATCACCTGAGGTCAGGAGTTTGAGAGCAGCTTGGCCGACATGGTGAAACCCTGTGTCTACCAAAAATACAAAATTAGGCGGCCACGGTAGTGGCTGCCTGTAATCCCAGCTACTCAGGAGGCTGAGGCAGGAGAATTGCTTGAACCTGGGTGGCAGAGGTTGCAGTGAGCTGAGATCATGCTACTGCACTCCAGCCTGGGGTACAGAGTGAGATTCCATCTCAAAAAAAAAAAAAAAAAGAACATTTCTGGGGAGGGAGAAAAAGAACATTTCTCCAGTAAGGGAAATACAATGTTAGGACTCTTCTTGTGCATAACTCTGGTCTAACAAGTTATCTTAAATACTCAATTGGCAGTAAGTTAAGGCTGCTGCACTAGTGGCACAATAGCCAACAAGTGGAGGAAAAAATAATTAACAAACTGAAACAAGTATTTAAATGAAACAGGGGCTAGGGCAACAACCACTGCACTCCAGCCTGGGCGACAAAGCGAGACTGTGTCTCTTAAGCAGGCAACAGAAAGAACAACTACACACACACACACACACACACACACACAAAGTTATCAAGAACAATGTGCCATATGAAAAGGAAAAAAATGCTATTTGAATGTTATTCAGTATCTAACTATGGTTTACATAAGGCAGGATCATTTATTTATTGATTTCATCTAAAAGTTATTCATATCATAATATAAAAGACCACTTAATTCAAGCACAAGCCAGAAAGTACCCAATCAATGCATATTAAAATAAGTACTATGCAAACGTGGTTTATGATAGGTAGTAATAACATATTAACTTCAAACGTGCTCTTTAATATTCATTTCTTATTGATGAAAAGAAAAAAACCAGAGTTCAGTCCTTGATGTTCTTTTTTGTTCTTTCCCCCAAGGTGATGCCTATATTCAGACAGTTTCAGTGATCACTCCACTGCATTATTTCTATCTCTTATCCTATCCCTTGATTTCTCTCTTCAATCACAATCTCACAACCAACTCCCAAATGTATTTTTCTACTTGGATGTTAATAAATTATTCAATTCAGGCCAGGCACAGTGACTCACATCTGTAATCCTAGCACTTTAGGAGGCTGACACAGGAGGATTGCTTGAGGCCAGGAGTTCAAGACCAGCCTGGGCAACATAGGAGGATCTCATCTCAAAAAAAATTTGCTGGGCATGGTGGCACACAGCAGTAGTCCCAGCTACTTGGGAGGTTAAGGTGGGAGGCTTGATTGAGCCCAAGAGTGCAGGGTTACAGTGACCTATGATCACACTACTACATTCCAACCTGGGTGACAGTGAGACCCTGTCTCAAAAAAAATTAAATTAAAAAATAAATAAATAATTCAAGTCAATACACCTGGGGTCAAACCTGTCACAATCCTGGCATGACAATTGGCTTAAATGTCATACTTCTGTTAAAGATACTGAATATTTTTCCAAGCCACTCAAACTCAGATCCTTTGGATCTCCCCACCAATACACACACATCCAGTCCATCACTACGTCATGAAATTCCTCCTATACAATGTCTTTTGTCCACTTTCATTTCTACCATTCTATAAGCTCTTAATTATCTCATGCATAGACTACTATGATTGCAATGATCTAAATGGACTCACTCCTTGGCTCTAGCCAATATATTCTTCAAACTACCACCAGATTAATATGAGTGAAGGCTGGGCACGGTGACTCACGCCTGTAATCCCAGCACTTTGGGAGGCTGAGGTGGGTGGATCACATGAGGTCAGGAGTTTGCTACCAGCCTGATCAACATGGTTAAACCCTGTCTCTACTAAAAATACAAAAATTAGCTGGGCATGGTGGCGTGTACCTGTAATCCCAGCTACTCAGGAGGCTGAGGCAGGAGAATCGCGTGAACCTGTTAGGTGGAGGTTGCAGTGAGCCAAGATCGCACCACTGCACTCCAGCCTGGGCAACAGAGCAAGACCGTGTCTCAAAACAGTAAATAAGTAAAAAATAATATGAGTGAAATGCTGTTTTCAGCTAAAATGCTGCTTAAAAAAAAAAAAAAAGCTTCAACAGTTCTTTACTGCTAATACCACCAGGATTCCCACTTGTTTAGGTGGCAAAGACCTGGGAAATCATGGTTGTCCTTGCAGAACATTATTTTATTTATTATCCTTAAACTAACATGTATCACTTATTAAGCTTAAATATATAATTGTTTTAGATCAGATTCATTATCTTACACTAAACACTAACATAAACATGCTGTAGCAGCTGCCAAATTTTTTTTTTTTTTTTTTTTTTTAAGACAGAGTCTCGCTCTGTCATCCAGGCTGTAGTGCAGTGGTGCGATCTCTGCTCACTGCAAGCTCTGCCTCCCGGGTTCTCGCCATTCTCCTGCCTCAGCCTCCCGAGTAGCTGGGACTACAGGTGCCTGCCACCATGCCCGGCTAATTTTTTGTATTTTTAGTAGAGATGGGGTTTCACCGTGTTAGCCAGGATGGTCTCGATCTCCTGACCTCGTGCTCCACCCTCCTCGGCCTCCCAAAGTGCTGGAATTATAGGTGTAAGCCATGGCGCCCAGCCCAAATTTTTTTAAGTATAGAAGGAAAACTTTCTACTGTAAATCCTCTATTTCACCCAACTATTTGAAAGTTATACGTCTTTCTCGCAAATCTTGCATTTTTACTGTTTGCATGCCTTAATATCATGAAATTGTATCTACTGACAATACTCTTTCCACTTCCCCTAATTTCAATTCTGCCCATTTATCCTTCTTTTTTTTCTTTTTTTGGCGAGATGGAGTTTTGCTCTTGTTGCCCAGCCTGGAGTGCAATGAAACAATCTCGGCTCACTGCAACCTCTGCCTCCCAGGT
Source organism: Piliocolobus tephrosceles (assembly GCF_002776525.5). Classification (NCBI taxonomy): domain Eukaryota; kingdom Metazoa; phylum Chordata; class Mammalia; order Primates; family Cercopithecidae; genus Piliocolobus; species Piliocolobus tephrosceles. Next base: position 95,105,077 of record NC_045445.1, on the reverse strand, counting down.
TCAGGCAATTCTCCTGCCTCAGCCTCCCGAGTAGCTGGGATTGCTAGTGTGCACCACAACAGCCGGCTATTTTTTGCATTTTTATTAGAGATGGGGTATCACTATGTTGGTCGGGCTGGTCTCGAACTCCTGACCTCAGGTGATCTACCCGCCCCAGCTTCCCAAAGTGCTGGGATTATAGGCCTGAGCCACCGCACCTGGCCAGCCCATTTATCCTTCGAGACCAACTCAAATCCTATCTTCTGCATGAAGTATTCTCAGACCACTATCATCATACATTCCCCTCAACCCACTACAGGTACAATTTATGGTTTTGGGAAGCAATGCAGTATAATAGTTAAGAGCTAAGGCTTTGAAGTCAGACATATTTGGATTCTCTCACCTATTAACTGAGATCCAAAAGAAGTTACTTAACCTCACTAACCTCAGTCTCTTCACCTAAAAAAGACAAACATTAATATTTATCTACCTTACAGAGATGTTCTGAGGATTAAGATAATATATGTAATATATACTTTTTTTTTTTTTTTTTTGAGATGGAGTCTGGCTCTGTCGCCCAGGCTGGAGTGCAGTGGTGTGATCTAGGCTCACTGCAAGCTCCGCCTCCCAGGTTCACGCCATTCTCCTGCCTCAGCCTCACGAGTAGCTGGGACTACAGGCACCCACCACCACGCCCGGCTAATTTTTTGTATTTTTAGTAGCGACGGGGTTTCACTGTGTTAACCAGCATGGTCTCGATCTCCTGACCTCATGATCCACCCACCTTGGCCTCCCAAAGTGCTAGGATTACAGGTGTGCACCACCGCATCTGGCCCAATATATACGTTTTTAGATAGGGTCTGGCTCTGTCACACTCCTGGACTCAAGCAATCCTCCCACCTCAGCCTCTTGAGTAGCTGTGATTACAGGCGTGTGCCACCATGCCCAACTAATTTTTGTATTTTTTGTAGAGATGGGATTTCGACATATTGCCCAGGCTGGTCTCAAACTCCTGAGCTCAAGTGATCTGCCTGCCTTGGCCTCCCAAAGTGCTGGGAGTAGAGGCATGAGCCACATGCCCAGCCTAATACATGCAACATTTTTATTATGTCTTGGGATCTCCCAGACCACCCACACATTCCGTGATTCACCAGGTCTCCAGGGACTCAGATTCATAGCTAAGGTTTATTACAGTGCAAGATACACATTACGGTCAGCAAAGGGAAAAGACAGGAGTCTAGAGAAATTCATGATCAGACTTCCATATGTTCTCTCCCTATCCTTTCTACAGCAACAAAAAAAATACAGCAACAGGTGTACACATTTCTACCCAGGAAAGCCCATTAGAGACTTAGTGACCACGGTTTTCACTGGGGGCTGGTCTCAGAGGCCCATACCAAAATTCCAGACTCTGAGGAGGAAAACATGTGTTCAGCATAAATCACATTATTTGTACCAACAAACCAGGCAAAGTGAACTACTTACCGGTTAGGGAACAGAGGGAAACCAAGTTTCCACATACCAGCCAAGGGCCAATCTTGCCGGCAGGCCTCTCTGAAGATAGCAGTCTCATGTCTGTTATGTTGGCTCTATTCTGTACATTTTACCACAATGCTCATATTATAAGTTAACTACACAAATACATTGTAGATACCATTACATTGCAATACCATAATTAGTCAGGTGTGTTGGCACGCACCTGTAGTCCCAGCTACTCGGGAGGCTGAGGCAAGAGAATCACTCGAACCTGGGAGGCAGAAGTTGCAGTGGGCCGAGACCACACCACTGCACCCCAGCCTGGGTGACAGAGTGAGACTCTGTCTAAAAAAAAAAAAATAAATAAATAAACATTGCAAAATCATGTATCAACTCATGTTTCCAACAAAACATGTATAATTGTGGGCAGGGAAGGATATATGCAGTGCTTTTTTTTTTTTTTTTTTTTTTTTGGAGACGGAGTCTTGCTCTGTCACCCAGGTTGGAGTGCAGTGGCGTGAACTCGGATCACTGCAACCTCCAGGCTGGTTTCGAACTCCTGACCTCAGGTGATCTGCTCACCTCAGCCTCCCCAAGTATAGGGATTACAAGCATGAGCCACTGCACCTGGCCAAGCACTGCTTCTTAAAATGGGTTCCCTGGTAAAATAGTTTTGGGAGATTTTGTATATTATTTCCTTTCTTGGACATTCTCAGTTCATATTAGCACATTAAAGGACCTAAGAAATTCTACAGTGGAGAGACTGGTATTTATATTACTTAATAACACATTTCGCATTTGACCATGTAACACCTATTAACTCCCTGCTGACAACTTATGAAATGCTGTGCTAAGGCCAACAAATGTGTCCACTAATCTTGGCCAAATGGGAAAAGATGAAATGTCAGCAAGTTTTGAAAGACCACTACTAGAGCTAGAAATATGAAATCATCTGTTCCTGTGACAGGCAATAAAGTAACAAAACTACTGGAAGGTACATGTGGAGCACCCTGTCTTTGTGAACTTGGCCTCCATGAGTTATAAAAAGAAAGAGAAAATGAAGATAATTTAGTTCCTACTTAAGAAGACATGACCATTTTTATACTAAATCTGGTTCGAGGGCCTGGCACAGTGGCTCACACCTGTAATCCCAATGACTCTGGAGGCAGAGGCGGGAGGACTGCTTAAGCTCAGGAGTTTGAAATCAGCCTGGGCGACATAGCAAGACCCCATCTCTACAAAAAAATATTTAAAAAAAGATTAGCCGGGCACAGTGGTACACGCCTAGAGCCCTAGCTACTTGGAAGGCTGAGGCAGGAGGACTGCTTGGGCCCAAGAGTTTGAGGTTACAGTGAGCTACGACTGAGCCACTGTACTCTAGCCTGAGTGACAAAGCAAGACCCTGTCTCTAAAAAATAAACACATAAATAACAAAGTCTGGTTTGGAAACCATCTAAATATTTTAATAAACAAGTTAATTTAACAGAAGTACAATAATCACATACTCTCCTTCCTGCCTACTAAAAAAGATAATTTCTGGCTTCCAGCATGACAGAGTGAGGATGTTAAGAAACCTCCCTCAAAAGCAATCCTAAAATTGGACAAAATTCAAAAACAACCATTTTAGTACTCCAGAATTTGTCCTAAGGAATACAACAAAATCAGAAGCATTTATTCGTGAAAACTACTGAACTTTTCAGGTAAGAACTGTGCAATCTGTGGTGTTTTTGCATAAGGCTGTTCCCATCACCCCCACCCAGTTCTATTGCCCAGCAATTCTACCAAAGTGGGGCATTCTGAGAAAACAATAGGTTTGGCTGCTGTTGCTGCTACCATAGGGGATTCACTTGATTTGGAACTTCAGAAGCAGGTACTCCGTTAGCCTGAGCTAAACAGGGAGATCTGAGAAGTGAGATAGCCATAGGGACTTGATAAATTCTCCACATGTCAGGCTATAAAGGTAAATGGAAACTACTGGCATCTGTGACATTTTGACTTGGGGCAATTCTCATTCCCCCTTGCTCCCCAGCTCAGGGTTGTGGTAGCCAACAAACAGCAGCACTGCACACCATGGAGCAATCAGACCTCTTTTTGAGCTCCCGTAAAAACACCATTTCCAGTGCACAGTCAATATTTTGCAGCACCCTGGAAAGATTTCTATTTCCCAAGTGTGGTGGATATTTGATTTCACTCAAAGCTCTACTCACCTGGAAGTGGAAGAGCATAGTGGGATGGAGAGTAGGGGACTACCTGCAAGGCATTACTGAGACTATGGGAAAGTGCAGGTAACAACTCAGCTGCCTAAAGCTGAGATTTCAGTTGGGGCAAATAAGAACCTAGACTAGAATTAAAAGGGAATTCTGGGAGAACTAGATGACCATAAGAAACTTTGAAAACCTCTAACATATTCTTGGGAATATAAAAGTCTGACATGCCCACAAAAGACCTAAGAAAGGAGAAGGTGCCAATCACTCACTTCTGGTTGACCTTGAGTTCCTAGGCAAGCAGGAAGTAAATCAAAGGTTGTCTTGTCTTGTAAACTGTCTGAAGTTTGATCTCTAACAGAGATCCCTTTGGAAAAGATATCCAGGCAAGGCACTTAGTGAACTCTTCTGACCAATCATGGCTCATCACTAAACGGTACTGGCTCAGATGTGAACCTTGGGAAAACAGGCTTAAAAATTAAAAAATAAATAAATAAAAACAAATCCAACAGTGAGGCCAGGTGTATTGGCTCATGCCTATAATCCCAGAACTTTGGGAGGCTGAGGTAAGAGTATCTCTTGAGGCCAGGAGTTTGAGACCAGCCTGGACAACACAGCAAGACCCCATTTTTACAAAAATTTAAAAAATTAGCCATGTGGGCCTGGCCCGGGCACAGTGGCTCACACCTGTAATCCCAGCACCTTGGGAGGCCGAGCCAGGTGGATCACAAGGTCAGGAGATCAAGACCATCCTGGCTAACACGGTGAAACCCCATCTCTACTAAAAATACAAAAAAATAGCCGGGCGTGGTGGCAGGCGCCTGTAGTCCCAGCTACTCGGGAGGCTGAGGCAGGAGAATGTCGTGAACCCAGCAGGCGGAGCTTGCATTGAGCCAAGATCGCACCACTGCACTCCAGCCTGCCTGACAGAGCGAGAGTCCATCTCAAAAAAAAAAAAAAAAAAAAAAAAATTAGCCATGTGGGCCAGGCGCGGTGGCTCACGCCTGTAATTCCAGCACCTTGGGAGGCCGAGCCGGGTGGATCACGAGGTCAGGAGATCAAGACTATCCTGGCCAACATGGTAAAACCCCATCTCCACTAATATACAAAGAAAATTAGACGGGCGTGGTGGCGCGTGCCTGTGGTCTCAGTTACTCATAAGGCTGAGGCGGGGAATCGCTTGACCCGGGAGGCGGAGGTTGCAGTGAGCGGAGATCGCACCACTGCACTCCAGCCTGGAGACAGAGCAAGGCTCGGTCTCTTCTCTTTTTTGAGACGGAGTCTCACTCTGTCGCCCCCGCTGGAGTGCAGTGGCCGGATCTCAGCTCACTGCAAGCTCTGCCTCCCAGGTTTTATGCCATTCTCCTGCCTCAGTCTCCCGAGTAGCTGGGACTACAGACGCCCACCACCTCGCCCGGCTAGTTTTTTGTATTTTTTAGTAGAGACGGGGTTTCACCGTGTTAGCCAGGATGGTCTCGATCTCCTGACCTTGTGATCCGCCTGTCTCGGTCTCCCAAAGTGCTAGTGGGATTACAGGCTTGAGCCACCGCGCCCAGCCAGCTTGGTCTCTTAAAAAAAAAAAAAAATGCCATGTGTTGTGGCATGCACCTATAGTCCCAGGTACTAGGGAAGCTGAGGTGGGAGGATTGCTTGAGCCCAGGAGTTTGAGGCTGCAGTGAACTAGATCATGCCACTACACTCCAGCCTGGGCAACAGAGCAAGACTATGCCTCTTTGAAAAAGAAAATCTAGCAGGGAATTCAATGGCCATACACTGCAGGGAATGTAAAATTTGTCCAGGAAAATCACTAAATAGCAACAAGAAAAACAACAACAACCCTTGAGGGGAAGAAGAATCTGATACTAGAGTTCTGTAATATATGATTTAAAGTGTCCAGTTTGCACCACAAAATTAAGAGACATGCAAAGAAACAGGAAAGTATGATTACATATGCAGGAAAAAAGGGGACCCAACAAAAACATCCTGGAGGGGGCCTATATTTTGGATTTAGTAGGCAAAGCTTTTATATCAGCTATTATAAATACAGCTGACCCTTGAACAAAACAGGTTTGAACTGTGCAGGTTCACTTATATGTGGATTGTTTTCAACCAAATATGGATAGAAAATACAGTATTCTGGGAAGTGAAACCTGCATACATGGAGGGCTGACATTTTGTATATATGTGCATTCCTCAGGGCCACCTGTGGAACTTGACTGTGTGGATTTTAGCATACGCAGGAGTCCTGGGACCGATCTCCACCTATACCAAGGGACAAACCGTATATTCAAACTTAAGGAAACTATGCCTAAAAAAATTAAAGGAAAGTGTGACAACAATATCTCACACCAAATAGAGATGGAAGTTGTTTTTAAAAAGCAAATTCTAGAGCTTAAAAGTACAGTATCTGAAGTGAAAAATTAAATAGAGGGGTCCATTAAGAGATTTTAGTGGGAAAAAGAAATAATCAACCAACAAGAAAACAGGTTAATACAGAAATCCACTTTGAAGAACAGAAAGAAAAAAGAATTAAAAAAAGAAGCCGGGAGTGGTGGCTACGCCTGTAATTCCAGCACTATGGGAGGCCAAGGCAGGAAGATCACTTGAGGTCAGGAGTTCAAGATCAGCGTGGCCAACATGGTAAAACCCTGCCTCTACTAAAAATACAAAAATTAGCTGGGTGTGGTGGCGCTTGTCTGTAATCCCAGCGACTTGGGGGGCTGAGGCACGAGAACTGCTTGAACCTGGGAAGTGGAGGTTGCAGTGAGCCAAGATCACACGACTGCACTCTAGCCTGGGTGACAAAGCAAGACTCTGTCTCATAAATGAATAAATAAATAGATAAAATTAAAAATTTAAAAATTTAAAAAAGTGAAAGAGCCTCACAGACCTGTTGGACACCATCAAACATGATAAATATGCATAATAGGGGTTCCAAAAATAGAAAAGAAAGGGGCAGAAAAAATATCAGAATAAATAATAATTCTAAATTTCCAAAACCAAATGACAAATATTAATTTACACATTCAAGAAGCTCAGTGAACTATAACTAAATTTAATGAGATCCATACCTAGACACTCATAATCAAATTGATGAAAATCAAAGACAAAAAGAAAATCTTTAAAGAAGACAAAAAATAGACTTGTCATGTATAAGGGACCTCATTAAAATTAAGAACTGACTTCTCATCGGAAACCATATAGGCCAAAAGACAATGAGATGACATTGTCAAAGTGTTGAAAGAGTCAGACTATCAAAGAAGAATTCACCTAAATCTTTCAAAAATGAAGGAGACCCGGCCAGGCACAGTGGCTCACAGCTGTAATCCCAGTACTTTGGGAGGCTGAAGCAGGCAGATCACTTGAGGTCAGAAGTTCGAGACCAGCCTGGCCAACATGGTGGCACCACGTTTCTACTAAAAATAGAAAAATTAGCCAGGCATAGTGGTGGGCGCCTGTAATCCCAGCTACTCGGGAGGCTGAGGCAGGAGAATTGTTTGAACCTGGGAGGCAGAGGTTGCAGTGAGCTGAGATAACGCCACTGCACTCCAGCCTGGGCAACAAAACGAGACTCCATCTCCAAAAAAACAAAAAAAAGAAGGAGATCCACACACAACACTGTGCTATAAACTCCTTGAAGAGGGTGACCTTCTCATAGTAATAGACATCATGCTTTGCTTTGCATGTAGTTGGAGATTGTTATGTTTTAAGAAAATGAGTAACAGTTTTCTATAGGTGAATTTTAATCTATAGAAAAAGAAGTGTGTCTTGTGAAAAGTATGTAATACAAGTTCAGGGCACCAAACTGTGCACTGTCTTTTGGGAGCCAACTGTTCAGTTTTGAGAGTTCAAAGGTGGACAAAAGCTAGTCTATATACCAGGGGAGAAGTGGATAAGGTAAATACAACTGAGATTTGGAAATAACCAGTTATAACAGTAAAGTAGCCATGCCTCTAGATTTACTCTCTTGTTTACCTATTCTTTATTTCAGAGACCTAATGTTAAGTATCAAAAGCAAAATATTTGTTGTGAAAAAGATTTGAAAAACTGGAAGATGACTAATTCTTGGGAACATGCAAAAGGAACTTTATGCTTTCAATGCTCATTCTAATAACTAGTTCTTCTTGATGACTGGAATACAAAGAATACTAAAAAATCTGAATTTAAATAGAACCAAGCATTTTTAGAATAAGACCTTTCCTGAATAGTCCCAGCACTTTGGGAGGCCGATGTGGGCAGATCACTTGAGCTCAGAAGCTGTAGACCAGCCTGGGCAACATAAGGAGACTCCATCTCTATTAAAAAAAAAAATCAGCTGGGCATGGTAGTGTGCACCTGTAGTCCCAGCTACTTGGGAGGCTGAGGTGGGAGGATCACTTGAGCCTGGGAGGTCGAGGCTGCAGTAAGCTGTGATGGCATCACTGCACTTCAGCCTGAGGGACAGAGAGAGACCCTGTCTCAAACACAAAACAAAAAAGATTGGAATGGAATCTTTATTATTTTACATTATTCCCCAAAACCCTAGAAAATCTAAATCCAAATGGTTCTGATTTCTTTTACAAGAATGATTTTGTCTTTTCAAATTTTTAGGTGTCTTATTGCATAAAATAAAACTTTATTAATAGACTTATTAAGCAAAATAATTTTTTTCAATTTTCTACTTTTCAGTATTTTTTCTATCAACTTTATGGCAGAAAAGGAAGCATCTATTTTCTTAAAGAGTTTTAAATAGCTAGCTATTTTAGCGTTCCTATTAAAATAGGATTCTACTTGTTATATTTAATTAAAGAAATTTAACCTGGGCCAGAACAGAAGGTGTTAAGAATACCAGATGTTTCTGTGAGCTGGAAGCTGTCACAGCAGTGACAAACTTGATTTGGAAATCACCAAAATTTCCTTCTTATTTTCTAGTCACCAAACAAAACACAGGCATGCTTTTTCATACCTTATGTTTTGTAAGTTGAATTGTACCAGGCCCTTTAACAGCCCCCTTTTTTTTTTTTGAGACGGAGTCTCGCTCTATCGCCCAGGCTGGAGTGCAGTGGCAGGATCTCAGCTCACTGCAAGCTCCGCCTTCCAGGTTCACGCCATTCTCCTGCCTCAGCCTCCCGAGTAGCTGGGACTACAGGCACCCGCCACCTCGCCCGGCTAGTTTTTTGTTTTGTTTTGTTTTGTTTTTTCAGTAGAGACGGGGTTTCACCGTGTTAGCCAGGATGGTCTCGATCTCCTGACCTCGTGATCCACCCGTCTCGGCCTCCCAAAGTACTGGGATTACAGGCTTGAGCCACGGCGCCCGGCCTAACAGCCTTTGATCCAAGTTAAGCTAGTCCTTTATGTCCTTGTTTTTTAAAAACAAATTCCATAAATGGAAAAAAAATAAAAATAGAAACACTTCTAATAAAAAACTGAAAATTCATTGCTAGCTGACCTAACTTACAAGAAATATTAAAGTGAGTCCTTCAGGATGAAATAAAAGAATGCTAGTTACTCAAATCCACATGAAAAAATAAAGCACACTGCTGAAGAGAACTACATAGGTAAATATAATATTCAGTATAAATGTACTTTGTGTTTATAACTCTTTTCCTATCTGACTTCAAAGTCAACTGCATAAAGCAGTAACTATAAAATTGTGTCAATGAGCTTATAACATATAAAGATGTGTATAATAATAATAGTACAAAGAAGTGAGGGAATGTGTGTGTATATGTATCACACACATATATGTTAGAGAAATGTTTTGTGTACCACTGAAGTTAATTTAGTATTAAACTGAACTAGAGGCCGGGCGAGGTGGCTCACGCCTGTAATCCAGCATTTTGGGAGGCTGAAGCAGGCGGATCACCTGAGGTTAGGAGTTTGAGACCTGTCTGTCCAACATGGTGAAACCCCATCTCTACTAAAAATACAAAAAAAATTAGCCGGGCGTGGTGACACATTCCTGCAATCCCAGCTACTCAGGAAGCTGAGGCAGGAGAATCGCTTGAACCCAGAGGCGGAGGTTGCAGTGAGCTGAGATCGCGCCACTGAACTCCAGCCTGGGCAACAGAGCAAAACCCCATCTTAAAAAAACCAACCAAACAAACAAAAAAACATGACCAGGTGCGGTGGCTCACGCCTATAATCCCAACACTTTGGGAGGCTGAGGCGGGTGGATCATCTGAGGTCAGAAGTTCAAGACCAGCCTGGCTAACATGGTGAAACCCTGTCTCTATTAAAAATACAAAAATTAGCTGCGCATTGTGGCAGGTACCTGTAATCCCAGCTACTCAGGAGGCCGAGGCAGGAGAATCCCTTGAACTTGGGAGGCGGAGGTTGCAGTGAGCCAAGGTTGCACCATTGCACACCAGCCTGGGCGACAAGAGCAAAACTTCATCCCAAAACAAACAAACAAAAAACACAAAACAAAACTGAACTAGATTGCTTTTAAATTAAGAAGCTCATTGTGGCTACCACAAGAAAATAACTGAAAAATATAAGAAAAGAATAATATAGGGCCACGTACTTTGGCTCACACCTGTAATACCAGCAATTTGGGAGCCTGGGTAGCAGGATTGCTTAAGCCCAGGTGCTCGAGGCCAGCCTGGACAATACAATGAGAGCCTGTATCGAAAAAAAAAAAATTTGTTTTTTAATTAGGTGGGCATGGTACCATGCCCCTATGGTTCCAGCTACTCAGAAGGCTGATGTGGGAGGATAACTTGAGCCTGGGAGGTCGAGGTTACAGTGAGCTGTGATTGCACCACTGCACTCCAGCCTGGGTGACAGGGCGAGACCCTGTCTCAAAAAAGAAGAAAAATGAAAAGTATAGTATAATAGGCCGGTCATGGTGGCTCACGTCTGTAATTCGAGCACTCTGGGAGGCTGAGGTGGGCGGATCACCTGAAGTCAGGAGCTTGAGGCCAACCTGGCCAATGTGGCAAAACCCTGTCTCTACTAAAAATACAAAAATTAGCTGGGTATGGTGGTATGCACCTGTAGTCCCAGCTACTTAGGAGGCTGAGCAGAAGAATCGCTTGAACCTGGGAGGTGGAGGTTGCAGTGAGCAGAGATTGCACCACTGCACTCTAGTCTGGGTGACAGAGTGAGACTCCATCTCAAAAACAAAAACAAAAAAAGGATAGTATAATAATTATTTTATATATATATATATATATAAAGACACAATAGAATTTAAATGCTACATTGGAAAATATCTATTTAACATAAAAGAAGGCAGGAATACGGAGAGTCAGAGGATGAGGAAAAAAAGAAAAAAATCAAAGATGTATAGAAAACAAAGATAACAAAATGAGAGGCATAAATCCTATCTTACATTAAATGGAAATGATTTAAATGCCCCAATCAAAAGACAGAGATTGAAGGAATAAAAAACATGATTTAAAGACAGAATCCTGATTTAAAGACAGAAATGCATTCAAAGTAAAAGAATATAAAAAGATATGGCATGCAAGCAGTAACCAAAAGAAAGCTGGATTGGTTGTACTAATATTGGAAATAATCTCTCCTCTAGCCATTCAAAATGCCAAAAGGAATGAAGGCTAAGTGGAAGAAGATGGCCCCCTCTCCTGCTATTGTGAGGAAGCAGGAGGCCAAGAAGGTGATGAATCCCGTTTGAGAAAAGGCCTAAGAATTTTGGCACTGGACAGGACATTCAGCCCTAAAGGGACCTCACCCACTTTGTCAAATGGCCCTGCCATATCAGGTTGCAGCAGCAAGGAGCTATCTATCTTCTATAAGCGGCTGAAAGTGCCTCCTCCAAATAACCAGTTTACCTAGGCCTTGGACTGCCAAATAGCTACACAACTGCTTAAGCTGGCCTATAAGGACAGACCAGAGACAAAGCAAGAAGATCATTGGCCCAGACTGAGAAGAAAGTTGCCAGAGGGATGTCTCCACTAAGAGGCCTTTGAGCAGGGATTAACGCTGTCACCACCTTGGTGGAGAACAAGAAAGCTCAGCTGGTGGTAACTGCACATGACAATGGATCTCATAGAGCTAGCTGTCTTCCTGCCTGCCCTGCATCATAAAATACAAAGGGAAGACAAGACTGGATTGTGCAGTCCACAGGAAGACTTGCACCACTGTCGCATTCACATAGATTAACATGGCAGACAAAGGGGCTTTGGCTAAGCTGGTGGAAGCCATCAGAACCAATGACAATGACAGACAGGATGAGATCCACTGTCACTAGGGAGGCAATATCCTGGGTCCAAAATCTCTGGCTCTCATTGCCAAGCTGGAAAAGGCAAAGGCTTAAGAACTTCCCATTGGCCGGGCGCAGTGGGATTACATGCCTGTAATCCCAGCTACTAGGGAGGCTGAGGCAGGACAATCACTTGAACCTGGGAGGCAGAGGTTGCGGTGAGCCGAGATCGCGTCATTGCACTCCAGCCTGGGCAACAAGAGCGAAAATCCATCTTAAAAAAAAAAAAAAAAAAAAAATCCTTCCCATTAAGCTGGGTTAAATGTAGACTGTTGAGTTTTCTGGACAAATAATAATAATTCTCCTTCAGCCAAAGAAAATGAAATATAAATTAAGACATAACAATTATAAGCATATGTGCAACTTCATTCCAAAATACACAAAGCAAAACTGACAGAACTGAGGAGAAAAATTCAACAATGGTTGGAGACTTTTTTTTTTTTTGAGACAGAGTCTCAGCTCTGTCGCCCAGGCTGGAGTGCAGTGGCGAGATCTCGGCTCACTGCAAACTCCACCTCCTGGGTTCACGCCATTCTCCTGCTTCAGCCTTCCGAGCAGCTGGGACTACAGGCACCTGACACCACACCCGGCTGATTTTTTGTATTGTTAGTATAGATGGGGTTTCACCATGTTAGCCAGGAGGGTCTTGATCTTCTGACCCTGTGATCTGCCCACCTCAGCATCCCAAAGTGCTAGGATTACAGGCGTGAGCCACCGCGCCCTGCCAGTTGGAGACTTCTACGACTCACTTTTAATAACTGATAGAACTAGGCAGATGATCAACAAAGAAATAGAACAGCCCTCTAAACCAATGAGGCCTAACAGACATATATGGAACATTCTACCCAACAACAGCAGAATACATACTTTTCTTAAGTATACATGAGTTCAAGACCAGCCTGGGCAACATAAGGAGACATTGTCTCTAAAACAAATTAAAAAAAAAAATAGCAGGACATGGTGGCATGTGTCTGTAGTCCCAGCTACTTGGGAGTCTGAGGCAGAAAGATCACTTGAGTGAGACCGGGAGGTTGAGGCTGCAGTGAACCATGATCATGCCACTACACTCAACCCTGGACAACTGAGTGAGACCCTGTCTCAAAATAATAATATTAATAATAATAATAATAATAAAGAAGCATAAGACTTGTACACTAAAAACTAAAGATGATTGTTGAAAGAAATTTAAAGACAACCTGGCAGCGTGTGCTGGCTCACGACTGTAATCCCAGCACTTTGGGAGGCTGAGGTGGGTGGATCACATGAGGCCAGGAGTTCAAGACCAGCCTGGCCAATATGGCAAAACCCTGTCTCTACTAAAAATAGAAAAACTAGCCAGGTGTGGTAGTGCACATCTGTAATCCCAGCTTGCAGTAAGCTGAGATCATGCCACTGCACTCCAGTCTGGGCGACAGAGAGAGACTCTGTTTCAGAAAGAAAAGAAAAGAAAGGAAAAGAAAAGAAAAAAAAAAAAAAAAGAGAAAAGAAAGATATTTAAAGACAATCTAAATAAACAGAAATACATCCCATGTTCACGGATTGGAAGACAACATTTTAAAGATAACAATATTCCCCAAATTGATATATAGATTCAATACTCTATCTAAATTCCAACTTTTTTTTCCAGAAATTGACAAGCTGTTTCTAAAATTTATATGAAAATTCAAATTACCCAGAATAGTCAAAACAATCATGAAAGAGAAGAACAAATTTAGAGAACTCAATTTACACTTTCAAAACACATGATAAGCTATAGGAATCAAGACAGTATGGGATTGGTGTAAGGACAGACCCAGAGATCAACGGAACAGAATTAAGATTACAGAAATAGGCCGGGTGCAGTGGCTCAAGCCTGTAATCCCAGCACTTTGGGAGGCCGAGGTGGGCGGATTACCTGAGGTCAGGATTTTGAGACCAGCCTGGCCAACATGGTGAAACCCCATCTCTACTAAAAATAAAAAATTAGTGGGGTGTGGTGGCATGCACCTGTATTCCCAGCTACTTAGGAGGCTGAGGCAGGAGAATCGCTTGAACCCGGGAGGTGGAGGTTGCAGTGAGCCGAGATAGCACCACTGCACTCCAGCCTGGGCAACACAGTGAGACTCTATCTCAAAACAAAACAAAACAAACAAACAAACAAAAAGAAATTATAGGAATAATTCATGACCTTAAATTAGGCAATAATTTTTTTTCTTTTTTCTCTTTCTTTTCAATTATTATAGAGTCAATGGTGAGCCAATGGAATTTTAGATATGACAGTAAAAGCACAAGCAACAAAAGAAAAGAAACAGATTAGATTTTAAAACTGTTAAAAACTTTTTGTGCTTCAAAAGACACTATCAAGAAAGTGAAAAGACAATCCAAGAATAGGAGATAATATTTGCAAAATCATATCCAGTAAGGCTCTAGGCCCCGGAACATATAAACACTCACAACTCAACAATTTCTCTACATTCTCTCCAACACTTGTTCCTGTCTTAAAAAAAACTTTTTTTTTCCTCATCTCATATGTCCTATGTCCTTGGGGATTGCCTTTTTTAATTTCAGCCATTTTAAGTGGATATAAAGTTACATCTCATTGTGCCTTTGATTTACATTTCCTTAATAACTAATGTTATGGAACATCTTTTCTTTTCTTTTCTTTTTTTTTTTTTTGAGACGGAGTCTCGCTCTGTCGCCCAGGCTGGAGTGCAGTGGCCGGATCTCGGCTCACTGCAAGTTCCGCCTCCCGGGTTTACGCCATTCTCCTGCCTCAGCCTCCCGAGTAGCTGGAACTACAGGCGCCCGCCACCTCGCCCGGCTAGTTTTTTGTATTTTTTAGTAGAGACGGGGTTTCACCTTGTTAGCCATGATGGTCTCGATCTCCTGACCTCGTGATCCGCCCGTCTCGGCCTCCCAAAGTGCTGGGATTACAGGCTTGAGCCACCGCGCCCGGCCTGGAGCATCTTTTCATGTATTTATCAGTCATTCACATATCTCCTTTAGAAAAATGCCTATTTGAATCTTTTGCCCATTTTAAAATTGGATTTTTGAATCTTTTATTGTTGAGTTGTTGAACCCTCATGCCCTGCTGGTGGGACTGTAAAACGGTACAGCTATTTTGGAAAAAAAAGTCCGGTAATTCCTCAAAAGATTAAACATAGAGTTCCCATGTCATCCAGCAATTCCACTCCTACATATCTATCCAAGAGAAATGAAAACGTATGTCCACATAAACATTTGAACACAACTGTTCATAGCAGCATTATTCATAATAGCAAAAAAAACAACACAAATGTCTAACCACTGATCAATGAATAAAATGTGGCATATCCATACAATGGAGTATTATTTGGCAACAAAAAGAAATGAAGTACCAATACATGTTACAACACGGTTAAACTTTGTAAATACTATGCTAAGTGAAAAAAGTCACAAAAGACCACATAATGTACGATTCCATTTACATGAACTGTCCAGAGTAGGCAAATCTTATTTTATTTTATTTTATTTATTTGGGACAGGTCTTGCTCTGTTGCCCAGGCTGGAGTGTAATGGCGTGAACACGGATCACTGCAGCCTCAACCTCCTAGGCTCAAGTAGTCCTCCTGTCTCAGCCTTCTGAGTAGCTGGGACTACAGGCGTGTGCCACCATGCCTGGCTAATTTTTTTATGGAGACAGGGTCTCACTTAGTTGCCTAGGCTGGTCTCAAACTCCTGGGCTCGAGCAATCCTCCTGCCTTGGCCTCCCAAAAAAGAGCAGGCAAATCTATAGAGACAAAAAGTACTTTAGTGATTGATGAGGCTGGAGAATGGGGGAAGCGAGAATAAATGGGGGAGCTACTACTCATAGAAAAGGGGTTTCTTTTTGAGGTGATGAAAGTGTTCTAATGGATAAACATACATTTTAGTATTATGCAGCAATAAAAAAATGAAGTACTGATACATGTTATAAAATGTTTGACTCCCAAAAACATTATAAGTAAAAGAAGCCAGTCACAAAACCACATACCGTGTAACTGTATTGATACGAAATGTTTCAGCATAGGCAAATCTATAGAAACAGAAAGCAGATTTGTGATTGCCTGGGGCCTGTGGTTGGGGGTTTGGGATAGTGGAGCTACAATGAGGGATGACTATGAATATGTACATGTTTCTTTGTGGAATGTTGAAAATATTCCAAAATCAAATTGTGATAATAGCTGCACAAGTCTGTAAATTGTATAAGTTAAATGAGTGAACATTATGATATGTGAAATATCTCAATAAAACTGTAATTTTTTAAAAAAATTAAAAGTAAAGAAGCAAAAGAAATACTTACTTTCCAACTCATTTATAAGGCAGGTTTTCCCTGATATCAAACCAGAAAAAGATAATAGCAAAATTTTCAAACTATAAAAAAAGATGAAAATTGTAAACCAATATACTTATTGAACTTAAATTAATAAAGGGCATCTACAAAAACTTACAGTTAACATTGTAATTTATGGCAAAAGACAGAAGGCTTTCTCCTTGGAAGAACAAGGCAAAGATGTCCAATATAAAGTTTTAGCTAGTACAATAAGAAGAAGAAATAAAAGGCATAAAGATTGAAAAGGGAGAAACAAAAAAGTCTGTATTCGCAGAGGACATAATTGCTCACTCATAAAATCCCAAATAATCTGTAAGAAAACTTCTAGAACAAACATGTTTAGCAAAATCTTCAGGTGTAAGGTTGATATACAAAAATTAATCATATTTCTCTACCAATATATGATTGGAAACCCTGTAGAAATAAAAAAAATCCTTAGGTATAAATAAAACAAAACACATATAGGATCTGTAAGCTGAAAAGTATAAAAAGCAGATAAAACATATCTAAGAAGACCTGGAGAAATAAACTGTACACCAAACCCCCATGACATGCAATGTGCCTATATAACAAACCTGCATATGTACCCCTCGGCCTAAAATAAGAGTTAAAAAAAGACAAAAAAAGGAGAGATATCCTACATTTATTGATTGGAAGACTCAGCACAGTAAAACTGTCAATTCTCCCCAAATTGATATATAGATTTAACATAATTCCAATCAAAATCACAACAGGATTTGTTTAGATTTAGTCAAGTTGATTCTAAAATTTATATGAAAAGGAAGAGGAAGTAGAGTAGCTAAAACAGTTTTGAAAAAAACAAAGTTTCAGGAAACATAATAACTAATTTTGACAATAATAATTTTAAAAGTTGCTATAAAACTATAATAATCAAAATAGTGTGGTATTGGTGAAAGGACAGACATACAGATTAACTGGAACAGAATAAAGAGTGCAGAAAAAGATTGACACATATATGGCTAATTGATTTTTCAAAAAGGTACAAAAGCTATTCAATGGAGAAAGGACAGTCTCTTCCACAAATGGTAATGTAATAATTGAATATCAGTATGCAAAAAAGAACCTCACTCAAAACCTCACACCTTATACAAAAAGTAATTCCAAATGTGTCATAAATCTAAATGTAAACATAAAATATTAAAGTTTTAGGAGAAAACACAGAGGAAAATCTTTGTGACCTGTGTTTAGCCAGAGTTCTTAAATATTACACCAAAATCACAAGTTTTAAAAAATTTGATAAAGTATACTTTATTAAAATCATAAACTTTTGCTCTGCCAATGACACTGTTAAGAGAATGAAAAGAGGCCGGGCGCGGTGGCTCACGCCTGTAATCCCAGCACTTTGGGAGGCCAAGGTGGGTGGATTACGAGGTCAGGAGATCAAGACCATCCTGGCTAAAGCAGTGAAACCCCGTCTCTACTAAAAATACAAAAAATTAGCCGGACATAGTGGCGGGTGCCTGTAGTCCCAGCTACTTGGGAGGCTGAGGCAGGAGAATGGCGTGAACCTGGGAGGCAGAGCTTACAGTGAGCCGAGATTGCACCACTGCACTCCAGCCTGGGCGACAGAGAAAGACTTTGTCTCCAAAAAAAAAAAGAATGAAAAGACAAGCTACAGACTCGAATAATATATTTGTAAATCATATGTCCTACAAAGGATTTTTATCAAAAATATAGAAAAAAACTCTCAAAAATCAACCATATGAAAACCAACAACCTAATTTTCTAAAATGACAAAAATTGTTGCCTGTGGGATAAAATGAGTAAAAATCCTATGTACACAGGTACATAGGATTCCTCTGTATTATTTAACTGCATGTAATTCGACAATTATCTCAATGAAAATTTCAATTAAAAATAAAACAGGACACAAAAAAATAGCAAAAGACTTGAACAAACAATTTACCACAGAGGATACACGGAACACAAATAAGTGCAAGAAAAAAAATGCTCAACATCACTAACCATTAGGGGAATGAAAATTATAATAAAATAACCACTTTTTATCACCAAATACCTATTAGATTGGCTAAAAAAAGAATACTAGTAATACCAAGTGCTGAAGAACATCAGAAAAACTGGAAGTAGTGCACATTGCTGACAAAATGTAAAATGATACAGCTGCTTGGGAGAATGGTTTGTTAGTTTTTAAAAAATGTAAAATATGCATACCATATGATGCAGCAATCTCATTTCTGGGTATTTCATCCAAGTGATCTGAAAACTTATGTTCACCCAAAAAGCTGTATGTGACTATTTAAGGGAGCTTTATTTGTAAAACCCCAAACTACAAACAACCCAAATGTCCTCCAACTGGTGAATGGATAAACAAACTGTGGTACATCCATTATAACACAAAATAAGTTGAGGAATCCCAAAGACAGTCTCCAGAGACATGTTTTTACCATGAGATCGTACTTCTCTGGCCATGCTTACTTAGAAACAGGTGGACACCTGACTGTAGAACAGCCCAACTATAGGCCAGGCAATGGCTCTGACCCATTTCTTGGCATGAAAAAGATGAGCAGGGACAGTCAAATTTTCTGTCCCTGGAATCTAACAAAGGTCAGTTAAATAAGGACCTGAAAGTGAAAGAATGCTTTGGGATCACGAGTAACTAATGTTATCTAACAACCAGTTTTGGGAAAACAGAAACTATGCATAAAATGAAGCCATTTGGGAATGCAACAGAATAAAATAAAGTATAGCTATTAGTGATACTATATCAGACTGAAGGTTCATGTACTTCTGCTATTAAATCCCCAGAGCTGCCTTCAATCTAAGTCTACCCTTTAATTCTGTCTTTACAAGATCATCCCAGTACAGTTCCTGTTCTTGGGTTCTGTATTAGTTGTCTATTGTTGTTGTAACTAATTGCCAAAAACTTAGTGGCTTCAAACAACACAAATTGATTGATCTTATAGTTCTCTAGGTTACAAGCCTAACATGGGCCTCACTGGCCTAAAATCAAGGTGTTGCCAGGGCTGTGTTCCTTCTGAAGGCTATAGGAGAGGTCTGTTCCCTGGCCTTTCCAGCTTCCAGAAGTTGCCTCTATTTCTTGGTCTGTGGCACTCTTCCTCCATCTTCAAAGCTAGCAATGTTGCACCTTTCTGACACTGTTTCCCTTTTCTCTGACTCTTCTTCTCTTCTACTTTTAAAGATCCTAGTGATTACACTGGACCTACCCGGATAATCCAGGATAATCTCCCTATCTTAGAGTCAGCAGATTAGCAACTTTAATCCCACCTGCAAGCTTAATTCTCGAGACTTTGCCATATATCCTACCATGGTCACAAGTTTCAGGGATTTGCACATGGACGTTTTGTGGGGGAATTATTTTGCCTATGACAAGTTCTGCTGGGATTTCACATATGTCCTCACAATACATCCTTAACCCCCACCTTGACTATGCACATATAACCAAAGAGGCCTGACCTGATTAACAACTTCTTTATTAGTTAAGTAGAGACTGATGCTCTTATTTTTCAAAGTCAAAGAAGTATATTTTACTAATATTCTTATAACTAATAAATGAAGATCTCTTCAGATAAGAGCATGAGTGTAGATACATGTATACATTTCTTTTTCTGACATGGAGTTTCATTCTTGTTGCGCAGGCTAGAGTGCAATGGCATGATCTCGGCTCACTGCAACCTCTACCTCCCAGGTTCAAGCGATTCTCCTGTCTCAGCCTCCCAAGTAGCTGGGATTATAGGAATGAGCCACCACGCCCAGCTAATTTTGTATTTTTAGTAGAGACGGGGTTTCACCATGTTGGTCAGGCTGGTCTCGAACTCCTGACCTCAGATGATCCACTTGCCTGAGCCTCCCAAAGTGCTGGGATTACAGTCCCAAAGTGCTGGGATTACAGGTGTGAGCCACCGCGCCTGGCCAGAGAATATATATATATATATATATATATATGTATTTTAGATGGGGTTTTGCACTTGTCACCCAGGCTGGAGTGCAATGGCGCAATCTCGGCTCACTGCAACCTCCGCTTCCTGGGTTCAAGCAATTCTCCCGCTTCAGCCTCCTGAGTAGTTGGGATTACAGGCGCCTGCCACCACACCTAGCTAATTTTTGTATTTTTAGTAGAGATGGGGTTTCGCCATGTTAGCTAGGCTGGTCTTGAACTCCTGACCTCAGGCGATAGGCCCGCCTCAGCCTCCCAAAGTGTTGGGATTACAGGCGTGCGCCATTGTGCCCGGCCGAGTGTATTTTTAAGATTATCTTGTTACGAACAAACTCTCCAACAAACTCTAAATGCTAGACCAGAAGTTCCCACTGACTGATAACATTTCAAAAATTACTATGGGGATCGGCATTGGGCTTCCAGCTGCTGGTTTTCCAAGTAAAAGCATGAAGCACACTCAGCTTCTCTCTACAATCTATCAATTATCCTAATCATTATTACATAAAAGGACATTTAACACCAAAAACAGAAAATAATCTCAGAATAATGTGTACTTTTTAAATTATTTTAGCCTAATTAAAAATAAATTGTATTATAATCATTTTTCTAATTTTGCTAATCTTGGACTAGATTTTTAAAAAATTACTTTTATGATCGATTTACCTGTAGCAACTATGCCATTGTCCACATGTGTCAAGGACTGGGGGCGGCTTCGAAGTTTGCTTTTGAAAGATCTTGGTCGACGTGGTGATGCAGGTGGCAAAGGAATCTCAGTAGATTGGGTTTTGCTATCTTTAATTGACCGAAGGCGTTCATAGAGCTCCTGCAGCTCCTTATTCTGCTGGGTTTGAAGATTTACCACCTCCTGAATGTGTCTGAATGAAAATCATGCAAAAAGCATTTTAATGGCACTGGCTCCATAAAGATGAGCCAAGAAACTCTACACCAGTATAAGTAAAGTTTAACAAGGAATTTAGATCAAGAATGGGGAAATAGAGACTGGGCACAATGGCTTACGTCCATAATCCCAGCACTTTGGGGAGCCAAGGCAGGAGTATTGTTTGAGGCTAGAAATTCGAGACAAGCCTGGGTAACGTAGGGAGACCCTATCTCTCTTAAAAAAAAAAAAAAATTAGCTGGGCATGGTGGTGCATGCCTGTAGTCCCAGTTACTCAAAAGGCTGAGGTGGGAGGATCACTTGAGCCCAGGAATTCAAGGCTGCAGTGAGCCAAGATCACACCACTGCACTCCAGACCAGGTGACAGAGAGAGACCCTGTCAAAGAGGAAGGAAGGAAGGGAGGGAGGGAGGGAGGGAGGGAGGGAAGAATGGGGGAAATACAGAGTATTTTCACAATTTCCAGAGGGGAAGCGGGAAATGCCTTCCTAAGCATAACATTAAACTATAATAATCACTCATAAAGAAAAAGATGAACAAATTTCTAAAACTGAAATACAGTGAAAGTCAGTAAAACAAAATGTAAAGTCAAATAGTATTAATAATATTAACATTTTTTGCCAGACGCAGTGGCTCACGCCTGTGGGAGGCTAAGGCAGGAGGATCGCTTGAGCCCAGGAGTTCGATAGCAGCCTAGACAACATAGTGAGACCCTATCTCTCTGAAAAAAAAAAAAAAAAAAAAATCAGCCAGATATGGTGGCATGTGCCTGTAGTACAAGCATCTCGGGATGCTGAGGCAGGTAGATCTCTTGAGCCAGAGGTAGAGGCTTCAGTGAGCCATGACAGCACCACTGCACTCCAAACTGGGCGACAGATCAAGACCTCGTCTTAATAATAATAATTGTAATAGTAATAAAAGAAAGAATAAAGAAAAATCGGTGAAGAAACCATAACGCTAAAAAAACACTGAAGGCAGAATAAATTATTTTTTAAGATCCCTTCTAGGCCAGGCGTGGTGTAATTCCAGCACTCTGGGAGGCTGAGACAGGAGGATGGCCTGAGGTTAGAAGTCTGAGACCAGCCTGGGCAACACAGGGAGACATCATCTCTACAAAAAAATTTAAATATTAGCTGGATGTGTTACATGTCTGTAGGCCCAGACACTTGGGAGGCTGAGGTGGGAGGATGGTTTGAGCCCAGGAGGTAGAGGCTGCAATGATCTGCGACTGCACCACTGCACTCCAGCCTGGGCAACATAGTAAGACTCTGTCACAAAATAAAAGATCCTTTCCAGGTCTTGGGTTATATGAGGTTATGAGAATCCATGTCTCACATTCAAAATTAAGTACATATTCACAACCAGCCAGTTACAAAAAACTAGCCAGCTACAAAAGCTACCAGTCATTTGACAATGGTTTAAAAGAACCATTAAAAACAGCAATAGAAGGCCGGGCACAATGGCTCATGCCTGTAATCCCAGCACTTTGGGAGGCTGAGGCGGGCGGGTCACGAGACCAGGAGATTAAGACCATCCTGGCTAACACGGTGAAACCCCGTCTCTACTAAAAATACAAAAAATTAGCTAGGCGTGGTGGCGGGCGCCTGTAGTCCCAGCTACTCGGGAGGCTGAGGCAGGAGAATGGCATGAACCCAGGAGGCAGAGCTTGCAGTGAGCTGAGATCGCGCCACTGCACTCCAGCCAGGGCGACAGAGCGAAACTCCGTCTCAAAAAAAACAAAAAACAAAAAACAAACAGAAAAACAAACAAACAAACAAAACACCAGCAATAGAATACTTACATCACAAATATGAAACTGCTTTAATAACTTTTATTATAAAAAGTATCAGTGTATATATACTGTATAGTACTTAATATATAAGTTGACATATACATAATGTAATGTCAAGCTTGTATATATATTTTAAAGTGGAATATCAGCCTTCTGGTGATGAATATTTAAAGTATATATTCACAATTTTCTTGCAAGCTCAAGTCAAAAACACTGAAACAAGTTAGAGAGAAAATATTATAATTATCTATCACTGGAATGACAGTTTTGGGTTTTTTTCCTCCTCTAGGCAAGGCCTTAGAAACTAAGAAATTTCCAAGGATTTTAACCTGCGTTAATTCTTGAAGCACGCAAACATAGCATCCAAATGGAGCATTATTCAAGCTTGTAAGAACTTGACTAAAATCCAGCTTTTTATTTTATTTTTTGAGATGGAGTCTCGCTCTGTCACCCAGGCTAGAGTGCAGTGGTGTGATCTCAGCTCACTGCAACCTCCGCCTCCAAGATTCAAGTAATTCTCCCTGCCTCAGCCTCCTGAGTAGCTGGGATTACAGGCGCCACCACGTCCGGCTAATTTTTGTATTTTTAGTAGAGACGGGGTTTTGCCATGTTGGCCAGGCTGGTCTCAAACTCCTGACCTCAGGTGATCCACCCATGTCGGCCTCCTAAAGTGCTGGGATTACAGGCATGCGCCACTGCGCCCAGCCAAATCCAGCTTTTTACATGCCTTATATTTTTAGTCCTCCCTGGTTCTCCTTGCTTTACAAATTAAGTTCCAGAACAGTGCAGAAATTCTCTAAAGCATAAGATACATTAAAAAATTGCTAGAGTTGGTTTCAACTTTTCAAAGTAATGGCATGGGGTCATCAATAGGAGGCTAGTAATTAACTTATGAGTATATGCATATATCGGAATACTTTGAAACAGTCAAAAATATAATGATACAGGTATATATCCAAGATACCATGAAATGGTAAAGAAAACCAAGATATAAGAACAGTCTTGCAGTGTAAGTTACTATTTGGGGGAACAAAGAATGAAATATGCATATTTGTTTGTACAGTTATAGACTAACTGGATATACAAGAAACAGGTAATATTTATTGTGTGTAAGGAGAGAACCTGGGTAGTTCAGCTGTAGTGCTAGGAGGGAGACTACTGGTTACCCTTTGGTACCTTTTGAATTTTGAACCATGTGGATAGAATTAGAATTCAGCAACTTAATAGGAATTTCTTTTTTTTTCTTTTCTTCTTTTTTTTTAGACAGAGTCTTGCTCTGTTACCCAGGCTGGAGTGCAGTGGCGCACAATCTGGGCTCACTGCAACCTCCACCTCCCAGGCTCAAGCGATTCTCCTGCCTCAGCCTCCCAAGTAGCTGGGAGTACAGGCATCTGCTACCATGCCTGGCTAATTTTTGTATGTTGTTTTTTTTTTAAGTAGAGACAAGGTTTCAAAATGTTGGCCAGGCCAGTCTCGAACTCCTGACCTCAGGAGATCCACCTGCCTCTGCCTCCCAAAGTGCTGAGATTATAGGCATGAGCCACCATGCCCAGCTGGCTTGAATTTCTTTTTTTAAAATGACCTATTTTATGAAACTAAATATAAAACAGCATTCTATTGACAAAATATATTATCATAATCTCACTAGTGAAGGTCGATTACCTCAGTCACCAAATAATAAGCTTGATCTTGAAAGTATCTTACCCTTTCCTAAAGACGATGAACCACTATCTCTGATTATAATAAATCAGCTGTTTACTTATCAAATGTGAAATTATATAAGAATAGTTGTAAAATCTAAAACCAAAAGTCCTGAAGAATAAGGACTATAAAGGTTAACAAAAAGAGTAATTAAATCATATTGGTAAATAAGCAACTGTAATAGTCTTGAGACTATGAAAACATTTTATATATAAGAACTTTTCTCATTCATAAATGTTTAGCATTAGCATTCTTTGTAGTTTTCTTTTTTTTTTTTTTTTGAGACGGAGTCTCGCTCTGTCGCCCAGGCTGGAGTGCAATGGCCGGATCTCGGCTCACTGCAAGCTCCGCCTCCCGGGTTCATGCCATTCTCCTGCCTCAGCCTCCCGAGTAGCTGGAACTACAGGCGCCCGCCACCTCGCCCGGCTAGTTTTTTTGTATTTTTTAGTAGAGACGGGGTTTCACCGTGTTAGCCAGGATGGTCTCGATCTCCTGACCTCGTGATCCGCCCGTCTCGGCCTCCCAAAGTGTTGGGATTACAGGCTTGAGCCACCGCGCCCGGCCTGTAGTTTTCAATCATTAAAATGTCAACAATCCTAAATTAGTTACCAATCAAATACTAAGTTCTATAAAACCCAGGGCAACCAGATTTGTGACAAAAGAGAAACAGTCCTTACTTTTCTCGTAATCTTTGAAGCTCCACCTTCAAGTCCTCATCCTCTATTTCTGATTCATCATCACTGCTCATTGGGGAAGATGGCGAATAGAAGAGTGAACTCTGTGTTTGAGCATAAGCTTGTTCTTCATGGTGTGGTAAGCACTGATCACTCTCTGGACCAGTCTTTGCCACTGGCTTTCCACTGCCAGCAAGACTGGCTGAAAATTCACTATCAGAGCTAGGCTGTTTCCCAGCAGTCAATATCTCGCTCTCTTTAAGCAACAGTTCAGATCCAGACTGCATGCTACTTCCTGTGGCTGAAGTTTCTTCCAATTCCTTTTCTGGGGTCACTGAAGATACATCAGTCTCACAGGCTGCGCTGAAAGATAAGAAGTTGTCACCTTGTTTGGGAACTCCTTTATTTTCTTTACAGGTTTCCTGAAGAGCTTGTAACTTCTCAGAAGAAAACGAAGTTTTGGGATTTTGTGTGGCAGGTTCTATTTCTACCAACTGAGACTTTGCTGTTTCAATAAAGGCTTCTTCACTAGAATGGTTTGTCTCACTGAACACTGATATGTGTTCTATTCCAAAAGATGTCACTTTTGCTGACTGATGAGGAATTGTAATCACCTGAGATACAAAAATGTAAAAGTGGTTAGCATAGCACAGACAAGTAGATGGTCTGCTGTGATGTATATGTATTGATACTAGCAAAACTCAAAAATTTAATCTATACCCCCAAATTCACTCTTTCAATCAGGCCCCTTGGGTAAAGAGAGTGGGCATCATATTGCTCAAATAAAATTCCACAATTAGAGTTGCTGAGATTCTAAAAGACGTGAAATTACATTTATAAAAGAGGACCCACCCACCCGCCAAAAAAAAAAAAAAAACCTATTTCTGTGCTCTCTACCAGCTACTAAAATCTCCATTTCTTTAGACTCATCTTTACTGATGGCTTCAAAAAGTGAGGGGATGCATGGAAGGTGAACAAATTAAATATGACAATGATCTACATTTAAAGTAAGTATCATCAGCTGGGCATGGTGGCTCACACCTATAATCCCAGTACTTTGGGAGGCCGAGGCGGGCAGATCACCTGAGGTCGGGAGTTCAAGACCAGCCTGGCTAACAAGGTGAAACCCCGTTTCTAATAAAAATACAAAAAATTAGCCAGGCGTGGTGGCGTGCACTTGTAATCCCAGCTACTCAGGAGGCTGAGGCAGTAGAATCGCTTGAACCAAGGAGACGGAGGTTGCAGTGAGCTAAGATCATGCCACTGCACTCCAACTTGGGCAACAAAAGTGAAACTCCATCTCAGTAAACAAAAAAACAAAAAACAAACATGGAAGTATCATCTACAGACCAAGATCTCCAGTGGCTGTTATATTTTATAATGCCCTTGTAGATAAGGATTCAATCAAAGACACAAACCTGGAACCGACCCCGCTGAAATGATCCACTCATCGCTTTACATCTATTCAAAGCCCTAGTATCAGCTGTAGACTCCCGTGTCAGAGGAATGGGATCAGGAGCAATTGCTGATCTCATCTCTTCTGTTTCCACTGCAAGTTTTGCCAAATTGTAAGTAGAAAAGAGAAAATTGTTTGTTAAGACTAAATTTGTTTACATTACCAAAAATGAAGAAAAGTAGAAAAAGCTTAACTCCTGCTAGACAATTAAAAGGTGTTAATGTAATAAGCAACATCGTATAAGTCCCTAAGTCTAAATCAGACATTGCAAGATTTATCCCAAGACTTAGTATCTATATGAAATGAATAACTGGAAAACCAAATTAGTTACAAAAGGAAAAAGTAAAATGGCAATGACATTAATGGGACATGTCACATACATGGGCTACGTGGAAAAAGTGGCAAGATTTGTATATGAACAACAAAAAAATAAGTAAATGAAAAGTGATGTTACCTAGTCTATGTCCCTGACTGTAAGCACACTACCTTGACGGACTTTTGATCTCTTGAAAAAGCTGGTTGACTGCCGTAGCCTGTATGCCCAGCTTTTTAATTTGCGAGTCCAGGATTTCTTGCTAATAGGATTTTTGAGACTAGGACAAGTAAAGCTTAGGCCAAAATATCCACCTCCTGTCTGCAGATGAATGGCTCCACCGCTTGACACAGCAGCAGGATAGGCTTCTGGATCCCCTGGAAGTGAAGCATCTGAGGACATCTCCTAATGGAGACAAGATAAAACAAAACAAAACAAAACAAAACAAAACAAAACAAAACAAAACAACCAAGAAAAACCAAAGTGGTAATAATTTAGGTAAGGTGAAGCTTTTTAAAAAAAAAAAAAACACCGCAATTTCTTGTATAGACTAATCTTTAACCCAAAATCTATAACCCAAAATGTATTAGTTGCATTAATAGTAGCATATTAGACTGAACCCAAGGTACTCCATTTATAAAAATTAAGCTTTCTTGTTCCTTTAAAAATATTATTTAGACTTTAGTAAATAAAAGAGATTATTAATCTTCTACCCCAGAATATTTTTCATCATTATACAAACTTTGAAAACTGAAAATCAAATTAAAATTTCCTTCATATGTGCCAGTTTACTAAAAAGGTTACTAAAACTCCAAGCTATTATCATGAAAATTTTCATTTATGCCTATATTATTTAAGAGACTCAGTTAAAGATGCTTGAAACACAAAAACAGAGAAAAACAAGATATCGAGGCACTTAGATTTACAGAGAAGTATCAGGAAATCAAGTTTATTACTTTATGAAAGCATACAGAAATTTATAAAGGACATCAAAATGACTTCAAAATCATGCTCTAAAATTTCTTGTTAACATCAGGCTATGCTGGCTACAAAATCACCCCCCTCTTCTTATCCTCCTACTCCCCCAAAAAGGGCCCCAGATATAACTGTTGTATCTAAATGAGTGCTTTAAAGATAAATCCTCTATAATAATTAATATGAAAAGTTAGCACAGACAACCACAAATACTTTGGGAAACATGAGAAGGATCACTACTAATCTAGAATATTAAAAAAATATATAAAAGCACAAAGAACGAGATTTAGCATTTGCCTGAAGGAAGATAGTCTACTGGCAGGAAGTATGATGTCTTGGGTAAGCATTATTAATACTTAGGGCAGGGCCGGGTGCCGTGGCTCATGTCTGTAATGCCAGCATTTTGGGAAGCTGAGGCGGGCAGATAACCTGAGGTTCAGGAGTTCGAGACCAGCCTGGCCAATATGGTGAAACCCTGTCTCTACTAAATATACAAAATTAGCCTGTCGTGGTGGTGCATGCCTGTAATCTCAGCTGCTTGGGAGGCTGAGGCAGGAGAATCGCTAGAACCCAGAGGCAGAGGTTGCAATGAGCCGAGATCGCACCATTGCACTCCAGCCTGGGCAACAAGAACGAACCTCTTGTCTCAAAAAAAAACAAAAAAACAAAAAACAAAAAAAAACTTATGGCAGGTGAGGACATAAATTGTAAGCAATCAGTTTTTATTTTCTGCAGTCTCATTTTAAGCTAGTAATAGTAAGTTTCATGAGGAGAAAAAAATTAGTATTACAACTTAGAAAATGTTACATTGGTCCCACTGAAATTACAGAAAAGAATTTTAATATGTAGTAACCGGATCAAGATGGCAAATTAAATATTTGTTCTAGCCTTCCTTATCAATCCAAATTTACAGATACAACAGGAAAACAGACATAGACACATGCATATATGACTGACAGAGGAAAAAGCAGACCATGACATATGTAGGAATTGTTTCAAAATGCTGCAAACTTGGGTGGCTGATACGGGCAGCAGGAGAGAACCCTGGCCAACCAAAAAGATGAGTGGTAGGCTAGAATGCTTACAAAACTCTATCAGATCTACCTTCTGTCTCTTTCAACGTTCTCTCTTAATGCTCTCCTGTTTGCTGGCCTTCTTTTGGTTCCCTGAACAGATCTCTACCTATGACTATCACCACCACATGCAAGTCCTTCCCTGACTACCATATATAGTTTTAGTATCCATTTTCTTCTACTAGATGTGAGCTCCACAAAAACAGAGGTTTTGACTTATTCACTGCTAAAGAGATATTCACTGAATGGAAGAATGAACTGATTGGGAATAACAAAGAAGGAACAGGCAGGCACTTCTGTCCCTACCTCCACACCAAGCAAAGGGCAGCAGAGGCATGTGCCCCCAAATAAGAGTAGTAAGAGGAAAAGGTTTATGGCCAAGAGAGAGGTCAACAATGTAGGGAGGAGACAACATCCAGGAAGAAAGGTAAGCCCTCCTACCTTTGGAGACTAGCTACTGGGCCACCCTCCAGGCAGCATTAGAGATAAGTTACAAAATACAGTGCCAGGGAGCATGTCCCATACCTTTCCCACAATTACTGAAGGAAGGTTACAGTAATTATATAAAACACAGACAGATGAACAAGGAATCTCATGAGTGAAAAAGAAGAGAACACAACTAAGAATCACTAAACACTAAGGGAAAACTAACATTATAAGAAAATACTAAACTTGGCAAACAGGATAGCCAAAGAAATAGCATTAATAACATAGAATAAGACTAATAGATTCAGAGAGATGTGTGAATATACTACATCTATAAAGAAAGGAATGAACTACAGTTACTAGAAATTAAAACAATATAATACTTGACACAAAAAATAGCTGAATAGGAGATGCAACAGCTTAAAAATTGAGAAATTATGCCAGTACAAAAAGCAAAAGGACAAACAAATGGAAAGCATGAGAAGTTTATAAATAAGAGCTGGGCATGGTGTCTTATGCCTATAATCCCAGCCCTTTGCAGGCTGAGGCGGGTGGATCATCTGAGGTCAGGAGTTCCAGACCAGCCTGGCCAACATGGTGAAACCTCATCTCTACTAAAAATATGAAAATTAGCTGGGCGTGGTGGTGAGCGCCTATAATCCCAGCTACCTGGGAGGCTGAGGCAGGAGAATTGCTTGAACCTGGGAAGTGGAAGTGGAAGTTGCAGTGAGCTGAAATCATCCCATTGCACTCCAACCTGGGTGACACAGTAAGACTCTGTCTCAAAAAAGAAAAAAAAAAGTTTGTATATAAGAAAAATAGGAGGAGGGGGTATAGCTCAGGGTTAGAGCATTGGACTGCAGACCAAGAGGCTACCAGTTCGATTCCAGATACCCCTTCCGCATTTTTAATTTCCAATATGACCCAGCCATCCCACTACTGGGTATATACCCAAAGGATTATAAATTATGCTACTACAAAGACACATGCACACGTATGTTTATTGCGGCACTATTCACAATAGCAAAGACTTGGAATCAACCCAAATGTCCATCAGTGACAGACTGGATTAAGAAAATGTGGCACATACACACCATGGAATACTATGCAGCCATAAAAAAGGATGAGTTTGCGTCCTTTGTAGGGACATGGACGCAGCTGGAAACCATCATTCTTAGCAAACTATCACAAGAAGAGAAAACCAAACACCGCATGTTCTCACTCATAGGTGGGAACTGAACAATGAGCTCACTTGGACTCGGGAAGGGGAACATCACACAATGGGGCCTATCATGGGGAGGGGGGAGGGGGGAGGGATTGCATTGGGGAGTTATACCTGATATAAATGATGAATTGATGGGTGCTGACGAGTTGATGGGTGCAGCACACCAACATGGCACAAGTATCCATATGTAACAAACCTGCATGTTATGCACATGTACCCTAGAACTTAAAGTATAATAAAAAAAAAAAAAAAAGAAAAATAAGAAATGAAGAAACAAAACTATCTCTATTCACAGTTGACATGATCTTATATATAGAAAATCC
The DNA here is from genome assembly GCF_002776525.5 of Piliocolobus tephrosceles. NCBI lineage: Eukaryota > Metazoa > Chordata > Mammalia > Primates > Cercopithecidae > Piliocolobus > Piliocolobus tephrosceles. Next base: position 95,074,091 of record NC_045445.1, on the reverse strand, counting down.
AAAATAATCCACCAAAAGTTATTGGAGCTAATAAACAAACTCAGTAAAGTTGAAGGATACATCAACACATAAAGATCAGTTGTATTTTTATATACTAGCAATGAAGAATCCAAAATAGAAATTAAGAAAACAATTCCATTTCTAATAACAATAAGAAAATACTTAGGAATATATTTAGCCAAGGAGTGACAGTCTTATACGCTGAAAACTACAAAACATTAATGAAAGAAATTCAAGAATACTGAAATACATAGAAAGTTCATGAACAGGAAGACTTAATCTGTCAACAGTCCACAAAGTGACCTACAGATTCAATGCAATCCCTATCAAAACCCCAATGGCCTTTTTCACAGGAATAGAAAAGCTTACACTAAAATTTCTATGGAATCACAGGGGACCCTGAATAGCCAAAAAATATTTAAAAAGAACAAAATTGGAGGACTCACATTTCCTGATTTCCAAATATACTATAAAACTACAGTAATCAAAACACTGTCCTTTTGCTACTGGCATAAGGATAGATATTGGGATTGACAAATAGAATTAAGAGTCCAGAAATAAATCCATACATCTATAGTCAATTGATATTTACAAGACTGCCAAGACCATTCAATGGGGGAAAGAATAGTTTCTTCACCAAATGGTGCTGAACAACTGGATATCCAAATGCAAAAGAATGAAGCTGGACCCTTGTCTCGTACGTATACAAAAATTAACTCAACATATATCAAATACCTAATTATAAGAGCTAACAAAGCAATACAAGAAAAAGTAGATAATCAGACTTCAACAGTAGATGAAAAACTTTTGTGCATTAAAGGATACCATCAAGATAGTGAAAAGACAACCCTACAGAATGGGAGAAAATATTCACAAATAAAATATTTAATAAAGACATAGCATCCAGAATATATAAAGATTTTTTATTTTATTTTATAGAGATTGGGATCTCACTATGTTGACCAGGCTGGTCTTCAGCTCCTGGCCTCAAGCAATCTTACTGCCTTGGTTTCCCTGTTTTGGGATTACAGGCTTGAGCCACCACGCCCAGCCACACATATAAAGAATTCTTACAACTCAACAACACAAACAACAACCCAATTAAAAAATAGGCAAAGGACTCGAATAGACATTTCTCCTAAGAAGATATACAGATGGCCAACAAGCACACAAAAAGATTCTCAACACCACTAGCCATTAAGCAAATGCAAATCAAGACCACAATAAGAATACCACTTTATACTCACCAGGATGGCTATGATCAAAAAATTGGAAAACAAGTGTTGGTAAGCATGTAGACAAATTGGAACCCTCACATTCTGCTGGTGGGAATGTAAAATGGTGTGGCTGCTTTAGAAAAGAGTTTGGTGGTTCTTCAAAAAGTTAAACGTAGAATTACCATATGCCCCAGAGAACTGAAAACAGGAACTCATATGAGTACTTTATATGAATGTTCGTAGCAGCACTATTCACAACAGCCAAAAGGTAGAAACAACCTAATGTCCATCAACCAATGAATGGACAAACAAAATGCAGTATAGCCATAAAATGGAATATGAACCTTGAAACATTATGCTAAGTGAAAGAAACCAGACACAATGGCCATATACTGTATGGTTCCATTTATATGAAATATCTAGCACAAGCAAATCTATACTGACAGAAAGTAGATTTGTGGTTGCAAGGGGCAAGGGGGAAGGGAGAATGAATAATGACTGCTTAATGGGTATGAAGTTTCTTTTGTTGGGGTGATGAAAAAGTTCTGGAACTAGATAATGGTGATGGATACACAACCTTGTTAATATATTTAATGTCACTGGATCAAACACTGTAAAATAGTTAAAATTCTAAGAAATCACAAGACAAGTTTCCATATTTATAGAGCACAAAGAATATGAAATAAGATGAATAAACAATAAGGAGAATATACCAAAGGCATCCAGTAGCCCTTTAAGTAGGTACTATTATCTTGATTTTACAGATGAGGACATTAAGGCTGGGTAAAGGGTGTAGATAATTTGCCTAGTATTACATAGTAAATGGCAAAGCAAGATTTTGAAACTGGTTTGTGGGGTTCAAAAGCTGTTTTCTTTCTAACGCTGTTTCAATAAGAATGTTTTCATTTAAAAAAAATCACAAGTAACACATTGTGAAAGGAAAACAAAAACTCAGGACCCTAATTCACTATGCCAAAAAGAAAAAAGTTAAGCTGAAAGCTGAGTCATGCAAGAAACTGCATTTCATTTTGTTCCTAAGCAAACAGCTACAAATAAAAGGTTAAGTATCTCCAGAGGTAGCTACCCTATGTTCACCTTATCTTATGTAAAGTGCTGATTTACTGAGCAAAATTGTGAGATGAATACGTAATTGATTATTCTCCTACCTGCTCCTTTTCTCTTGCAACATGTGGATTACCATAACCTCCCTCTTTCCCCTCCAGCTTGCTTTTCTCCTTTAAATATTGAAGCCCTCAAAATCATCTTTGGAGAAAGGCACAGACCACAGACTGTATCTGTGATTCCATGTTTCCTCTCTTCTAGACATGTCCCTAACCTTGGCAAAATAAAATTCTAAATTGATTGAGATCTGCCTTAGATACTTTTTGGTTTATAACATGAATGACTGTTTTCTGTAAAAGATCTAAGCTATTAGATAAAACAAAAATCTCTGTAACAACCCTCCTTCCCAGTCCCACCTGGAAGACATCCACTAATATCAATTTATCTTTTCAGAACTTTTTTGTAAATTTATGTACATATATATGTGTGTGTGTGTGTGTGTGTGTGTGTGTGTGTTCCTTTTTAAAAATACAGGCCAGGTGTGGTGGCTCATACCTGTAATCCCACTGCTTTGGGAGACCAAGGCAGGAGCATCGCTTGAGGCCAGGAGTTCAAAACCAGCCTGGCAACATTGCAAGCCCACGTCTCTACAAAAAGTTTAAAAATGAGCCAAGCATGGTAGCATGCACTTGTAGTCCCAGCTGCTTGGCAGGCTGAGGCAAGGGGATCACCTAAACTCAGGAGGTTGAGGTTACGGTGCGCCACGATCATGCCACTGCACTCCAGCCTGGGTAACAGAGACTGTGTCTCAAAAACACACACACACACATACACATACATACATACACACACACACACCTCATCATACTGTCTGAATTATTCTGCATATATTTTTCCTGATGATTTTTCCTGGAGATATGTCCATGATAAAGATGATAATAGCTAACATATATTTATAGGTCTACTTCATGCTTTTAAATTGCTTCATAGTATCAATGTCCCTCAATTTCTATTTATAAATTTTTAAACTTGTTTGTGAATCCTTTCCTGTTACAAATAAACAAACAATGTTACACTGAACATTCTTATACATGTTCCTTTGTTTATATGTGCAAATGCTTCTCTCAGGTAGATTCTAACTTTCACAGTGCTAAATTGCCCTCCAAGTAGGCTGTACTGATTTTATTCCTACCAACATAAAATGAAAATTACCACGCCCGGCCATCAATTTCTTTAATATTTGCTAGTCTAATTAGCAAAAACTATTTTTCTGTAAAGTTTTGCCTTTCTCTCATTACTAAGAAAGTTGAAAATCTTTTCACATGTTTAGCAGGCATTTATATTTCCACTTCTGTGAAATGCACGTTCACATGCTTTGGCTATTCTTCCACTGAGTTGTCTGATCTTTTCTCAATGATTTGTAAGTATTCTTTATATATTTTAGAGTTAATATTTTGTCAGTTTTCTGAGAAAAAAAGCTTGGAAGAAAAATACATGCAAAAATAGGTTGCTATGAAAATGGAGCCAAGAATAAGAAAGATTTAAAAAATCCAATTCATGACTGCCAAATGAAAAATTAACTGGATACAGCTGAATACCAAGAGAGTGATCTGAAATTTAAAAAGAAAAAAAAAACTGAAGACATATCTGAGAACATAAGGTTTTAAAAAATGAAATTAAAAGTGAGAGCAAGCTGTTAAGAAACATGGGGAATAATCCAAGAGGCCATATATCTCCTACGATTTCCAAATGGAAATAAGCAAGACAATGAAGGGGAAGAAAAATAAGAAATGAAAATAAAGTTACTGGAGCTGAAAAAAGACACAAATCTTCAAATTCGAAACATCCACAAAAGTGATATACAAAATGAATGGAAAAGCAATATACCAAGATAGAGTCTGATAATCAGAACTCTAAGATAGTTTCCTAAAAGCAACCAGACCTGTGGTAACTGAATACAGCAGCCACTAATCACACGTGGCTATCTAAATTTAAATTAATTAAATTAAATTAAATTAAAAATTCAGGCCCTCAGTTGCATTAGCCACATTTCAAGTGCTCAATAGTCATATCTGGTTAGTGGTTACTGTATTGGATAGTGCAGACACAGAACATTTCCACATTGTAAAAAGTACTAGAGCATTGCAGTGGTCTAGAGTAAAAACAGGTTACCTACAAATGAATGATAAACAACTGAAATCACTCTCATCAGCAAGGCTAATAAAAGACAATAAAACAATGTATTCTCAATTGAGAAGAAAAAATTCTGATCCTACCATCTGTACTTAGTCAATCAAGTGTGAAGCAATATAAAGACATTTTTAGACAGGCAAAAGAATACCAAATAGGATCCCCATGCAATATATTTGAAAATATTACTCATAGAAGTATTTTAGGGGAAAAAAGAATTCCACGACACCAGAAACAGTGGCAGCTAAGTATGATCCAGATATAGCAACAGACACTTGAAACAAATAAAAGAATCCATTTGACCTTGACACTTGGGAGAGTCTCCTTCAAGCAACAAAGTTTAAATGACAGAAATAACAGTTCATTTCTTAAGATTCACATCACATTATGTGATATTTATTTATTATTTAAAATAATTTAAAAATTTAAAAGATATTTAAATTATATCAGTGGAATATTATGCAGTTGTTTCAAAAAGTTGAGTAAGATGGAACTATGTGCACTGACATGGATACCCATAAACGAAAAAAATGCAGAATAGCATATATGTAAATAAATATATGTATATAAATATTAACATGTATCTATATATCTATATAAAGATACAATATATCATATATAAAAAGCATGTCTTTATAAATATTTGTATATTAATTAAAATCATGTCTGAAAAGATTTGTTAACAACTGTGTCTATAGGTTTGGGGAAGGGGTGGATTTTAATATATACTATGTACAAGTATATATTATTACTTATATAATAACAAAAATGACAAAAAGATAGTGATAAAGATTTAGAAAGATGTCCATGATCTACTGTAAAATGAAAAAATTAAGTTGCAGACCAGTATGTATACAGCACAGTATTTTTATGAATAAAATGTTATATGTATGTAAATAGATCTGTATAAGCTTAAGAAAAGTCAAGAAGGATAAGCACCGAATTAGTAGTAGTTACTTCTGTGATTTGAAGGGGCAGAAAAGGAAAATTAAAGTTCCCACATCATATAACTCAAAAAATAAGTCAGGTCAGGCACAGTGTCTCACGCCTGTAATCCCAGCACTTTGGAGGCCAAGGCGGGTGGATCACGAGGTCAAGAGTTTGAGACCCGCCTGGCCAACATGGTGAAACCCCGTCTCTACTAATACAATTAGCCAGGCATGGTGGCACGTGTCTGTAATCCCAGCTACTCAGGAGGCTGAGGCAGGAGAATCGCTTGAACCCAGGAGGCAGACCGAGATCATGCCACTGCACTCCAGCCTAGGAGACAGAGCAAGACTCCGTCTAGGGTTTAAAAAAAAAAAAAAAAGTCATGGTATTAATGATGATTTTACTTTCTTTTCTTTTTTTGTCAAATTAAATCCCCCCAAACATGATTAAATTAAAAACCGTAACTTATTTTTTTTTTTAAGAAGGAAACTAATAACTGGCATTTTAAGTGAAAATCTAAAAGTTCTTCCTACCCACTAAAACAATCCATGAGTCAGTTTTCATTCTGTCATTAATACAAATATAGACACTGCTTGCAGGTTCTTAGCTAATTCACCAGAGGGCTCTCTTACCAAAGATAGTTTGTCATCTCTACTGAGAGGTTCTGAACACTGCAGCCTAAGTCATGGCTTTTTTTTTTTTCTTTTTTTTTTTTTTTGAGACGGAGTCTCGCTCTGTCGCCCAGGCTGGAGTGTGCAGTGGCCAGGTCTCAGCTCACTGCGAGCTCCGCCTCCCGGGTTTACGCCATTCTCCTGCCTCAGCCTCCCGAGTAGCTGGGACTACAGGCGCCCGCCACCTCGCCCGGCTAGTTTTTTGTATTTTTTAGTAGAGACGGGGTTTCACCAGGTTAGGCAGGATGGTCTCGATCTCCTGACCTTGTGATCCGCCCGTCTCGGCCTCCCAAAGTGCTGGGATTACAGGCTTGAGCCACCGCGCCCGGCCGAGTCATGGCCTTCTTAAATACCTGTGACCTCAGAATCTTGTGACATAGACCATTTCATTTCAAAGGACAGAATGTTAGAAGAGAAGGCATTTCTTTAAAACAATAAGCAACGAGTAAGGAATTGGTTAGAAAGAATGATACTTACATGTAAACACAATTCGCTGGGTACAGAAGTTATCACATTCAGGTCCCTTTTGAACACTGATATATTAGCAGGCTGACTTGCAGCCACATTGGACAGAAGCTTAGAGCCTGTCTGTTGGAAATTAGGGGATTGTATAGGGCTATCTTGAATTCCACAGTGACTGATGGCTATGACTTCTGTCACTGGACAGGAGAGGGTATCTTCAGCAGAGGAAGAAAATGGAGAGTCTATGCTTTGGGTATCCTTCTGACTCTCGGGATAGATGCTAGAGATGCTGTGCTCCTGATAGAGCAAGTTTCTTAATTTTTCATCCAGAGTTTTAATTCGGTTGTCTGCAAACTCCAGTTTTGGAGGTCTTTCTCCATCCGATTCCAGGACAGTAGTGGGTTGAAGGGTAGCTGGTTCAAGGCCAGGGGTCTGAGTGGGAATGACTGTCTTTGGAGAACTTGCTTCAGTGTTCACTGTAGTTTCTCCTTCTTGGGAAATAAACTCTGCATCCATAGCTGGCTGCTGTATTGATAAGGTATGAGGCTTCTGATCAAATGCCAGAGTTGTAAGAGAGTTACCAGCAGTCTGAGTTGATTCGCCAGGATGAGGCATAAGTGCATCAGCCTGACTGGCGGTTTGGTGACATGGATACACAGGTATGAATATGCTTGCTTGTTTGGTGAGTCCCTCACATTCAGCTCGAACTGCATGAACTGAAGTAGTAGAGTAACTGGAACTATTAGTAACTGGTGCCATTATCTGCCTGTTACCTTCCACTTGATAAAGTATAGCTGGCTGCTTGGTTTCTACACTAGCACATTCAGAAATCTTACCATCAACCACATCCTTGTGTTCTGATTTGGAGGTGAAAAGTACACGGTGGCATGGATTATTTTCTATAGTGAGCAGTGTGTCCCGTGGTATCTCCTTATTACTTGTGTTTTTTGGACCTGGAACAACAATAAAGAATGGCTAAGCACGTACTGATAAGTACAAAGCATAGACTAGTGCCCTAAGTCAAAAGGAACAGGAGGAGAAAGGGGCAAATGAGAACCTGTGTGAAAGTACTCTTGTAAATAAGACTCAAAACACACAGAATTCAACCTGGCAAGGAAAATAATATTTTCCTTTTGTCTCATAAATATTAAATAGGAAATGGCTTAAGTTGTATCCTAATATTAATGTCTTCAAAAAAGCTTATGAAAATTCTCATAAGCATAAAATTCCCATGGAAACCAGTTAAAGATAACATATGTATTTTGCATCCCATCCTTTGAGACTGGACAAAGCTGGCAGAGAAGAAAAGCTTACTAGGAAGTGGATGTAGGCCAGGAACCGAAGACATGGAATGCTGAAGAGAAGGAGGAGACTGAGTCTCACGGTTTCTTATCGTCTGATTGATACAGAATCGCCACCGACCAACTGGGGATGACTGAGGAGCAGATTCATCTGCAGAAATAATTAGCAAAAAAAAATATGCTAAGCGATTTTCAATTTATTTACCTTATTGACTGAAGAAGCCAGATTAAATAAACAATTTGTCTTGTATCTCCATTTCTAATAGTACTAGAATATACGTAATTGATAAGACCAGCCCTCTCAATGCTGACAAAAAGTCTAAAGTACTAAGCACACAATATCTTTAGAGAAGGATTTTAGATTCTACTGAAACAAATATTGCATCAATAGCAATTAGAAACAGGGTACTCTTTGAAAAACTGACAGCACTTTTCCCATTAAAACCTATATCTCCTATTCTGTATCCTAATTATGATAGTGCTTACATAAATCTATATATGTATTAAAATTTACAGAAGTGTACACCAAAAGAAAAAGGAATCAGTTTTACTGTATGACATTTTTAAAAATAAAGTAAAATAAAACCCTACATCTTAACTGCTACTTTGTAAACGTACTCAAATAAGTAATTCTCTTTTAAACTTTACCCAACTTTGTTAGTCAGAAACCTACTCAGATCTTGGCTAACCAGAAAAATAAGATATAGGAGGACTCTGCATCATAACACAGTCAAACTAAATTTCAGGATAATGGTATCTACTTCTATTACTCCCACACCACCTTTTGCTTCTCTATGTTCCTATAATTTCTTCAGGGGTGCTCATTTGTCTATGGCTCTTATCCCCTCCCAGACACTCTTTAATATACCCATGACCAGAACTGAGAAGAATGGAAAGATAAAGTCATCAGAAAAGAAAACAGAAGACCCTAGTTTTCATTTCTGGAGGTTTATCTGGCATCTGATTTACTAAAAGTTATCAGTGACCAGAGCACGTAGAAGCACATCATTCATCGTTAGTAGAATAAAATCAAGATATGAATGACTATTGAAACATGAGGCAAACTTAGAAAATGATGACTTTTGTTAAAAAGTTTCTATCCATCTCAAATCAGAAAAAAATAACTTACTAGTTAAGTTTCAAACAGTTATGCCATTTAAGGTCATCAGTACTGTGACTGCTTTTCTGGTAACATTACCACCCAACAACTCAAAAATACATCAATGAGATAAAGAACCAACACTTGAGGAAAAGTCAGGGGATGGATTATTACCTCTGGGCCTTTCAAAGTGTGAGAAAACCTACACTAATAATAAGTTACCAAATTAATTTATTGGCTAACATCTTTCCCAATGAAGGTGTGTTAAAAGTTTTCAAATGTCTTGCTTCAAAAACCAAATGGTAAATTTTACTAAATATACTTACTGCTGGTTTGAGTAGATGTAGAATTTATCTGTACTTGTTCAGATGACCCTGTCTGAATTAAAAATGAATAGATAAATTAAAATGTTCCTGATTCATATCTGAGAAGATCTGTTTGCTAAACAATTGTTCTCACCTGGCTACTGTTGGAGTCCACAGTAATAGAATCAACTCCAATGGCTCTTTCTGTGGCAGAGTGGACATGAAGGATCTCCTGGGCTTGACCTACAATAGCTCTCAATTCTTCTACAAACTTTTCTTTCTCACTTTCTAGCACAAAGTTATCTTCAACCTGCCCAAAAGTAAAAGTATGTCTATTCATGAGAGTGAATGTAGTTTATTCAAAGTTATAATATTATATAAATAGTGACTACCACGTAAAGAAAGAAAATTGGGCCAGGCACGGTGGCTAATGCCTGTAATTGCAGCACTTTGGGAGACCGAAGCGGGCAGATCACGTGAGGTCGGGAGTTCAAGACCAGCCTGACCAACATGGAGAAACCCTGTCTCTACTAAAAATACAAAATTAGCCAGGCACGGTGGCTCATGCCTGTAATCCCAGCACTTTGGGAGGCTGAGGCGGGTGGATCACCTGAGGTCAGGAGTTCGAGACCAGCCTGGTCAACATGGTAAAATCCCGTCTCTGTTAAAAATACAAAAATTAGCCGGGTGTGGTGGCATGCGCCTGTAATCACAGCTACTTGGGAGGCTGAGACAGGAGAATCGCTTGATCCCAGGAGGCGGAGGCTGCAGTGAGCCAATATCATGCCATTGCACTCCAGCCTGGGCAACAGAGGGAGACTCTGTCTCCCAAAAAAAAAAAAAAAAGCTCAGAAGACCACTAATTAGGTTAAACATTCCTGAAAAGAACAAAAGAAGAGACAGTTCAGAAAATACTATGTTAAACAAGAACAGAACTGATGAAATACTTGACTTTTAAAATGTTTAATTCTGCTTGGCTAGAAACACATACACAAAGAAAGCTGGCAGAAACAAAAAGCATTATATGAACTCTTCCTGCCATTCTAGTCCTATCCCCATCAAAAAAAGGGGAAGATGCAAAAGTAACCTAGAAAATAATACAAAATAAATAAAATAAAGGGGGAAGAAATACTAACTTAAGCCTAAAAATTCAAAGAAAATATTAAAAACTAAATGAAACAATAACATGCAAGATGTTAGATCAGTGGCTAACACATTAGAATTACAAGGGGAGGCCAACCCGGCTAACACTGTGAAACCCCATCTCTACTAAAAATACAAAAAATTAGCCGGGTGTGGTGGCGGGCACCTGTAGTCCCAGCTACTTGGGAGGCTGAAGCAGGAGAATGGCATGAACCTGGGAGGCGGAGCTTGCAGTGAGCCAAGATCGCACCACTGCACTCCAGACTGAGAGAGAGAGCGAGACTCCATCTCAAAAAAAAAAAAAAAAAAAGAATTACAAGGGGAGGGATACCCCATTTACCTTTACATCATTCTTACACATTGTATACCTATATCGAAATATCTCATATACCTCATAAATATATAAACTTTCTATGTACCCACAAAAATTTAAAAAACAAACAAACAAACAACAAAAAAAGAATTACCTGGGGGTTTAGCTTTTTCAAAGCCTGTTATCAAATATAAAAATAATAAAACATAACTTTTTTCTGAGACAGGGTCTTGCTCTGCTGCCCAGGCTGGAATGCAGTGACATGATCATAGCTCACTACAGCCTCAATCCCCTGGGCTCAAGCAATCGTCCTCACTCAGCCTCCCAAAGTGCTGGGATTACAAGTGTGGCCATCACATCTGGCATTTTTAAATTTTTTGTAAAGACAAGGTCTCACTCACTACATTGCCTAGCCTGGTCTTGAACTCCTGGGCTCAAGTGATCCTCCTGCCTAGGCCTCCCAAAGTGCTGGGATTACAGGCATGAGCCACTGTGCCCAGCAAAAAATAAACTAAAAAATAAAAATAAATAAAATTTCCTGGGGAGCTTTACAAACTATTGATGCTTGGGCCTCACCTGCAAATATTCTGATTTAATCAAGGGACCAGGCAATACAATTGTTTTTAAAAAGCTTGTCAAGTGATTTTCACATGCACGCAGAGATAAGAACCATTTATCTATATTATCTCTAAATGAAACCTCCGCATATTTTCCAGATAAATATAATGAAACTGGAGGAGATGCAGTGATTTACACTTCATGATAACCCAATTTAGCACTGTACAAACTTTTAAAACTAATCGTACTCTTTAAAAAATGATGGCTCAAAATAAATGGAGACAGAATTATAGGGGAAAAAAGACAGAATGCTGAAGGGAAGATAATTTGGTCTTACTGTACTTACCATATAGTCTGCAATATCCTCTGGCGCATCACCATCAACATCAAACTTGAAGGTGACCATCTTGTTGTTGTGTGTCTCCAGCTGACACTCTACCATGTTATCTCCAGAGGTTGATACCTGAGTACAAACATTTCACTGGTTTAAGAGTGAGTCACTGTCTTTTCTTTGCAAATTGTGCAGGGAACATCTACACTAGTTCACCTACAATATATGTGGAAAATGGCTTAAATAGTTCAGAATCTAAAAAGACTATGTTTTCCCTTAGTGGAATACCATCTAAACAGCCATTCTATGACTAATCTAACAGGTTCAAGTTACTCAGTAAAAAATAAGTTATAAATGTGATCCTGTGGTAAAGAAAACAATACAACTTTTATAAGAAAGCAAAAAAAAAAGGTATAATAGTCACTAGAGCTATCTGCAATGCAAAGATTTAAATTTAATAATTAATTTCCAAAATTCTCTTAATCTATAAATTGACTAAGCAAAAGAAGAGGCATTGCGAATGGAAATGTAAACTGGATCAATCTTTATGGACAGCAATCTAGCAACACATATCCAGAAATTTAAAAAATCTTCATATTCTGACCCATGAATCCGACTCCTATGGATCTAATAAGGAAATAATCAGGGATAGATACAAAGATTTATGTTCAAGGATTTTGTTGCAAAGATATACAGACAGCCAAAAAGAGTAAAAGACAGCAAGTTAGAAAAAGGACAGACTGGGAAAAAGATGGAAAGAAAGAACATAAACCAAGAACACAGGGAATGATTAAGTTATTTCTCTGTATAAGCAGCTATCTAATGTAGCCATTTAAAATGTCATGTTATCGAAAAATTAATGATACAGAAAAGCATACATGATATACTAGGTTTTTAAAAATACAGGATATAAAATTATATATAGGTTGAAGCAGTCAACTGAAATATACATCATGTTGGTTAGAGATATGGGCTTTAAAGTCTGATTTAGGTTCAGATCTGACATTATCACTTGCTAGTTGAGTGATCTTAAGCAAATTACTTTGCTCCTCTGATTTTTTTGTTTTTTTTCAGATGGAGTTTTGTTCTTGTTGTCCAGGCTGGAGTGCAATGGCGCAATCTCGGTTCACCGCAACCTCCTGTCTCAGCCTCCCAAGTAGCTGGGATTACAGGCATGCACCACCATGCCCAGCTAATTTTTGTATTTTTAATAGAGATGGGATTTTATCGTATTGGTCAGGCTTGTCTCAAATTCCTGGCCTCAGATGATCCACCGGCCTCAGCCTCCCAAAGTGCTGGGATTACAGGTGTGAGCCACTGTGCCCGGCCCACTCCTCTGATCTTTAGTATCTTCATTTGTAAAGATAAGTATACACTACGACCTATATCATACAGGGTTATTGAAGGATTAAATGATAAAATGCATGGATAACATTTAGGGTGCCTACCACAAAAGAACTCAATAGATTTTTACTGCTATTACTAGTACTATTACAACCTTAATAATGTAAAACACTACATGTACATATAGGAAAAAGAGAGAAAAACAAACTAAAACATTAATAGGAGCTATCTCTGAATGGTGGTTACAAGTGGATTTTATTTTCTTTCTTATATTTCCTAAGTTTAACAATGAACACATAATACTCGTATTGGAAAGTCTTTCATGGAGAAAAGGTTAGTTTAGAGAAGGTTTCACAATATTCTACAACTCACTTCTGTAGCACTGCCCCTCTCTGACCCTCCAGACCTCTATATGTACTCTTAACCAAACCATATTTACAAACTGACCTGAAGGACGGTGAGCTGAAATTTAGTCCCCTTCTCTGGTCGGGGACAGGAAGCTCTTCTCTGTTTGATCCGATCCTGTTTGCCATTTCCACTTGGGTTATCAGGGCTACTGATGTTTTCCTTCATAGTTGCCATATCTTGATTCAAGCTAGTAATATTTTTAAAAAAGTAACTCATTCCAGTCTTGACAGTAAAATTCTAAGAAAAACTCCCAATTATAAAACCATAAATAATGAGTTTAAGAAAAATTAATAAATACTACAATCTTTTTAAAAGTTATGACTGCACAACTCTGTGAATATACTAAAAGCCATTAAATTACACACTTTAAATGGTGTGTGAATTATATTTCAATAAAGCCTCTTCAAAAAGCTGAAAAATTAAGATCACACTGTATTTATTTAGCAAACATCTCACAGTGATGAGAATGAAAGAAAAACACTGCCAGTGATAGATCTCTGTGAAACCTTTTATTATGGGGTGCTCTTGATCGGTTTTATCTTGTTTGTTTAGGGGTTACTTTATTTATATCTTCAAATAAAACTTCTAAAACCAAAACAAATTATCACTCAAAATATACCTGTTTATGTAATGAACTCAACAGGGTAGACCAGGTATGGGAGACAAGAATAGTGTTCTGCAGGAGGCAGAACAAGAAATGAAAATGAATGATGTAAAAAGAGCTCAACATTATTCATTCTAATTAGTTACATTTTACAGGTCTACATCAATATTATTATGAAAGGGGAGGCTACCTTTTAGTTTATCTGTGTCAAAGGCATTTTTCAGGTTTTTATTTAAACTCAAACATATTTCAATAAAAAAATTTCAATAAACACATTTGGAATTTAAATTACAAGCTCTAAGTTTCAGACATGTTTTTGAAACAGATATCTTTGAAATTAATTTAAGCAAGTTATTTCTCCTAAAAACAACTCATGAAGCATCTATATATAAATGTACAAGAAGAGATAAAAATAACTCCTAAATTTTTTATGTCCATATGACAAAGAATTTGCATAAATATAAGTAGTGGAAGAAGATACATTAATACTGCCCTTAAGAGTTTTTTAGGCCGGGCGCGGTGGCTCAAGCCTGTAATCCCAGCACTTTGGGAGGCCAAGACGGGTGGATCACAAGGTCAGGAGATCGAGACCATCCTGGCTAACCCGGTGAAACCCCGTCTCTACTAAAAAATACAAAAAACTAGCCGGGCGAGGTGGCGGGCGCTTGTAGTCCCAGCTACTCGGGAGGCTGAGGCAGGAGAATGGCGTAAACCTGGGAGGCGGAGCTTGCAGTGAGCTGAGATCCGGCCACTGCACTCCAGCCTGGGCGACAGAGCAAGACTCCGTCTCAAAAAAAAAAAAAAAAAAAGTTTTTTAAATACACAGAGAAATGGCAGTAACAAGTAATCAGAGGATAAAAGGAATATAATTTTAGCCAATGGGCTATATCATTCACATTCCAAAGTTACTTAACACACCAGTTTAGGGTTTGGGACAATATGGCAGAAACTCAACTCTCCCTGCTCTTCCCCTCTAAGTACAGCTAAAAGTTCTAGAAATAATGTAGTAGACAACGACAGGAGGGCACAGAAGAGTGAAAAGATGAAAGTGGACTGGCTAGGGACCCCCAGGACTTGAGGAATATCATAGCAACTTGGTATCTTCCAATTACCCACCCAGTGAATAAAGGCAGTACAGGCAGTGTCTCCCAATTCCCAGTCCAGAGGCAAAGGCAGCCCAAGCCCAGTGTCTCCTGATCCCCAACCCAGCAACAGAAGAGGACTTAAGTAGGCCCTGTCCTTCCCCAGTGGCACTGGTAGGGGCCCCACCAGTAAGTAGAGCATAGCCTGTAGAGCAGACCTGGGGGAGCAGGCCTAGGGAAGCACTCTCCACCTCTTGGCCCAGCAGTGGGGGCCAGGGGTTCCAGGTGAACAAAACAAACCAGAATAGCAGCACTGTAAGGATTTTGAAAACTAAATTGTCATCAGAATCATGGCCCACAAAAGCAGGCCAGAACCTATGCATCTAAACAAGGGTGACTGCTTGCTAACATAGAAAATTTCAATAGGCCGGGCATGGTGGCTCACGCCTATAATCCCAACACTTTGAGAGGCTGAGGTTGGCAGATCACCTGAGGTCAGGAGTTTGAGACCAGCCTGGCCAACATGGCGAAACCCTGTCTCTACTAAAGTAAGTTAGCTGGGCATAGTGGCACGTGCCTGTAATCCCAGCTACTCAAGAGGCTGAGGTAGGAGAATCGCTTGAACCTGGGAGGTGGAGGCTGCAGTGAGCCAAGATCACACCACTGCATTCCAGCCTGGGCAACAGAGTAAGACTCCATCTCAAAAAAAAAAAAAAAAAAAAAAAGACTTAAATAGGATCTACAGATCTACAGTCACCTGACATAATATCCAAATGCCCAGGAGGCAAATGAAAATAAACTCCTTTGTCATACCCCAAAAACTAGAAAAATTACAACTTGAATGCAAAAAGGTAATCAACAAATGCCAACACCAAGATGAGTCAGTTATTGAAATCATCTAACAAGAATAAGATGAGGCCAGGCACTGTGGCGCACGCCTATAATCCCAGCACTCTGGGAGGCCAAGGCGGGTGGATCATTTGAGGTCAGGACCTATCTACTAAAAATACAAAAATTAGCCAGGCGTGGTGGTGGGAGCCTGTAATCCCAGCTACTTGGGGGGCTGAGGCACAAGAATCACTGGAACCCAGGAGGTGGAGGTTGCAGTGAGCCGAAATCTTGCCACTGCACTCCAGCCTGGGCAATAGAGTGAGACTCCATCTTGGAATTATCTAACAAGAAATTTATTTAGACAGAGTCTCACTTTGTCACCCGGGTTGGAGTACAGTGGTGTAATGTTAGCTCACTGCAACATCTGCCTCCTGGATTCAAGCAATCCCCCAGCCCCAGCCTCCCAAGTAGCTGGGATTACAGGCGTGCACCACCACACCTGGCTAAATTTTGTATTTTTAGTAGAGACAGGGTTTCACCATGTTGGCTGGGCTGGTCTTGAACTCCTGACCTCAAGTGATCTGCCTGTCTCGGCCTCCCAAAGTGCTAGGATTACAGGTGTGAGCCATTGTACCCGGACTCTGACAAGAATTTTAAAGCAGCTATCGTCAAAATGCTTCAATAAGCAATCACGAATAATCTTGAGGCAAATGAAAAAACCAAAATCTTATAAAAGAAATAGAAGATTTTAAGAAGAACCACACAGAAGGTATAAAACTAAACAATCACAGAAAAAAAAAAAAACCCTCACTAAATAGGCATAATAGTAGAATGAATAGGACAAAGGAAACAATCAATGAACGTGAAGATAGAACAATAAAAACTATCCAATCTATATTTTATACAGAAAAATACTAGTTTTCAAGTACTAAATAATAATACAATTAAATATCTAGTTGTAATTTATTTCTTTAGATTAGCTAGAATTCTACTCTAAACTCTATTGTTTCTTCCTTCCTTAACCCTTTACCAGCTTTTCCTAGAACAGAAGGGTATAAATAAACACAATAAGAAAATGAACAATTAATTTCACAATCTGTATGATCCCTAATAACATAAAAAAGCAAAAAACAAATCTAGTAATATTTTTATTAAACATCTTTATTAAACATTCACACAAGTACAAGAATACAGAAGCTTCTCTAGTCAGGATGCACTAAGCACCTAATGAGTACATAAACTTCAGCATATCCTCATTGTTCTCATGGTACTAATTTGAAGATACTTACCTTCGAACTAAATCTGGTTTTAGAAGAGCTGCTTGTTCAACTCCAACTGGTTGGGATACAGGCTGTAAACAGTACAGACAAAAAACTTGCTATGATAACAGTAAAATTCAAGCTAAATATACAATTTGTTTCTACTCAGAAAACATGATAGTTTTGGTTACCTTGCAAACCTGGTAGAATATCTATGATACTGGATGTCTGCATCAATCCTATTATTAACATTATTACCAAAGATAAATAAAATTTAACAATACATCAAGTACATCTTTTTTTTTTTTTTTTGAGACGGAGTCTCGTTCTATCGCCCAGGCTGGAGTGCAGTGGCCCGATCTCAGCTCACTGCAAGCTCCGCCTCCCGGGTTTACGCCATTCTCCTGCCTCAGCCTCCCGAGTAGCTGGGACTACAGGCGCCCACCACCTCGCCCAGCTAGTTTTTTGTATTTTTTTTTAGTAAATACGGGGTTTCACCGTGTTAGCCAGGATGGTCTCGATCTCCTGACCTCGTGATCCACCCGTCTCGGCCTCCCAAAGTGCTGGGATTACAGGCTTGAGCCACCACGCCCGGCCCAAGTACATCTTATACATGAAGATTTTTCATTTGAAAAAGTTAGCACTGTTATATGTACTTTTGTTTGAGTTATTTTTCAATGGAAGACACTACTACTGAGCTTCCAGTCCTAGTTGTAAAACTACTACTTAAGAGAAGAGTTACTACCACTCTACAAGAAGATAAATCAATGACTCAGGCATTAACTTAATGTGTAGTCTGTCTGTCTCTCATCTCTTTTCTCTAAACGATTTCAACTATCCCTTCAAGGAATTAGTATTCAGCAGCTGCAACATTGGCTTCCAGGAGAAAAGTGTTTAAGCTCTTAATAGGACAAATACCAATTCTACTGGAAAATAATTTTACATTTACCTAATCCAACCTCTATGCACTGCCACTAGTGATAGCAGAGTGATCTTAGAATGCAAATCTAACAAAATTGATAATTTCCTTACTAGTTTATACCCTATATGATGGCTCCTCATCCTCTATAAGATTAAGGTCCTTCAGATGGCAAATAATGTTCTCAATGAACTGGCCTGTACCTGATTATCCAGCCTTATCTCTCTGTTTGAAGCCACACTAAACTGTAGCTCCTCTGTGTAAATTAGGCTCTTCTGCATACTGTGACTCTACTTATATTCCTCCACTTCCCTAAACTATTTCAAACTATTTCATCATTCTAATCAACCCATACTGAGAAATTTTTTCCTGGATAAATTAAACTAGCTTCTAATTACAGATTAGATAATTAGCTCTTTAACATAATCACTGTTTAAACACTGAGAGCAAATATTTCAGCAAATAGTTTTTTTGTATACTTAAGATTCAACAAAATGTATCTAATTTAACTAATGTTTGTATAGTCCCAGTAAGTTGGAACAGTAACATGGCATCCTAATGCATAAATCCAGAGACAAGTGTATGTACTAAGCAAAGAGAAACAAAACATAGTTACTATATAACAATATGGAATTATATTTTATAATCACTTGCAATTATTAATGGGGTTATTAATGCTACTTTGTGCTAGTGCTCAGAATCATGGCTAATGTTTGGTTTATCCGCCTTCATATCTGAAAGCTACAAGTTAAACTATGTCATAATATTTCTAAGGGTTTCAAAATTAATATTTACAAATAGGTGCTGGGCCATTTTTGCAGATGTCTTTCCAATTTAATGAAATGTTTCATTTTTACTTTCATTTGTTTGTTTTATGTTTTGAGATGGAGTGCGCACCACCACACCTGTATTTTTTTTTTTCTTGTATTTTTAGTAGAGATGGGGTTTCACCATGTTGGCCAGGCTGGTCTCAAACTCCTGACTTCAAGTGATCCACCTGCCTTGGTCTCCCAAAGTGCTGGGATTACAACCATGAGCCACCACGCCTGCCCCATTTTTACTTTTGTTTAAAACTGCAGTCAGTCCTTTTTATCTGTGGATTCTGCATCCATGGATTCAGCCAATCTTGGATTGAAAATATAATATTCTGGTTGGGCACGGTGGCTCACACCTGTAATTCCAGCACTTTGGGAGGCCAAGACAAGAGGACTGCTTGAGCCCAGGAGTTTGAAGTTACAGTGACCTATGATTATACCACTGTAGCCCAGCCTGGGCAACACAGCAAGACCCTGTCTTAAAAAAAGAAAAAGAAAAAGACAAGACAAGACAGTATTTTCAGGATTCAGAACCCTTGGATATGGAGGGCTGACTTCATGTGTGTGATTCCACAGGGCCAACTGTAGGGCTTAGCATCCTTGGATTTTGGTATCCAAGAAAAGTCCTGGAACCAATCCCCTACAGATACCAAGGGACGATTGTACTGCAGTGTTACATATTGATATAATGGTGACCTACCCTAAGATTATCAGATTTGAGGCTTGGTAAGTCTGTTTGTACAAAGTTGAATTTATTTTTTTTCTTATTACCAAAGCAAGATGAATATAGATAAGCTTGTTTAACACCTTGGTGTATATTCTTTGAGACCATTTTCTGTACACACACACACACACGTTTTTAATGTAATCATAACGTATGTACTCTTTTATAATCTTTTTACTTAAAACATCTTAAGTGTTTAAGCACATGTTAAGGGCTACATAATATCCTTTAGTATAAACATACCATTATTTATTTAATGGCACAAGTAAGGGAGACAAACATCTAATTTTTTTGCTATTTGCAACTGTATTTCATATTGTGAGGAACATTCTTGTAGCCAAATCTTTGTATGCATTCTTAATTATTTCTTTGGAAGCCTTTCTAAAAATGGAATTGCTAGACATTTTTAAGGCTTGATATATATTGCCAAATTGCCCTTCAGAAAGGTCTAACCAGTTTACAGTCCTACCAGAGGTTTGTGAAAGTATCCATTTTCCTCTATATTTGGTATTTGCTATCCTATAAAAATGTTTAATTATTAAATGTATATAACATTATAAAATGTAGGAAAATGGGAAAAATCACCTAGAATGCTGTTTTCCTAACATGGCTGTGATTATAATATTTGCTATAATATTATAGGCTTTTTTCATGTGTATAAATGGTTGCAATTATACAGTTTTTTTCTGCTTTTTAAAATGTATTAAGTATTTTTCCTTACCTTTATTGGCCTGCATTATTCCAGTTTTTAATAGGCACATGATAGGACAATAAGTATTCATATTTATCTAACTCCTCCCCTATTCCTAGATAACTAACTTACTGCCAATTTTTATTACATATAAATAAAAATACAGTAAAAATACAGAGATAGCTACCATAGCTAACATTCACTATGAAACAAGCATCGTAGTATGTGCTTTTTGCTTCCTTTTTATTATTTTCTTCAGATTAATTTCCAGGATTGGCAATATCAGATCATGAACATTTTTATGGCACAGTTTTTCTTCCTATGTCACCCTTTCCTTTCTTATTTCTACCTTCACACATTTATTGGAAACCTAGTGTGTAGCAGGCACTGTGCTAAGAGGCAGTGAGAATACAAAATGAATCTGATGGAGCCTTGGAGTCAAATATTAAACAGATATAATAGAGAGTGGGCTGGGCACAATGGCTCACATTGGGAGGCTGTAATTTGGGAGGCTGAGGCGAGTGGATCACCTGAGGTCAGAAGTTTGAGACCAGCCTGACCAATATGGAGAAATCCCATCTCTACTAAAAATACAAAAATTAGCCGGGCGTGGTGGCAGGCACCTGTAGTCCCAGCTACTCAGGAGGCTGAGGCAGGAGAACTGCTTGAACCTGGGAGGTGGAGGTTCCAGTGAGCCAAGATTGTACCACTGTACTCTAGCCTGGGTGACAAGAGCGAAACTCTGTCCTTAAAAAAAAAAAAAGAAAAGAAAAAGAAAAAAGAAAAAAAAAGAAAAGTAGAAACAGCTACTTCTGCTGGGGCAGGAGCAGGGAATCAATCTTGTTATATTCTTGAGGCTCCCCTAACTGGTTCTGAGGTCTTATGTAACGCCAAACCTTGGGAAGGTGTTGAGGAGGATCTTTCTCCTTTACTTGCTCCACCACACCTTTCCTCCTTCCATTGGTGGTTCTCAGCCCCAGAAGGGGAGATGGGAAGACCAAAGAGATAAAAAGCTAAGACCACGTACAACATCCCAGAGATTCTTACTCAGTTATTATGGAGTGAAGGAGACCAGTAAAACTGGGATGTACTTTTAAACATTTCATAAATTGCTTTATTATATTATTGATGTTACAAAGCATCTCTCTCTCCCCTGAAGTACTTTTAACAGCCACTATTTGTTGAGCACTTATTACATGCCAGACGCTTCTCATATTTTATATCCCCTAATCTAATAAGCCTGCAATACAGGCATTTTTCATAACATTATAAAAATGTTCCAACACATAGAAAAGTGGAATTGTTCTGTGAAAAACTATATATCCAACACCACTCATAGTCTATGGGATTTTACTATAGGTACATTATCCCATATATTTCAAAGTAGGTTGCAAATGCAAGATAGGCATTTTAAAACTTTTACAACCATTTAAAAGCATTTCACACCAAAAAGAACCAAAGCTGGGCGAGATTAAATAACTTTCCTCAAGTCACACAGTGAGTTCAAAGAGTCAGAGTTGAAATCCAGGTGTAACCAATGACACAAATTGACTCAAGCCTATATGTATGCTGTATATACCTGGTTAACAGTGGAATTTTTGCTTATTTAATTAAAGAAAATTATCACTGTGCATGGTGCCCATTTCCATATTTTTATATTTATATAGAATTCTTCATCTATAAAGATGTTGTCTTACATAAGCCCAATCGTTGGTGAAGGCAAGATTCTAAACTTTTTTTTTTTTTGAGACAGGGTCTCACTCTGTTGCCCAGGCTGCAGTATAGCCTCAACCTCCCAGGCTCAAAGTGATTCTCCCACTTCAGCCTCCTGAGCAGCTGAGACTTACAGGCACACGCCGCCACACCTGGCCCAAATTTAAAAAAAAAAATTAGCCAGGTGTGGTGGCTCATGCCTATAAACCCAGCACTTTGGCAGGCTGAGGCAGGCGGATCACCTGAGGTCAGGAGTTGGAGACCAGCCTTCAACAGGTGAAGCCCTGTCTCTACTAAAAATACAAAAAACTAGCCGGGCGAGGTGGCGGGCGCCTGTAGTCCCAGCTACCTGGGAGGCTGAGGCAGGAGAATGGCGGGAACCCGGGAGGCAGAGCTTGTAGTGAGCTGAGATCCGGCCACTGCACTCCAGCCTGGGCGATAGAGCGAGACTCCGTCTCAAAAAAAAAAAAAAACAAAAAAAAAACAAAAAAAAACAAAAAAAAACAAAAATTAGCCAGATGTGGTGGCGCATGCCTGTAATCCCAGTTACTCGGGAGGCTGAGGCATGGGAATTGCTTGAACCCAGGAGGTGGAGGTTGCAGTTAGCCATGATTGTGCCACCGCACTCCAGCCCGGGTGACAGAGTGAGACTGTCTCAAAAAAAAAAATTTTTTTTGTACAGATGGGGGTCTCAGTGTGTTGCCCAGGCTGGTCTCGAACTCCTGGGCCCAAGTTATCCTCCCGCCTTGACCTTCCAGAGTGATGGGATTACAGGTACGAGCCACCGTGCCAGGCCTGAACAATGAAATTTACCCTAAGTTAAAAAACTGATCCAAAAGCACGGTTCCTGGGATAAAACTCACATAATGACATTCAGGCTATTACATAGGCCAAAATGATGAAAACATACCAGCACTACAAAGACTGACACATAAAAGAGTGACAGGAACTATGAGAGATGAAAGTGATAGGAATTAGGAGGAAGTTCCATTAACTGTAAGGCAGACAGAACTGAATTGAGGGGAGCCTAACTTCATGAAAGCAGACTTAAATTCCAAACTTTTATTCTAATACTGCCCCCTGTTAAGTGATCAAAGGTCTGTAAGAACTAGCAAACTGATCAGGCACTGGTATCGCCTCAGCCCCACAAAGCTTTCTACAGATATTTGGAAAAAGCAACTAACATTTTTTTTTTTTTTAATGGCAAGAATGAGAATGCACACTGGAGAAGAAAAGGAGAAGACTGACTGAGCCATTTTGCAGTCTGGAAGGTAGAGACCTTATAAGTAAAGTCAAATGAGCAAGGATGCAGACAGGTAACATTTGGCAGCCCTGCATGTTGGAGATCACAGTCTTTAATGTATTTGATTATTTCAGAACATTGGATAATTCATTATGGGAGTAAAAAAAGTAAACCGAGAAACTGCTGGGGGGCGGAGCAAGATGGCCGAATAGGAACAGCTTCGGTCTCCATCTCCCAGCGCGAGCGACACAGAAGACCGGCGAT
The DNA here is from genome assembly GCF_002776525.5 of Piliocolobus tephrosceles. Lineage (NCBI taxonomy): Eukaryota > Metazoa > Chordata > Mammalia > Primates > Cercopithecidae > Piliocolobus > Piliocolobus tephrosceles. Next base: position 95,050,612 of record NC_045445.1, on the reverse strand, counting down.
TTCTGCATTTTCAACTGAGGTACTGGGGTCATCTCACTCGGGAG
>NC_045445.1:95004835-95040568 GCF_002776525.5 Piliocolobus tephrosceles | reverse complement strand
GAACTGAACAATGAGATCACTTGGACTCAGGAAGCGGAACATCACACACCGGGGCCTATCATGGGGAGGGGGGAGGGATTGCATTGGGAGTTATACCTGATATAAATGACAAATTGATTGGTGCTGACGAGTTGATGGGTGCAGCACACCAACATGGCACAAGTATACATATGTTACAAACCTGCACGTTATCCACATGTACCCTAGAACTTAAAGTATAATAATAATTAAAATAAAATAAAATAAAAATAATTAAAAGTAGAATTAGATTGTAACACAAAGGATAAATGCTTGAGGTGATAGACACCCCTTTTACCTTGATGTGATTATTATGCATTGTATGCCTGTATCAAAGTATCTCTTTTTATTCTTTTGAGACAAGGTCTTGCTCTGTCAGCCAGGCTGAAGTGCAGTAACGTGATTAAGACTCACTGCAGCCTTGATCTCTCAGGCTCAAGCAATACTCCCATTCAGCCTCCTGAGTCGCTGAGACTACAGGCATGGGCCACCATGCCCAGCTAACTTTATATATATATATATATATATATATACACATACATATATACACACACACACACACACACACTTTAAGTTCTGGGATACATGTGCTGAACGTGCAGGTTTGTTACATAGGTATACATGTGCCATGGTGGTTTGCTGTACCTATCAACCTGTCATCTAGGTTTTAAGCTCCACATGCATTAGGTATTTGTTCTAATGCTCTCCCTCCCCTTTCCCCACATCCCCGACAGGTCCCAGTGTGTGATGTCCCCTCCCTGTGTTCATGTGTTCTCACTGTTCAACTCCCACTTATGAGTGAGAACATGCAGTGTTTGGTTTTCTGTTCCTGTGTTAGTTTGCTGAGGATGATGGTTTCCAGCTTCATACATGTGGGTATCTACTCAAAGGATTATAAATCATTCTACTATGAAGACACATGCACACGTATGTTTACTGCAGCACTATTTACAATAGCAAAGACTTGGAACCAACCCAAATGCCCATCAATGATAGAATGGATAAAGAAAATGTGGCACGTATACACCATGGAATACTATGAAGCCATAGAAAATAATTTTTTATCTTTTATAGAGACAGGATTTCGCCATGTTGCCTTGGCTGATCTCAAACTTCTCGGCTTAAGTGATCCTCCTGCCTTGGCCTCTCAAAGTGCTGGGATTACAGGGGAGAGCCACCATCCCCAAGCCTAAAATATCTCATGTACCCCATAAATATGTGCACCTGCTATTTACCCACAAAAATTTGTAAAAGGAGTCAAAAGACATGCTGATAGTTTGAAGTGAAATATGAGAGAAAGCAAAGAATAAAAGATGACCAGAGCTGACCGAGTGTGGTGGCTCACACCCATAATCCCAGCACTTTGGGAGGTCGAGGTGGGGGGGATCACTTGAAGTCAGGAGTTCGAGACCAGCCTGGCCAACATGGTGAAACCCCATCTCTACTAAAAGTACAAAAATTAGGCGGGCATGCTGGTGTGCACCTGTAAGTGCCTGTAATCCTAGCTACTCGGGAGGCTTAGGCAAGAGAATTACTTTAACCCAGGAGGTGCAGGTTGCAGTGAGCCAAGACAGCAACACTGCATTCCAGCCTGGGGGACAGAGCGAGACTCTCTCAACAAACAAACAAACAAACAAACAAACACAGCCATATGGCTTGAGTAAGGAAAGACAGAGTTGCTATTTGTTGAGATGGGGATGACAGTGAAAAGAGCCGGCTTGGGGTGGTGACAAGTGCAAATATAAGTGTTCGATTTCAGATATATTTAATTTCAAACATCATTATACAACCAAGTGGAGATCTTGCGTGTACACTTGAGATACATGGCAAAAAATATATAAATTTTCTCCTAGAACACAAAGTCAAAAGCAAAGTCACCTAAGGTATATGAATTGTGTGTGTGCACACACACACCCACACACACACACGCACATACATGCACAATTTCCTAGCCTGTCTGCTGAGAACTCTAGAAGCAATAACTCCCCAGTAGCAGTAAACACACCCAATACTATTTGGTACAATACTCAGGCTTTTTTCTAAATTACATTACCCACTAAAAGGAATCAGGGGGAGGCTGAGGCGAGGGTATTGCTTGAGCCCAGGAGTTGATGACCAGCCTGGGCAACTGAGTGAGACCTCGCCTCTACAAAAAATAAAAACTAAAAAAACTAACTGGGCATGGTGGCACATACGTATAGTCCCAGCTATTTGGGAGGCTGAGATGGGAGGATTGTTTGAGACCAGGAGCCAGGTTGAGGCTGCAGTGAGCCATGATCTTGCTACTGGCACTCCACCTTGAGTGACAGAGCAAGACCCTGCCTCAGAAAAACCTTTTTAAATGTAAATAAATAAATTAATTAAAGGAATCAGAGCTCCATGGAGAAATAGCTGGATTCCAGGGTAGGAGCAGGGAACAGACAAAATGAGCCTGTAATATCTATCTTGCTGTGGTTAGAAAATAAGGAAGTATTCAAAGAATGATGGGAAAATGTCAAAAGGACACAAATGCTACCATGAATGGATCTTTTAACCATCTAAATAAATAATGGTAGTATTATATTATAACCTAGTAAATAAAATAAGGTCCCCATGAGTTCATACTAACATAAATAAATAAAGAAAGAAAGAAAGAGAGAAAGAAAGAAAGAAAGAAAGAAAGAAAGAAAGAAAGAAAGAAAGAAAGAAAGAAAGGAGAACAGCCAGCTAATAAATATAAAGAGGAATGATGGAGCTAGCAAATCATAAATGGATGCTAAAACTACTGAGTGAAAGGGATATTTACATAGCTTCAAAATATCTCCCCACAAATAACTCATAAACTATAAGGGAGGAAACAGTAACCTCACAGCAGAGAAGCTTGGCAGGCCCCACTTGAACCAAGTAATAAAAGTTAAATTCACCAATATTGGGACAAACTGGCATTACTTCTATTATGATGCACTGATAAGAAGACAACATCGCTTACACAGTATTCCTGCCAAGAATGCATTATCTGAATATAATCATGAGGAAACTTCAAACAAACCCAAACTAAGAGACATTCTATAAAAAAAAACTGGCCTCTGCATTGCAATACTGTCAAGAAAGACAGAAAAAGGTTGAAGAATTGCTCAAAATTAAAACAGACTAAATACAAAAATTAAAAGATTCGAATAGGCACTTCACCAAAGAAGGTATTTGAATCTCTAATAATTATACAAAAAAATGCTCAACATCATTATTTATCAGGAAAATGCAAGTTAAAAACCACAATATATAACCACATCAAACCCATCAGAACAGCTAAAATTTAAACGACTGACAACAGATAAGGATGCAGAGTAACTGGAAGTCTTATACATTGCCAGCGGGAACATATTTTGGTACAACAGCTTTGGAAAACTGTCTGGCAATATAAGGTATGGCTAAAACTACCCTTATTCTGTGATCTAACAATCCCATTCCTAAGTATATACACAAGAGAAATGAGTGCATATATTCACCAAAAAATATACAGGAAAGCTCACAGCAGCTTTATCCATAAAAGCCAAAAACTAGAACCAATCCTAATGTACATGGATAGGAGAATGGATAACTGAATCATGGTATATTCTACAATGGAACAACTACCAGCAATGAAACAAACTACTGATATATGCAACAATGTAGATGAATCTCGGTGAACTTTCTAGGGGGCTGGAAGTGTTCTGTATCTTCATTTGCATTTCATGAAGGTATACATATGTGAACACTTATCAAACTGCACATTTAGGATACCTTAATTAATGTATACACCTTGTTAAAAAAAAATTTGAAAAATAGCTGGTATGATTCAATCCTGATAAAATACCAGACGTTTTTCATGCATACACAGCATGGAAAACATCTAGAAAAACTACAAAAGTTTTGTTTTTGAGAAGTAGGAGCATAGGTAACTTTAACTTTCTTTATATATTTCTGTACTTTAAAAAGTATTTATGAGAAGGAAAGTTATTTTTAAAAAGCTCCTTTTGTGTGTGTGTGTGAGATGGAGTTTCGCTCTTCTTGCCCAGGCTAGAGTGCAATAGCGTGATCTTGGCTCACCGCAACCTCCGCCTCCCAAACCGATTCTCCTGCCTCAGCCTCCTGAGTAGCTAGGACTACAGGCATGTGCCACCACGCCCAGCTAATTTTGTCTTTTTAGTAGAGATGGGGTTTCTCCATATTGGTCACGCTGGTCTTGAACTCCCGACCTCAGCTGATCCACCCACCTTGGCCTCCCAAAGTGCTGGGATTACAGGCATGAGCCACTGCGTCTAGCCTAAAAAGCTATTTTCATGTGAGGAAATAAAAGATCCATACCAAGACATATAAAAGATGTATGCCATACCCAAAGAATTCTGAAAATTAACAAAATATATACACTAAACTTTTTACTTATAAAGATAAAGAATACCACCTATAAGCACTTAGGACGAAAAGGGAACAAAAAAAATCAGACAGGCCTAGGCTTCTCTTCTGAAGCATCAGCTAGAAGAAGACAAAAGAACAAAATATGTAGATGGGAAAAAAAGATTGTAAACTGATTTTTTCTTAATGTCCAACAAGTTATTGTTCATGTGTTAATATAAATGAAAGGTCAGTTTCGGATATCCAAAGAATCAGAAATTTCAAACCCAAGTAACTTTGAAAAATTACACAAAGCCATTCTTCAAACTACATAGGCACTTAGCAAAATTTAAAAATCAAGAATAGAGAATATGTGGTATAAAAACTGGTGATCTATACTAAAACCAATAGTTAATATTAAGTCCAAATTGTTAGAATTGTAGTTTCAAAATTGAATGTACACATATAAATCGAGAATATAACATATATAATATGATAAAATTATTTTAAAAAGCTTTCATAATTGCTATCCTCCCAAAACAATAGTTTGCCTTTTTCTTAAATACCCTACCATGGTAATCCACAAATAATCAGTTTTTTAGCTCATTCAACCAACCTCCCAAATTGAAAAGTTCAACTGTGCTGCTATTTACAAAGCTGGCTCCTTCCTGGAAAAATGAGATAAATCTGAAAGGTTCTCCCCACTTCAACATCTTCAGTATTCTAACTGATTTACATTACAAAAGGCAGAGGGCTGAATAATGTCACTGGAAATCAATCCAAATGACTAATGTCCTTATTATTACCAGTTTCAATAATATGAATAGATACAAAGCAATACATGCCTTTTGGGAACACTTTTTGACAATGTTCAGCAAACACACCCACTGTTTAAACCGATTTCCCTTCAATTAGAATAAAGCAATTTCACATAAATACAATACTGTGCTAAATAGTGTTTTTATAGAAATAGTCTGATTCCTTAGAAACTAGAATCTCTCTCTAGAAAAATCAGTTACAACTTTCTCAATTTTTACACAAATATTTCCATGTAATGGAATTAACTACTTTACAGACAAAGTTACAGTGAAGATTAAATGAAATTACACTGCTTGATAAGTTTCACTCCATTAGAATGCCTCAGACTCAGCTACCTGGGAGGCTGAGGCAGGAGGATCATTTGAGCCCAGGAGTTCAAGGCTGCAGTAAGCTATGATAGTGCCACTGCACTAGGTGACAGAGTGAAATCATATCTCAAAAGAAAAAAAAAAAAAGGATGAAAAAAGAGGGTGGGAGGAAGGGAGGGAGGGAGGAAGGAAGTAAGGAAGGCAGCTAGCTAGTCTCAGAAACTGGTTACATAATAAAATGGTCTTTACCAGAATACACGTGTGGAGCGTTTTAATAATATTCACTCACAGTAGGCCCATGGATATTTCCAAACAAATCAAACATAGAGAATCTTTTGCCAATTAATGTCAGTGTTACACACATCAACAGAGTCCATTCTTCATATAGTTTCTGTACTGTTTTGCAAGCACTGAAAGAATAGAAATGTCACCAGAAACAAAGCCAATTTCTTAAAACCACTGATAACCACAGTAACCATCTTTATGGGTCTAAAACATACCATGGCTAGAATTAAAATAAAGACTGAAGTATAAAGATATTACCTTCACTGATTAAGAAACTGGAATTAATAAAGCAAATGATTCCATTGGCTAAGCTATGAAATAGTAGTAAAATAGAAAATGCTAATAAGAACCACAATTTCTAGAGTAATCTTACAAATACACAACTCAGCTATGCTAATATGTAGATTTAGCCATGAAAACAAGTAATACATAACATTTCAATGACTCCTGATGCATTCAAAGTCTGAAATCTGGCCAATCCGGTCAGTACTTATGAAAACAATATCAACAAAAACCTGAATGAAACCCCTGCTTCTAGTTGTCAATGCTAGATATTTGCAACAACAAAATCACTAAGTTATTTTCCCTTTTGATGTCAATCCACATTATTCATGTAGATAAGAGAAATTCTGCGACTGAATCAATATGGGAACAGTGAACATATACATCTGTCTTACCAACTACCTAATACTCTAGAAAGCAACAGAAATGATTAATTTAAAAAACTAGAATTGGCCAGGTACAGTGGCTCACGCCTGTAATCCTAGCACTTTGGGAGGCCAAGGCGGGTAGATCACTTCAGGTCAGCAGTTTGAGACCACCCTGGCCAACATGATGAAACCCTGTCTCTACTAAAAGTACAAAAATTAGCCAGGAATTGCTTGAACCCAGAAGGCGGAGGTTGCAGTGAGCCAAGATCATGCCACTGCACTCCAGACTGGGGAACAGAGCAAGACTCCCATCTCAAAGCAAAAAACAAAAACAAAAACAAAAACTAGAATACAGTCATAACATCCCAGAAAAACTAAAAAAAATGCCATCCACAGACCATCAACGGTAAAGAACCTTCCAAAAGAACAGAAACCAATAGATCACATCCATGGGTAACAACATATATGGAAACCAAAGCTTCAAACACACACATATAGGAGAAAACTACTACAAAGCTAGGAGTGATTTGGGGAAGCTCTAAAACTACTCAATGGATACCAGAAGATTGCCTGGCTTTGGGGAATTCATCTGGGAGATTAAATGATATGGTGAATTAAGAGCAGCTAGGTAGGCTAGGCAATCCTATCCTCTCCTAACCTCTCATTATGCTGAATAGTGAGCAGCAAGGAAATGTGCCCAAAAACTCAAGGTAGAGCCTGAGAGGAAGAACAAATCTATAGGTAACAAACTACCAAGAAAACGTGTTCCCAACACAACTCCTCCCTCCTCTACAATAACTGGCAGCAAGGCAGGCTACTGTAAGTAAACAAATCAGACAGCTGAACAGTATCCTTAAATATGACTGAACAAAAAGCCAAGAATCACCAAATCCTTGAGAAACACTAAAACTTAGGAAAAAAAGAAGCACCAAACTCAAGAAAGAGATTAACTCTTTAGAATAATTAACTTCAAGAGGATCCTTAATGCTGCCTGATAATCTCACTACATTTCCCTTGTTCATTCATTCTACTACTATTCTTCCATATAACTATTTAAAACTTTTGCTTCCATCATTAAACTTCTAATACACACTCCCTCCCCTAACTTCATTCTCAGCTGATGACATTGCCTCCATTTCACTGAGAAAATAAAAAAGGCAACAAAAAGAGAATTTCCATAACATCTACCCACCTAAATAGCATTTATGGGCATAATCTCTACCTTCACACTTATTATTATGGACAACTGTACTCCTATGCTAAGGCCAACCCCTCTATTTAGAAACTAAATGTTATCTCCTCTCACCTTCTCAAGGACATCACTACGATAATTTTTTCTTTCCTATTTCAAGAAAATTTCCCTCATTCCTAAATCATTCTTCCTATAAATGAGATTATTTCTCCATGAAAACAAACCCTCTCAACCAGAGCTGACTGGAAATGACTGATTACAAAGTTGAGGCAAGGAAGAATAGGATAGGTCTGGAACATCTTATTGTGTACAGATAAGTTCAAAGAATGATGGGAACTGATGGTGGCTGATGCCTATAATCCCAACACTTTGGGAGGCTGATGCAGGAGGGCTGCTTGACGTCAGGAGTTTGAGACCAGCCTGGGCAATATAGCAAGACTCCATCTCTATGATAAAACAACAGCAACAAAAGGCCGGGCATGGGCCGGGCGCGGTGGCTCAAGCCTGTAATCCCAGCACTTTGGGAGGCCGAGACGGGCGGATCACTAGGTCAGGAGATCGAGACCATCTTGGCTAACACGGTGAAACCCTGTCTCTACTAAAAATACAAAACTAGCTGGGCGAGGTGGCGGGCACCTGTAGTCTCAGCGACTCGGGAGGCTGAGGCAGGAGAATGGCGTAAACCTGGGAGGTGGAGCTTGCAGTGAGCTGAGATCCGGCCACTGCACTCCAGTCCAGGCGACAGAGCAAGACTCCGCCTCAAAAAAAAAAAAAAAAAAAAAAGGCCGGGCATGGTGGTGCATGCCTAGAGTCCCAGCTACTTGTGAGGCTTAGGTAGGAGGATTGCTTGAGCTCAGGAGGTTGAGGCTACAGTAGACCATGACTGAGCCACTGCATTCCAGCCTGGGTGACAAAGCAAGACCCTGTCACCTAAAAAAAAAAAAAAAAGGTCGGAAGGTCGGGCCCGGTGGCTCACGTCTGTAATCCCAGCACTTTGGGAGAACGAGGCGGGGAAGATCACCTTGAGGCCAGGAGTTTGAAACCAGCCTGGCCAACATGGCGAAACCCTGTCTCTACTAAAAATACAAAAAGTAGCCAGGCGTGGTGGCGGGCGTCTGTAATCTCAGCTACTTGGGAGGCTGAGACAGGAGACTCGCTTGAACCTGGGAGGCGGAGGTTGCAGCGAGCTGAGATCGCACCACTGAACTCCAGCCTAGGCGAGAGAGCAAGACCCCGGCTCAAAAAAAAAGTGGGAGTGGTAAACAGACCTAAATGGAACTCAGATTTCAATATTTTACTAGAGGTGGTAAAATGTCGGTATCAGTAGGGTATAAGTTCGTGTGTGTGTGTGTGTGTGTGTGTGGATACCTTAAAGCAACCACTAAGAAAACTGTAAGTATAATATACTCAAAACAGTATAAATAAAACAAGAAGTTCATGACCAGCCTGGGCAATATAGCGAGATCCCTATCTCTCATTTAAAAAAAAAAAAGCAAAAGAAAACCAAGAAGGAATCCTGGCTGGGCGCGGTGGCTCAAGCCTGTAATCCCAGCACTTTGGGAGGCCGAGACGGGCGGATCACGAGGTCAGGAGATGGAGACCATCCTGGCTAACACGGTGAAACCCCGTCTCTACTAAAAAATACAAAAAACTAACCAGGCGAGGTGGTGGGCACCTGTAGTCCCAGCTACTCCGGAGGCTGAGGCAGGAGAATGGCGTAAACCCGGGAGGCGGAGCTTGCAGTGAGCCGAGATCTGGCCACTGCACTCCAGCCTGGGCGACAGAGCCAGACTCCGTCTCAAAAAAAAAAAAGAAGGAATCCTAAAAACTTTCAAATAACCCACAGGTGGGTAAGAAAAGAGAAACACAAGAAGGAGAAACATAGAGAAGAAACAAAATGCAAATACTAACATGGTAGACTTAAGTCCTAGAATATAAAAAATGACTTTGAATGCAAAACAGTCTAAATATGCCAACTAAGAGACATTGGCAGAAGGGATAAAAAACACGGACAAACATTAACTATACACTTTCTACAAGAAACTCACTTCAAACACAGGATAGGCTGAAAGTAAAAGGATGGAAAAATATATCATGTTGACATTAAGCAATAAAAAGCAGCAAGGAGTATGTAATATCAGATAAAGTTGACTTCACATGAAAGAAAATTACAAGAAATGAAGAGGGATAAAATATGATAAAAAGATCAACCCACTAAAAAGATATAGCCATCCTAAACATGGATGCACCAAATAAGAGAGCTTCAAAACAGAAGTAAAAAAAAAAAATGACTGTGTATGCTGAGTGCAGTGGCTCACATCTATAATCCCAGCACTTTGGGAGGCTGAGGCGGGTGGATCACCTGAGGTCAGGAGTTCGAGACCAGCCTGGCCAACATGGCAGAAACTCGTCTCTACTAAAAACACAAAAATTAGCTGGGCGTGGTGGTGCACGCCTGTAATCCCAGCTACTCAGGAGGCTGAGACACAAGAATCGCTTGAACTAAAGAGGCGGAGGTTGTAATGAGCCAAGACTGTGCCACTGCACTCCAGCCTGGGTGACTGAGCGAGACTCTGTCTCAAAAACAAACAAACAAAAAAAACAAATTACTTCGTTAAAAGGAGAAACACATGTATCTACAATTATACTTAGAAACTTCAACACCTTACTTTCAGCAATTGATAATACCTCTAGATACAAAATTAGCAAAGACATAAAACTGAACTACAAATCAGTATCTGTCATAAACTTAAGATTCAAAAATCTTCAACAAAGTATTAGTAAAGTGAATCGAGCAATGTATGCAAAGAATCATATGCCATGACCAAATGAGTTTATTCCAAGGACATAAGGCTGTTTCAATATTTGAAATCCATGTCATCTACTATATATCAACAAGTAAAAAAAAAAAACAAAACAAAACCATATGATCATATCATTAACACAGAAGAAACATCTGAAAAAGGCAACATCTATTTTATTTATTTATTTATTTATTTTTGAGATGGAGTCTCACTCTGTCACCCAGGCTGGAGTACAGTGGCACGATCTCAGCTCACTACAACCTCCACCTCCTGGGTTCAAGCAATTCTCCCTGCCTCAACCTCCCGAGTGGCTGGGATTACAGGCACCCACTACCACGCCTGGCTGATTTTTGTATTTTTAGTAGAGACAGGGTTTCACCATGTTGGTGAGGCTGTTCTTGAACTCCTGATCTCAGGTGATCCACCTGTCTCAGCCTCCCAAAGTGCTGGGATTACAGGCGTCAGCCATCGCACCCAGCCAATATTAATTCATAATAAAAATTCTCAGTGAGTCAGGTAATAGAGGGTAACTACCTCAACTGGATAAAGAGCATCTATAAAAAAATCTGTAGCTCATATCATACTAATGGTGAAAGACTTGTTCCCCGTAAGACTCAAAACAAAGCAAAGGAGTTCATTCTCGCCACTCTTATTCAAGACAGTACATTCTCACCACTCTTATTCCAGTACAGTACTGGAAATTCTAGCCAGCACAATAAAGGGAAAATAAGAAATAAAAAGCATACAGACTAGAAAGGGAGAGATCACATTCTCTCTATTTTAGGAGATGATATGATTTTCTTTTTTTTGAGACAGAGTCTCGCTCTATTGCCAGGCTGGAGTGCAGTGGCACGATCTTGGCTCACTGCAACCTCCACCTCCTGGGTTCAAGGGATTCTCCTGCCTCAGCCTCCCAAGTAGCTGGGACTACAGGAGTGTGCCATCACGCCCAGCTAATTTTTGTATTTTTAGTAGAGACGGGGTTTCACCATGTTGGACAGGATGGTCTCAATCTCTCGATCTCATGATACGCCTGCTTCAGTCTCCCAAAGTGCTGGGATTACAGGCGTGAGCCAATGCGCCCGGCCATGATTTTCTACATTTAAAAAAATTTCCAAGGATTCTACCAAAAACAAAAAAACAAAAAAATAAATCCTCCTAGGACAAATAAGTTCAACAAAGTCTTTGAATTCAAGATCAACACACACAGTCACATTTCTATACTCAAACAAGGAACATGTGTAAACTGACATTAAAAACTACAATATTAGCCAGGCGCAGTGGCTCACACTTGTAATCCTAGTACTTTGGGAGGCTGAGGCGGGTGCATCGCTTGAGCCCAGGAATTCAACATCAGCCTGGGCGACATGGCGAAACCTCATCTCCACTAAAAGTACAAAAATTACCCGGGCATGGTGTCACACGCCTGTAGTCCCAGCTACTTTGGGAGGCTGTGGTGGGAGGATTGCTGGAGCCTGGGAAGTAGAGGCTGCAGTGAGCTGAGATCACACCACTGAACTCCAGCCTAGGTGACAGAGTGAGACTCTGCCTCGGAAAAAAAGAAAAGCACAATTATTTATAATCCTTCAAAATTAAACCAAATACTTAGGCACAAACTTAGCAAAAGAGCCTTAGGATTTGTATGCTGAAAATTACAAAATGCTGATGAAAGAAATCAAAGAAGACCTAAATAAATGAAGAGACATATCATGTTCCTGAACTTGAAGGCCCAACATAGTAAAGACATCAATTTTTCCCAAATTCATATATAGGACTAATACAAGTACTATCAAAATCCCAGCAAGGTTTTCTGTGGACATAGACTAGATTATTCTAAAATTTATATGGAAAAATAGAAATCCAGAAGAGCTAAAAAAAACAAAAAACAAAAACAAAAACTTAAAACATAAATGAATTAAACAGAATAGAGAACCCAGAAGAAAAGACCCACACAAATATGCCAAACTGATTTTTGACAGAAATATAAAAGCAACTGAATGGAAGACAAGCAGTCTTTTCAATGATGCTACAGCAATTAAACATCTACAGGGAACCTCCCTCCCCTCAAAAAAAAACCCTGAATCTAAATCTCAAAACCATATACAAGATTAACATATTACCGTGTGAATGCCTCTAATTTAAAAAACATTAACATAGGCCAGGCATGGTGGTTCATGCCTGTAATCCCAGCACTTTGGGAGGCTAAGGAGGGTGGATCACCTGAGGTCAGGAGTTTGAGACCAGCCTGGCCAACATGGTGAAACCATGTCTCTACTAAAAATACAAAAATTAGCCAGGGGTGGTGGTGAGCGCTTGTAATCCTAGCTACTTGGGAGGCTGAGGCAGGAGAATCACTTGAACCCTGGAGGCAGAGGTTGCAGTGAGCCAAGATCGCGCCACAGCATTCTAGCCTGGGCAACAAGAGCGAAACTCCATCTCAAAAAATAAATAAATAAATAAAATAAAATAAATTAATTAACATAGATCACACACTGAAATGAAAAATGTAAAAGTAGAAGAATATCTCCAGTTCTAAGGCTAGGCAAAGAATTCTTAGACTTCACACAAAAAGCACAATCCAAAACAAAAAAAAGAAAGAAAGGAAAAAACTGGACCTCATCAAAATTTAAAACTTTTTCTCTTCGTAATTTCTTGGAAAAGGCATATGTTTATATAAGGCAAAATCTATAACATTGTATTGTGCAGCTTATAATGTACGTAGATGTAATATATATAACAATTATAACCAGCCTGGGTAACACAGGGAGACCCATCTCTACACAGATAAAAAAAATTAGCCAGGTGTGGTGGTACATGCCTATGGTCTCAACTACTTGGGAGGCTGAGGTGGGAGGATTGCTTGGACCTGGGAGGTCGAGGCTACAGTGAGCTGTGACTGAACCACTGTACTCCTGCCTGGGCTACAGAAGGACACCCTACCTCAACAAACAAACAAAAATAATTATAGCTTAAAGCCTGCAGGAAATAAATAGTTGCATGGTCCTTACATTTTATGATATATTAAATCTATGTAAAAACTGTGAAGAATTTAGAATGTAAATTAAAATCCCTAGAGTAAACACACACATACAAATACTGAAAAGGGACACAAGAAACTTTTGGGTGTTCTGGAAATGTTCTGTATCTTGATTATGGCATATATCTGTCAACTCATTTAACTGTACACTATAAATACATGCAGTTTATTGTACATAAACTAAGCCTGAATAAAGTTCTTTAAAAGTAAAAAGACACACAGATAACATCATACTTAATGGTGAAAGACTGAAAATTTTCTCACTGAGATTAGGAAAAGCAGGATATTTGCTCTCAACTCCTACTCAACATTATACTAGAAGTTCCAGCAAGAACAATTTTTTAAAAAACAAACATCTGGGCCGGGCGTGGTAGCTCATGCCTGTAATCCCAGCACTTCCAGAGACCGAGGGTGGATCAGGAGGTCAGGAGTTCAAGACCAGCCTGGCCAAGATGGTGAAACCCTGTCTCTCCTAAAAATACAAAAATTAGCTGGGCACGGTGGCAGGCAACTGTAATCCCAGCTACTCGGGAGGCTGAGGCAGGAGAATCGCTTGAACTCGGGGGGCGGAGATTGCAGAGAGCCAAGATTGTACCACTGCACTCCAGCCTGGGTGACAGAGTGAGACTATGTCTCAAAAAAAAAAAAAAAATCTAAATTGGAAAGCAAAATTAAAACTATCTCTATTCCCAGATGACATGATCTTATTATAGAAATTCCTACAGAATCTACAAAAAAACTATTAGAGCTGATAAACAAATTTAGTAAAATTATAGGATATAAGAGCAACTCACAAAAATCAGTTGTATTGTATGCCTTAGCAATTAACAATCCAAAATGGAAATTAAGAAAACAATTCCATTTATAATAACAACAAAAATAATAACTTAGGAAAAAACTTTACAAGGAATTATAAAGACTTGTGGAACACTATGCAGCTATAAAAAAGAATGAAATCATGTCCTTTGCAGCAACAAGGATGCAGTTATCCTAGGCGAACTAACACAGAAACAGAAAGCCAAATATCACAAGTTCTCACATATAAGTGGGAGCTAAACACTGGGTACATGTGGACATAACGATGAAAAGAGTAAACACTGGGGACTAATAGAGGGGAGAGAAAGGGATGGGGAAAAAAGCTGAAAAACTAACCATTGGGTATTATGCTCCACATCTGAGTGATGAGTTCAGTCATACCCCAGACCTCAGCATCATGCAATATACCTCTGTGACAATCCTGCACACGTACTCCCTGATTCTAAAATAAAAGTTGAAAAATAAAAAAAAAAAAAAGATTTGTTTGCTGAGAACTACAAAATACTGCTGAAATTAAAAACCAACTATTTTTCCCCAGCTTTATTGAGGTATAATTGACAAATAAAAACTGTATATATTCAAGATGTACAATGTGATGATTTGCTATACATATATACTGTGAAATGATCACAATAAAATTAACATATCAACCACAACACAAAGTTACCCTTTGTACATGTATGTGTGGTGAGGATACTTAAGATCTCTTTTAAGGCTGGGCGCAGTGGCTCACGCCTGTAATCCCAGCACTTTGGTAGGCTGAAGTGGGCGGATCACTTGAGGCCAGGAGTTCCAGACCAGTCTGGACAACATGGCGAAACCCCGTCTCTACTAAAATACAAAAATTAGCTGAGCATGGTGGCATATGCCTGTAGTCTCAGCTACCTGGGAGGCTGAGGCATGAGAATCACTTGAACCCAGGAGGCAGAGGTTGTGTGAGCCGAGACTGCACCCCTGCACTCCAGCCTGAAGAACAGAGTGAGACACTGACTCAAAAAAAGAAAAAAAAAATTTCAAGTAAACAATATGTTGCATCCCTAGAACTTACTCATCTTATAAGTAAAAGTTTATACCCTTTAACCAAGTCTCTCCATTTCTCCTACTTCTCAGACCTTGGCAACTACTGTTCTACTCTGCTTCTATGAGTTTGGTATTTATAGATTCCACGTATAAGTAAGATCATACAGTATCTTTATGTATCTGGCTTCACTTAGTATAATGTCCTCCTGGTTCATCCATGTTGTCACAAATAGCAGGATTTCCTTCTTTTTCAGTGGCTGATTTCCCGAATTTCCTTCTTTATATACATATATATAAACATACATATACGTGTATATGCACACACACCACATTTTTTTATCCATTCATCTGTCAACACTTAAGCTGTTTCCATATCTTGGCTATTGTGAATAAAGCTGCAATGAACACGAGGGTGCAGGCATGCCAAGATACTGATTTCTTTTCGTTTGGATATATGCCCAGAAGTGGAATGGCTGGATTGTAAGGTAGGTTTTTTTTTTTTTTTTTTTTTTAATTTTTTGAGGAACTTTCATACTGTTTTTGTTTGTTTGTTTTTGAGACAGGGTCTTGCTCTGCTGCCCAGGCTGGAGTGCAGTGGTGCAATCACGGCTCACTGCAGCCTTGACCTCCTGGGTTCAAGGGATCCTTCTGCCTCAGCCTCCAGAGTAGCTGGGACTATGGGGTACATGCCACTACACCTAGCTAATTTTTAAATTTTTTTGTAGAGATGAGGAGGTCTCACTATGTTGTCCAGGTTGGTCTTGAATTCCTGGGCTAAAGTGATCCTCGTGCCTCAGCCTCCCAAAGCATTGGGATCACAGGTGTGAGTCACTGCACCTAGCCTCATACTGTTTTCCATAATGGCTACACCAATTTACATTCCCATCAACAGTGTACAAGGGTTCCCTTTTCTCCACACCTTTGCCAACACTTAAAGAACACCTAATTTAATGAAAGGACATCCATGTTCCTGGACTCGAAGACTTCATATTATTAAGAGACAATATTACCCAAGCAATATACAAAGTTAACACAATGCCTATCAAAATCCCAGCTGGCTTTTTGGACCCAACTTGACAAGTTGATCCTAAAATTCATGTGGAAATGCAAAGGACTCAGAGGAACCAAAATCATCTTGAGAAAGGAAAACAAAGTTGGAAGACTCATACTTTTATGGTGAATTTATTGTCAACAAGGGTGCCAAGGCTATTCAATGGGCAAATAGTCTTTTGAATAAATGGCACTGGAAAAACTGGATGTCCACGTGGAAAGAAAGAAACTGGACCCCTACCTCAAACTATATATAAAAATTAACTCAAAATGGATCAAAGACCCAAATTTAAGAGCTAAAATTTAAAACTCTTAGAAGAAAATATAGGAGAAAATCTTTATGACCTTGGATTAAGCAATAGTTTCTTAGATATGACACAAAAAGCACAAAGTAACCAAAGAAAACATTGAGAAATTGGACTTTATCAAATTAAAAAAAAAATTATGCTACAAAGGACACCATCAAGAACGTGAAAAGACAATGCACAGAATGGAAGAAAATATTTGTAAATCATACATCTGATAATGGTCTAAGTATCCAGAATATATAAAGAACTCATAACTCAACAATAAAAAGACAAAAAGATACCCAATTAAAAACTGGGTAAAAGGGTTAGGCACAGTGGCTCATGCCTGTAATCCTGGCACTTTGGGAGGCCAAGGTGGGAGGACTGCTTGAGACCAGGAGTTCAAAACCAGCCAGGGCAATATGGCAAGACCTCAACTCTACAGAAAATAAAATAATAAAACAAAAACTGGGCAAAGGATTTCAATAGATATTTCTCCAAAGACAATAAAAGAAGATACATGAAGGACCTATATGCACATAAAAAGATGCTCAACATCATTAGTCTTCAGAAAAATGCAAATCAAAACCACAATGAGATACCACATCACACCCACCAGGATGTCTACAATAAAAAAGACAGATGACAAGTGTTGGTAGAGATGTGGTGAAAGGGACGTCTTTTCAACAGATGAAGCTGTTAGGATATTCCTAGAGGAAAGAAAAAAGAACCTTGACCCCTTACTTCACAGCATTCATAAAAATTAATTCAAGATGAACCATAGACTTAAACATAAAACTATAAACCATATGAAAGTTTCCTTGTAACTTGGGTGTAGGCAAAGGTTTCATGGGCCACAGAGAGTAGTAACTACAATAGAAAAACTTTGATGAATCAGACTTCATCAAAATTAAATACTTTGTCTCATTAAATGAGACCATTACAAAAATGAATGGGCAATATACAGACTGGAGAATATATTTATAAAACATGTATCTCAGAAGGGACTTGTATAATCCAGAATATATAAGGAATTTCTGTAAGTCCATAATAAAAAGAGCAAATAAAATGGGCAAATGACTTGAACAGGTACTTCACAAAGAAAGATATACAAAGGCCAACAAATACATGAAAAGGTACTCAACATCATAGTCATCAGGGAAATACAGATTAAAACCACGATGCGATACCACTATACAGAAATTAGAATAACTAAAATTAAAAATGCTGGTGAGGGTGTGGAGCTCTCCTACATTGCTGGTGTTAGTGCAGCCAATTCGGAAAACTTCCAATTTCTTAAAAAGTCAAACACTTAGTCTATGACCCAGCAATTCTATTTCTAGGTATAATTCAAGAGAAATGAAAACATGTTTACAAGAACATAAAACTTATATAGGGATGCTCATTGCAGCTTTATTCACAATAACCCAAAACTAGAAATCATTTAGCTATTTGTGAATAGTAGAATAGATAAACAAATTTGGTATATTCATAAAATGGAATATTATCCTGCAGTTAAAAAAAAGAAAGAGCTGGCTGGGCGGATCACCTGAGGTCAGGAGTTTCAGACCAGCCTGACCAACGTGGAGAAACCCCGTCTCTACTAAAAATACAAAATTAGCTAGGCGTGGGGGTGCAAGACTGTAATCACAGCTACTCGGGAGGCTGAGGCAGGAGAATCACTTGAATCTGGGAGGCAGAAGTTGCGATGAGCCGAGATCGCGCCATTGCACTTCAGCCTGGGCAACAAGAGCGAAACTCTATCTCAAAAAAAAAAAAAAAAAAAAAAAGAGCTACTGATACATACACAACATGGATCAATCTCAAAAACATGTTGAATGACAGAAGCCTTACACAAGAATATTTATTATATTGTTCCATTTATATGAAGGTCTAGAATGGGCTAAGCCTAGGAGTTCAAGACCAGCCTGGACAACATGGCAAGACCCCATCTCTACAAAAAAATTAAAAACTCAGCCAGGCGGAGTGGTGCGCACCTGTGGTCCCAGCTACTCGGGAGGCTGAGGTGCAAGGAAGGCTTGAACCAGGAGGTCAGGGCTGCAGTGAGCTGTGTTTGCACCACTACACTCCAGCCTTTGCAAAAGAGCAAGACCTTGTCTCAAAAAACAACAAGAAATAATCAACAGCGGTTGACTCTAACGGGTGTGGAGAAGACTGACTGGGAAGGGGCATGAGGGAACTTTCTCTGGAGTAATGGCAGTATTCTCTATCAGGTGGGCAAGGCTTCAGGCCAAATTTGGCACACCACCTGTTCTTGTGAGCAAAGGTTTATTAGAACGCAGCCGCGCCTATTTGTTTACATATTTATGGTTGTTTTCATGCATAGAACAGCAGAACTGAGTAGCTGCAACAGAGATTATATAGTCTGCAAAGCCTACAATATTTACTATCTAGACTTTTACAGAAAAAGGCTGTCAACACCTCTTCTATGTCTTGATAACGGTTGGGGTTACACAGGTGTAAGCATTTGTCGTAACTCACGAATTATGATTTATGCATTTTACTGTATATACATTTAAACTAAAAAATATAAATACTGAGTTCTAGTCAATGATACGTATTTATGGATGATGTATACTGATGTTAGCAACTTCCTTTAAACTTTGAAATGCACCAGAAAAATAAAATGGATTAATAAAGGGATAAAGGGATAAATAGGTATGTGATAGAGCAAATAGAGCAAAAGTTAACTGTATAATTTAGGTGTTAGGTGCGCCACTGCACTCCACCCTGGGCGAAAGAGTGAGACTCCATCTCAAAAAAACAAAACAAAACAAAACAAAAAACAATAAGTTGTCTCTAGCTGGAGAAATAACAAGTAATTTTTCACTGCTACAATTTTTTCCAATATTCTGTATATTTGAAATTTTTCTTAGTAAGATGTTGGGGAAAACTTTTTAATTAGGTAAGGAAAGTATACAACACATGCAATCTGCCCACAGAATGAACATTAAAATCCAAAATACTTTGTTAATTACATCTGTGTAGTGCAGGAAAACAAAAACAAAAACAAAAAAAAAAAAAGAAAAAAAAAAAGGAAGAAGAAAAAATGGTTAAACCCCTTAATCTAAAATCATAAATCCCAGAATAGCATGCCCCTGTCTGAAGAAACTTCAGCTGCAAAGATCTTTATTTATTCTCGCTCAGTCCTGTTAGGAGTCAGCACACACATACTGAAATCCATTATAAATTTATAATTTATTGATGAAGAGGAGATTTTATAAATAATGGGATGCCTAGGGTTGGTGTGAGGATGTACATGTAATGTCTTTGGAATAGTATTTGGCAATAAGAATCACTCAACAGTATTATCTCACAAAGGCAAACGCTTTATTATAAATGTAGAACAATAAGAGAACCATAGGTTCCAAACGTTTTAGGACTAAAGGATCTTGGAAAGCTACACTTGCCTCCTTGCTGTTTTCCAAACATGCCAGACAAACTTCTCCCTTAGGGCCTTTGCACCTGTTATTCCCTCTGTCTGAAATATACATTACTGACTCCCTCACTTCCTTGAAGTGTCTGCTCAAATGTTATCTTCTCAATGAGACCTACTCTGATGGCCATCTTCCTTAAAACTGCCACCCACTTTCCTCCTTTTCCTGCTCTACATTTTCCCCAAAGCACCTTGTACTATATAATTTCCTTTTTATAATGGTTATTGACAATCTTTCCCCATTAGACAATAAACCTCAATGACAGAAGGGGTTTTTGTATTTTATTCACTGTTACATCCTAAGTAGGTCCTCAAATTTTTTTTTTTTTAATTGTAGTCATCTGGTCTAATCCCTTCACTTTACAGATGAGAACATTTAGAAAAGACCTGAATCAAGGTCACCCAGTAAGTAAGGAAAAGAGTCAGGAACACGGATTGTGACTCCCACTGAAGTGCTATATCTGTTATAGTTGACTATCATCCTGACCCTTAAATATCACAGAAAAATCACAATCATCCTCATTTTCCCCCACAAGGATTTACCTTTGGAATTTCTTGGCCTTGTAAATGCTGCTGTGTGTGTAACACAGAAATGCTCTGAAAAGCAGTGGAAGCGTCTACCAGAATGCTAAGTGTCAGGAGATGAACTGAAGATTGCTGATTTGGAAGGGCTATCCCAGAGCTTTGATAGAGTGTCTGCTGTTGTAATTGTGGCTCTGATAACCCAGAAACAGGTGCTAAGCTGTAAGATGGCTACCACTGAGGCTGGTCAGCAGACTGCTGCTGGATGTATGCTGGCTGGTATTGTGCTAGGTTTTTCTGTAGGGGAAAAGTCTGACTGTTATCTAGTGCCTGAAGTACTTGAGGCTACTCTAAAGGCTGTATTATATATTGTTGTTCCAGGGCTGCCAGTTGCAACTGTTCTTGCAACGGATGTATAATCTGGACCACGTTTGTAATGGTGTTTGGAATACCTGGTAACGGCTGAACCTGCTTAGGTGCCTGTGAATGAGGTACCTGCTGCTGGACAGCAGCATGTTGACTAAACAAACATTGCTGTTGATTTATGAGACCTTCCTGAGTAGACAACTGATGGGTTTCCTGTGCTTGTCTATGAGATGAATGAGTTATCTGCTGCTGCTGAATGAAAGCTAAGTGAGAAACCTGGCTTGGTGCTAGATGTGATTGGGAAAACTGTGCTGAGAAATGTGGGGGCTACATCTGTGCCTGTGAAGAGGCCTGCTGAATGAAGGACACCTGCTCCGGGTTTTGAAGCTGTCCTTCCACTGCCCTCTGAGATATAATGCTAGTTGACTGGGCCTGAGCTTTTAGCTCCTGGTGTCCAAAACTGACATCTGCTTGGGATGGAGTCGCTGAAAGCTGGATATTACATAAAGGCTCAGTAGAATGTGTCCGTGTATCTAAGGTTGGTATTAAATACATCCTTTGTTCCAATGCTGAAGAAGAACTACCTTGGGGTTGTGTTAAACAGGCTTGTTGCTCAAAAGTCTGTGCTACAAATGGTGGTACAGAGTATAACTTCTGATCTGCACAGTTTGTCTGTCATGTGTACTTGCTTGCTATCAGGAGGGCTTATTGTATATGCCTGCTGGGTTATGAAGGTTGCATATTCAGCTGTCTGGATGGTGTAAGCAGTTTGTCCTAAATAAGATACATGCTCAAGAGACAATGCCTGATAAGCAGGCTGTTCCATAGGTTGCACGAGGTAAGCTGCCTAGATTGCATATGCTGCCTAGTCTGGAAAAAGGGACTGAAGCAGAGGTTGCACTAGATAAGCAGGCTGCACATGTCTTTGCCAAATATGAGGGCTGTACTGCAGCTGGGACTGGATAAGAAGTCTGCATAGAATAGGCTGGCTGTGATCTCGGTGGTTGTACAGTGTAAAGAGGATGCTCCAGGACTGGCAGTGAATAAACAGGCTGTTTATGTAGTGGAGCCTGAATTGAGTAAGTTGGCTGTGATGAGTAAGAAGTTTGTTCCTGGGGACATATCACAAAGGGCAGCTGCTCAGGAGCCTTCAATGGGAAGGATGATAATTCTGCAGGTGGCCCTGGATAAGTGTGTTGAACAGAATAAGAAGGCTGTTCCAGGGACTGAATCACATTTTCAATACCACCCTTTGGCTGTTGCTGACTTGCAAGAGCTTCAGACTCTTGCAGAATATAATCCTGCTGAAAATTTTTCTGTGGAGATGCCAAAATCTTAGGTTGTAAAATTAATGACTGTTGCTGAATAGAGGCTTGGAAACAATGCTCCTTCAAATGCACAGTCTGGCTTTGTGGCACTGAAGAATCTGAAGTTAGAGACTTCCGATGGGTATGGCTGTGATACTGAATGTATCTTTTGGGAAGAATGCCCCCCAATGGAATTAGAAGGGAGCTGAGCTGTACCAGCAGCATTCTGTGCACTGCTCACATGTTGGACAGAATGATTCAACAAAGCTTGAGGGTGATTAACTGGTAAGAAACTAGAAGTTTGACTGGCAGCTGGTGCTTTGGTTAATGCCTAATTCCCACTTCTAGGATCACACTCAAGTTGAAGACCAACTGTTGGATGCTGGGAAGTCATCTGTGAAGCAGACAATATCTGAGGAGAAACTGCAGAAAGAATTGGTCGTGGCCGGGAATGGTGGCTCACACCTGTAATCCCAGCATTTTGGGAGGCCAAGATGGGCAGATGTCTTGAGGCCAGGAGTTCAAGACCAGCCTGGCCAACATGACAAAACCCCATCTCTACTAAAAATACAAAAATTGGCTGGGCATGCTGGTGTGCTCCTGTAGTCCCAGCTACTCAGGAGGCTGAGGTGGGAGACTTGCTTGAACCCAGGAGGCAGAGGTTGCAGTGAGCTGAGATCACACCACTTCACTCCAGCCTGGGTGACAGAGCGAGACTCTGTCTAAAAAAAAAAGAAAGAAAGGATTGGTTGTGGAACTCCAGTAACTGACAAGTCTAAAGTCATAGGTTGGGCTAAAGTTTTTCTAACTGCTCCAAAGGCCAGCTACAGGTACAAGGAGAATTCAAATTATAAATGCATATACTATGCCCATTTTAATGGGACTTTCCCAGACATACTGATAGAGAAAATAATGCTATGTTCCAAAAATTTCAGCAAATTATCAAAAAGGTGCTAGGTATAGCATTAGTCCTATAAAAATCCTAATACCATGAGTAAATGCTAGTTAACTGAATACACTAAGGGGTTGAGACCAGTCACAGCAGTGTAACACTCATGGTTTCTTATTTATTGCATTTACTGTGTAACTCATTCAAACCCTGGCAGAGATTCTGAGTATCCGAATCTGACATCGTCACACACCTGACACTGGAAGTCCCATGAGAAAGCTCAAAGGATTTCAGTATCATTCCTAAAATGAATATAGATACTCTCTCAAGAAGAAAGGAGAGAGTTGGCAGAAATAAATACCGATTTGGCTGCAATATTTCCTAGAATTTGGGGTACCATGCTCATAAAAATACCCATATAATCAAAGTTCTTGCTTATGTGGCTTCTATATATTAGGTGAAAAGGGCAGGCTACAAAAAAATCGTTGTGTATGTGATATACACATATATATATAAACAAAGTTATACATGTGTACATAGAAAAAAAGATAAATCTAAAGGCTATACCTCAAACATAAACAATAAGTTGTCGGCCTGGCGCGGTGGCTCACGCCTGTAATCCCAGCACTTTGGGAGGCCGAGGCGGGTGGATCACGAGGTCAGGAGATCAAGACCATCCTGGCTAACACGGTGAAACCCTGTCTCTACTAAAAATACAAAAAATTAGCTGGGCATAGTGGCACATGCCTGTAGTCCCAGCACTCAAGAGGCTGAGGCAGAAGAATCGCTTGAACCTGGGAGGCGGAGGTGGCAGTGAGCCGAGATCGCACCACTGCACTCCATCCTGGGCGACAGAGTGAGACTCCATCTCATAAAAACAAAACAAAACAAAACAAAAAAAACAATGAGCTGTCTCTAGCTGGAGAAATAACAAGTAATTTTTCACTTTCTTTTTCATAACTTTATGGGCTTTATTTTAAAATAAGCAAATAACACTTTGATAATTAAATTTTTGGAACACATTTTAAAATACACATACCTGTATGCTTATGTAAATTGAACCTAAGTTAAATTTAAACACCCATTCAACACACTTTGCATTATAGGATTAGAAAGAGGCAAATCAAACTCCCACATGAGCTCAATTACAAATAGGCACCATATCACTTATTAAATACTAGCCAAATATCTGGCACCTTGAACTATATCAAATCAAATCTACCCCAGCAGATTTTAAATGCATCTGGCATTTGTCAAGTACATGCATGCTTTCCCCTATAAGACTGGGCTCTTTGAGGGCAAGGATCATGTTTATTTTATTTCATATCCCCAGAAGGTGGTAATCATTAAAAGTCTGATGATGAACTGATAATATACTAATCTCTTAAAAGATGCACCAGCAGCTAGCTAAACCAGGCATTCTCTGTTAGCTAGTAGCTATCAGATCATCTCACTCCTAGAGAGGGAAGACAAATGCAAGGTATGGTGGGAGGTGAGGGGAGAAAACGGGGTAATGGCAAAGAAAAATGCAACCATGCATCCAGAATCCATAACCTAGGGAACCAGGATACAGTCTTAATATATAAACTCACACAAAGACTGTAAACTCATTGTCAGAAATGAATAATGCTGACTTTAAGAGTCTGAAAGACAAAAACACTTCTTATTTCTCCTACAGAAATAAACATGAACCAAAACAAGAGTTTAGATGAACATGCTAAAAATTATGAAAATCTATGAAATACTATTTCTAATGAACTGCAACATACATCCCTCCATGTTCAAATCAGGCTGGAAAAGTTTAATACAAAGAACAAATAATCATTAATAAGAGGAAGAGATCAGTCCTAAATAAATCTTTTGTTCACATATACTGAGTTCTCTGTTTCTTTTCCAATTATACAAGCAGTATCTCAAGATTCTAGTTACACAATGTTAGGCACATTAAGAGGAATGTCTTGGGCCGGGTGCTGTGGCTCATGCCTGGAATCCTAGCACTTTGGGAGGCCAAGGCAGGCGGATCGCCTGAGGTCGGGAGTTTGAGACCAGCCTGACCAACATGGAGAAACCCTGTTTCTACTAAAAATACAAAAAATTAGCTGGGCATGGTGGCTAATGCCTGTAATCCCAGCTACTTGGGAGGCTGAGGCAGGAGAATCGCTTGAACCTCGGAGGTGGAGGCAGTGAGCCGAGATTGCACCATTGCACTACAGCCTGGGCAGCAAGAGTGAAACTCCGTCACACACACACACACAAAAAGAGGAATGTCTTGGGTGAAGGAAAGCATAAACAACTTTTAGCTTTTGGTGACCTTTCTCTAAACTATAATGAATTTATAAAAGAGAACCTTTGCCTGTCAGAAAATCTAGGCAGTATTAAATTTATTTAAATGAATACAGAACCTCTAAAATGTGTCTTACCTTTATCTGTGGGACCTTCTGAACAGTTAATGGGGAAACCTGGGGTTGTGAAACAACTGTTGGTCCAAGCACATGTACAGGTAAAACAGTGGACTGACCTTGTACCAAAGGCAAAATCTGCGGCTGAGTCAGCTTTGGCTGCTTCTGTAACTGTTAAAATAAGGGGAAAAAAAGATTAAAGATAAACTTTCCCATTTACAGTAAGTACATTGATCATATATTTAAAAATATAACAGTTCACCTCACCCCTGAAACTTGCTGGTAATGTCCTACTAGTTGCTGAGATGAATAAATTTGTCCTGGGACATTTATTTCAGCCTGTGGGATGTTAGAAACCATTTGAGAGCCCATCGTTTGATTTGAGGAATAGGCTACACTGGGCTGACTTGAAGTATCTGAATGTATAACTGATGCAGCTCCTGCCTCAGACAAATTGTCACCTATAACAAAGAAAATAAGTAACAGGTAGAAGGGAAAACTTGAAGCACAAAATGTCCAAATGGTATAGGTAATGGTGTTTCTTTAACAGCTTTTTTACTCTGAGAACCTGACATAGCTTCAAATAAAACATTTACACTACAGCATTAATCAAAAACCAGCATGTAAACTCTTATCAAGCAATGAAATGTTGACATTGTGGTATAACTAAAATTTTCTTAGTAAAGCAAACCTAAAAACAGAGAATCAGATAAAAATCAACTCCATTTGCTGGCCATGTCACGTATATCCCTAATTAATCTGCACTTGACATAAGAATTTCAGTAAAATATGTCATATTCTCTTTCTCCTATAACCTAGAATACTGTCTTTGTAGAACAACAGGTTATTACTATGCAAATACTATGTCCTTCTGGAAAAGAAAATGCATGACAGCAGAAAATTAGAGGAATTGTGTTAATGTTATACTTGAACCTTCTTGAGGAATAAATTTTATCTTTAGTTCTAAATTTTCTTTATTAAAAGATTTATGTGGCTGGGCGTGGTGGCTCATGCCTACAAACCCAACACTTTGGGAGGCTGAGGCGGGCAGATGGCTTGAGCCCAGGAGTTTGAGACCAGCCTGGCCAATATGGTGAAACCCCATCTCTACCAAAAGAAAATACAAAAATTAGCCAGGTGTAGTGGCATGCACTTGTAGTCCCAGCTACTCAGGTGGCTGAGGTGGGAGGATCACTTGAGCCTGGGGAGGTTGAGGCTGCAGTGAGTCATGATCGCACCACTGCACTCCAGCCTGGGTGACAGAGCAAGGCCCTGTCTCAAAAAAAAAAAAAAAAAAAAAAAAAAGATTTATGTTAGACCCTCAAAAATGATAATAAGGTCATCTTATTTATACCCCAAACAAAACCACATGCTAGATTATAATCCTTCTGCAACTAGCACCTTAGAAGAATCACTTAACAGAACAGTTTCTTAATTTTAAAATAAGGAAACTAGCTGGCTTGTCTATTTCGGGGGTTTTCTAAAGGCTTGATAAAATGATAGATAACAGAATGCTCTGAAAAACACAGAAGTGCTATTTAAAGACAAGCAAATACACAAAAAGGAAAAGAAACAGAATAGGCCATTGACCACTGCCCTTCAGAATAAATAAAGATTAGGGAATATAATTGCACATGTGTTTGCTTTTACGAGCTGTATAACTGTGTTACCTGCAACAAAGGAGCAGTGCTGCTGTGGTTTTCTTTGTAGAAGCTGTTGTCTAACATGTTGATCAACTTCAGTTTCTTCACATTCAGCCCCAGTTTGCTGAGCGGGAGCAGCGGGCAAAGTTGTATTCTGGGACTGAGGGAATACATTCCCCATAGACTTGCACTGAGAATCCCTGCGTTCTTCCAAACAGCCAGCAGGCTTCTTCTCTCTTGTCTTCTTTATCGGTGTCACCCGGTCTCTAATGGATTTAGCAACAGCTTTGGAATCACTTTCATGGAAGAACCCAGACTTGACCTACAAACAAAACACATTAAGCAAAAACTACTTCTTTAACATTTAAGATTTTAACTTTCTTTTTTTTTTGAGACAGAGTCTAGCTCTGTCGCCCAGGCTGGAGTGCAGTGGCACGATCTCAGCTCACCACAACTCTGCCTTCCGGGTTCAAGTGATTCTCCTGCCTCGGCCTCCCAAGTAGCTGGGATTACAGGTGCCCGCCACCACGCCCAGCTAATTTTTTTGTATTTTTAGTAGAGATGGGGTTTCACTGTGTTGCCCAGGCTGGTCTTGAATTCCTTACCTCGTGATCCACTGCCTCAGCCTCCCAAAGTGCTAGGATTACAAGCATGAGCCACCATGCCTGGCCAATTTTAACTTTTTCTTTTTTTTTCACTAGCAGTTATTTTATGCCCCCAAATTCCAAATTAACAGTTAATCTGTTTCTATATTCTCTCTTAAACAAAGACATACATAAATGCCAGAGCCTCTAATTGGCATGAGAAATATCAATAGTATTACCAAGCATTGTTAAAATAATTCAGGCTTTAAACAAAAACAAACAAAACTTGATGTTTCAGAATATGCAGTCTTATCACAGGTAATTTAGAACTGCCATTACGTTTTTTGAAGGATTAAAAAGGTTTCCTCATTCAGCAACATTAAGTGTCTACAATATGCGCAGTACTAGGCACCAGATACAGGTGACTAAGTTGGTCCTTTGTCCTGTATGAGCACACTATCGGGTGGTGTGAAATGGACATAACTTAACTTGAAATGAGCTGCTGTAAAAGTCTTTAAGTAGGAGCACATTGCATCTCTGGAGGTAATAGAGTAAGTGTTTTCACAGAAGAATTCTATTTTATTTGATTTGTTTCTGAGAGACAGGGTCTCACTCTGTTGCCCAGGCTAGAATGCAGTGGTACCATGATAGGTCAATGCAGCCTCGACCTCCCAGGCTCAAGTGATCCTCTCCCCTCAGCCTCCCGAGTAGCTGGGATCACAGGCATGCACCACCACACCTGGCTAATTTTTAATTTTTTGTAGAGACGGGGTCTCCCTATATTGCTCGGGCTTTGGTCTTGAACTCCTGGGTTCAAGCAATCCTCTCACCTCGGCCTCCCCAAAATGCCGGGATGACAGGCATGAGCCACCGCATCCAGCCTGGAAGGTAAATTCTGACCTGAATTAAAGCCAAAAAGGGAACGTGCACACTATTGACGGATGTGCAGAAGTTTGGAGTGGAGACCAACATTCTAGGCAGAGGCAAGTATGCTAACAGCAAAGTACTACGTCTTACTAGGCATTAGAGGAGTGAGAAAAGAAGAAAAGGTTCTGCCTTCTCATCTCAGAGGAACAAGGCTGAACAGTAGAGAAGATCATTTGAGGAGGTACCATGACATATCATTCTCAGTCCTGCAATCTGCTTTAAGATGCTCCCTCTTAATCCCCAAACCTGTGCATATATTACTCCCATCACTGTGTTTGCTATAATATATAGCACAATTGGCCTTAATCTAGGGAGATGATCTCAGTGAATCTTTTACCAGCTGCTGACACTAGAAGGATTCAATATGCCATTGCTGGCTTTGAAGATGGGGTGGAGACATGTGAAAGGACTGAAGAGTGGCTTCCAGGAGCTGAAAGTGGACCCAACCACTCCCATGTCCCCTGAAGACATGGAATTTAGGAAATTCAAAATTAAACACAGGAGTGAAGCAGAGAAGTCTAGGAAGGTGGTAATGGGAAATGCCAGGGTGATAGTTGTGTACCAGATGTCCAAAATAATCATTCCGGTTTAGAACAGTATGATCAGAAAGACATGTTAAAGGTTATCATTTCCAAGTTCCCACTGTCATTGCCCCATCCTTCTTTTTAACCTGAGGTCAGAATGCCCAGGTGAGCCTGGCTCAGACGGTCTACACTCAGCTGGTTTTGAGTACATACTGCTGCGGCTCCTGCACACCCTCCTACCAGCACTGCAGCTGCCTGGAGCAGGTGTGGACATGCATTTCACCCCACAGAAGTTGCCTGCTGTGATCTATTGAGGGTGGGGGCTGGTCACAGAGAGATTGGAAGCAAAGAGTCAGAGTGCCCCACTTCCCATCAAACCATATGGTAACCAGATAACTAATTTCTGGTCTGCACAATAGCCCTGCCAGTGCCCTGACTATGCTGTGGCATGGGTGTATTTTCCTGGCCTCATTTGGAACCTTACCCTCTCACTTCCCCAGAAGCAGCTCTTGTAAACTCTTAGGGAAACTGAAGCCACACTCGCTATGACTGAGAAATTCTCTTCAGCTTATCCTCTTCTGGGACTCTTCACCTAATTGTACCAATACTGCCCCTTCCCACCAGCTAGGTGCATGCTTGCCACTCAGTTTTCAAAACAAAACAATACATTACATAGGTAAACTATGATGAAAAACAAAGAAATGAGTAACACAAAACTCTGGGTAGAGGGCCGGGCACAGTGGCTCACACCTGTAATCCCAACACTTTGGGAAGCCGAGGGGAAAGGATCACTTGAGGTTAGGAGTTGGAGACCAGCCTGGCTAACATGGCTAACATGGTAAAACCACATCTCCGCTGGGAGTGGTGGCAGGCGCCTGTAATCCCAGCAACTCGGGAGACTGAGACAGGAGAATTGCTTGAACCCGGGAGGTGGAGGTCGCGGTGAGCTGAGATTGTGCCACCACACTCCAACCTGGGCGACAGAGCGAGACTCCATTTCAAAACAAAAAAAAAAAGTCTAGGTAGATATTACTCATGGTGATGAGGGAGGAAAATGCAAATGAGAGAGGCACTCAGATGGCTTTTAAGTTAATGGTAATGTTCTATTTCTTAATAAATGTAGAGCTTTATTATTCTTTACACTCTACATACAAATTTAATGTACTCTGTCATAGTGATAGAGTTCACAACCACATAACAATTTAAAGAAAAAAGGAGAAGGCTGGGCTCAGTGGCTCACGCCTGTAATCCCAGCACTTTGGGAGGCCGAGGCAGGTGGATCACAAGGTCAGGAGTTCAAGACCAGCCTGGCTAACACGGTGAAACCCCCTCTCTACTAAAAATACAAAAAATTAGCTGGGCGTGGTGGCGGGCACCTGTAGTTCCAGCTACTTGGGAGGCTGATGCAGGAGAATGGCATGAACCCAGGAAGCGGAGCTTGCAGTGAGCCGAGATCGTGCCACTGCACTCCAGCCTGGGTGACAGAGTGCGACTCCGTCTCAAAAAAAAAAAGGAGAAAATGAGAGGAAAGAAAGCAATGAAAAGGAGAAAGGAATGAACCCTGATAAAATAAGAGGTGAGGGGAATAGTGGTATGATTAACTTACCATTTCATATGCTACTTCCTCAGGTGTATCTGTTTCTAAATTGAAACTAAATTCAATAGCTTCATTGTCTTTGTGTTTGCCTTTCAATTTTTTAGGGTCTTCAACCCAGAGTCTTAAAGCCAGGGATGAATTTGAGCAATCATCTTCTTCTGCTAACTCCACCCTCAGTCCTGTATCCTCAGCAAAAAATGCATGGTTTAATAGGTCCCTGATAGACAACCTAATAAACGAAACACATATCTCATTATCAGTTCTTCCAATCATAGCAAGATGTAGACCCTTTAATTACTAAAAATTAATTGTATAAAAGCAAAAAACTTATTTGAAATTTTCTATCAATTTAATCATTAATCTGCCTTGTTATAAAAACCACATCTCTTTCTTTAATAGATCCTGTGGAAGCAAAAACAGCAAAAAATCTTATATCCAACTTATTACCAGGGATGCAAAGAAATCCCAGCTAACATGCATACGGAGTGACTTCAATTAAAAACGAATTATTAACCAGTAATACATCTAAATAACAAAGTTTAACATACACAAAATCATGCCTAGTGAGAACTGGAGAAGTAGCTTAGTACATGTTAGGCAAATTTCCCTAAGCCACTGGCTTAAGTTACTCGGACTCAAACAGTAGATTCTCAGCAAAGGGAACCAAAAACTCTTGCAGATTTATAAACTCTAAAGTACATTAAAAATTCAAACTCTTTTTACGAATGTTATAAATAGAAGTCACTGTCTCCATCAATAATCTAGTCAGCGTACTTTACAGAATGCCATGGGTGAAGCTAATGTGGTTCAGCAAAGTCCAGTGGTTTTCGTACTTAAGTCTGGTTTTAGACCAGAGTATACACATAATGGATACAACCCTAGGCTAGTATTAGGGATTAACCATCTCTGAAGAGAAACAAAGGACATAGCTTCAAAAGATTTGTTTACAAGCTAGATAAGTTAATTTAGTTTTCTTTTACTAACTTTTAAAACAGATACATAATATTTAAACTCTCTGTATTACAGGTCAGGGAGAGCTGAAACTGATATACTGCATAATGTCTACAGAGACCTCTTCCTATACTACTTAAACAGAAAAAGTATATACACAGCATGATATCCTGTAAGTTGAGGATTTTCAACCCCCTACATTTTTAGTGACCAAGTGACAAATACTTAACTAAGACAGTGTCATAAATAGAACAAGCCATCATTCCATATAAAGTTGATTTTTTTAAAAAAAGATAAAGCTGCTCAAATGAATTACTTTTAAGACTAACGCGAGATGTGTGTGTGTTTGTGTTTGTGTTTGAGACGGAGTGCAGTCACGTGATCTTGGCTCACTGCAACCTCTACCTCCCGGGTTCAAGCGATTTTCCTGCCTCAGCCTCCCAAGTAGCTGGGACTACAGGTGTGTGCCACCACACCCAGCTAATTTTTGTATTTTTTAGTAGAAACATGGTTTCACCATGTTGGCCAGGATGGTCTCAATCTCTTGATTTTGTGATCCGCCCGCCTCAGCCTCAGGCGTGAGCCACTGTACCCATCCCTAAGACTAAAGTGAAATGTGTTTAAGGAGGCAAAACCAAGTAAAGCCCTCTGCCTCCCAATAAAAATTTTTACTGTTTTATAGTGAATTTTTACTGTAAAATTTTTATTATTTACAGTAACATTATTTTGGTTTATTAGTTTGCTTGTTTGCTTGCTTGTTTTGGGATGGAGTCTCACTCTGTTGCCCAGGCTAGAGTGCAGTCGCAAGATCTCGGCTCACTGCAACCTCCACCTCCCAGGTTCAAGCAATTCTCCTGCCTCAGCCCCCAGAGTAGCTGGGATTATAGGCACCACCACCACACCCAGCTAATCTTTGTATTTCTTGTAGAGCTGGGGTTTCATCATGTTGGCCAGGCTAGTCACAAACTCCTGACCTCAAGTGATCTGTCCGCCTCAGCCTCCCAAAGTGCTGATATTACAGGTGTGAGCCACCACACCCAGCCTGTTCGTTTTTAAGACAGGGTCTTACTCTGTCATCCAGGATAGAGTACAATCATAGTTCATTGTAGCCTCCAACTCCTGGGCTCAAGCAATCCTTTCACTTCAGCCTCCCCAGGGGCTGGGACTACAGGCGTGTGCCACTATGCCTGGCTAATTTTCTCATTTTAATATTTTGTAGAGACAAGGGTCTCATTTTGCTTCCCAGGCTGTTCTTGAATTCCTGGCCTCAAGTGATCCTCCTGCCTCGGCCTCCCAAAGCACTAGGATTACAGGGGTAAGCCACCACCCTCAGCCTATTATCCTTTTAGTCATCAAAATAATACTTGTTTTATGTAATTACTAACTTGGCTCAAGGTCACACAGGCTAAGTGTGAGTCCAGATTTGACTTTAAGTCTGATGATGAAGCCTGTGCTTTTTCCAATATACTAATATGCTATAAATCCTTTTCAATACTCCAATGCTCTTTGGTAATAGAACATATTTAAAGGCTGTACAAACAACAATCAGAATCCGAACTAAAATAGCTACTTCTACATAGTGTTTTTAGCCTCATGTTTAAAAGCATGCCTAAGCTCCTATCTCAACAACAAAAAACCAAACAAGCCAATTAAAAATGGGCAAAAGAGTTGAACAGATATTTCTGCAAAGATAAATAAATGGCCAATAATCCCATGAAAATTTCTACTAAGGATATATCATCTTTACTAATAATCATCAATAACGAAGTAAAAATCAAAAGACAAACCTACCAATTTAAAGTCAGCAACTGTCCAAAGCTGAAACTAAAGGGTGGCAGGCCGGGCGCAGTGGTTCACGCCTGTAATGACAGCACTTTGGGAGGCTGAGACGGGTGGATCACTTGAGGCCAGGAGTTGGAGATCAGCCTGGCCAACATGGTAAAACCCCGTCTCTACTAAAAATACAAAAATTAGCCAGGTGTGATGGCATGCACCTGCAATCCCAGCTACTCAGGAGACTGAGGCAGGAGAATCGCTGGAACCCGGGAGGCAGAGGTTGCAGTGGGTCAAGATCGTACCACTACACTTCAGCCTGGGTAACAGAGTGAGACTCCGTCTCAAAATAATAATAATAATAATAATAAATTAAAAACAAAATAAGAAATAAAACCTAAAGGGAGGCAAAATCTAAGAGTAATGGGAGTTGTCTATAAGGCAAATTGTGACACAAATAAATGTGGAATACGGTTTCTTGAATACATATTTCTTCTATCCATATTGGCTTTATCATTACCGTGACACTAAGGATATAGAATCAAATTTTTTGGCCGGGCGCAGTGGCTCAAGCCTGTAATCCCAGTACTTTGGGAGGCCGAGACGGGCGGATCACGAGGTCAGGAGATCGAGACCATCCTGGCTAACACGGTGAAACCCCATCTCTACTAAAAATACAAAAACTAGCCGGGCGAGGTGGCGGGCGCCTGTAGTCCCAGCTACTTGGAAGGCTGAGGCAGGAGAATGGCGTAAACCCAGGAGGCGGAGCTTGCAGTGAGCTGAGATCCGGCCACTGCACTCCAGTCTGGGCGACAGAGCGAGACTCCGCCAAAAAAAAAAAAGAATCAAATTTTTAAAACTTTGTCCACTCTCAACTGTTAGAAGCAAATTAACCTGTGAGGGCCTACTGACTGTTAAGCTGATGGCTGAAGGTGATGAAAGCTTGTCAAAGGCACACACACACACAAACACAACCCAAACGTCAGTTCAAGAAAAAATCAGCACATGATATCCAAGTCTAAAATGGTAAACAACATGCACTGACACAATTCAATCTAGAGTATGGTTTGGCTTCTACTCAAAATCAAACTCAGTATGACTGAAAGGTCAGAAAACAACCCAATGCAAGATAAGAGAAAAATGCATCTTTCAGTTATGTCATTTTGCTACAATTGCACCCACCTTTCAGATTTGTTTTGACGAATACATCCTTCAATGATTTCTTTGACTTCAGGATCAGTGACTTTATTGAAGCTGGCTGGTTTTATGCCCTAGGAGAAAAAAATGGTTTCTAGTAACAAATGATGCAACTGAAAGCCCAAGTCAACATGACATTTATTAAACATTATTTTCATCACTAAACCATAGTCAAATTTTAAATGAAGTATTTGTAAATATATATGTATATATACATAGAGAGAACATAAGTTTAATAACCTTTTGGCAAGGATGTTGTCTACAAATAACAGTAAAAAACTGTAAATAATCTAAACCTCTGACAACAGAGGCAAAGTTACACATATTATGTTATATATAGTATGTTTTTCAAATCTAGACCTGCAGGTATACATGACAATATACATAAATTAAAAATGTTCTCAGAATAATTAATGACATGGAAATTATCATAATGTACTATTAAGTAGGGAATAATAGGATCCCAAAATCTACATATAGTATAATCCCAATTAACAAAATATAATAAACAAGTTTATTATTATTTTTTTTTTGAGATGGAGTCTCACTGTGTCACCCAGGATGGAGTGCAGCAGCACGATCTTGGCTCACTGCAACTTCCCACCTCCCTGGTTCAAGCAATTCCCCTGTCTCAGCCTCCTGAGTAGCTGGGATTATAGGCGCACACAACCACGCCCAGCTAATTTTTCTGTATTTTTAGTAGAGATGAGGTTTCACCATGTTGGCCTGACTGGTCTCGAACTCCGGATCTCAGGCAATCCGCCTGCCTCAGCCTCCCAAAGTGCTGGGATTACAGGCGTAAGCCACGGCGCCCAGCCATAAACAAATATTTTTTTGAAATCAGAAAATAATTAATGCTAGTTTTAAAAACTTTTGAAAATTCAAAATAAAGGCTTCTCTACATTCCAATTCTCTCTCTCTCTATAGATATATATATATATAATTGTTTGTTTGTTTTGTT
>NC_045445.1:94982862-95004735 GCF_002776525.5 Piliocolobus tephrosceles | reverse complement strand
TTTTGTTTTGTTTTTGAGACAGAGTCTCACTCTGTCACCCAGGCTAGAGTGCAGTGGTACGATCTCAGCTCACTGCAACCACTGCCTCCTGGGTTCAAGCGATTCTCATGTTTCAGCCTCCCAAGTAGCTGGGATTATAGGCATGCACCTCCACACCTGGCTAGTTTTGTTGTTGTTGTTTTTTAATAAAGATGTGGTTTTGCCATGCTGGTCTCAAACTCCTGACCTCAGGTGATCCGCCCACCTCGGCCTCCCAAGGTACTGGGATTACAGGTGTGGGCCACTGTGCCCAGCCTACCTTGGCTTTTAATGTAATTTAATTGCAAACTTTTATAATTTAGTTTTATTTTAAATGGCCATGTTTAACAATTGGATTGCAGAATTTCTGAAAACATAATAGCATTTGTGAGTTGGTTATGAGCCAGCTCATGCACACCCTACCCTATGGACCTTGTTTGGATCCTGATTTTAACAAACTAACTGTAAAAAGGCATCATTTAGACAATTTTGAAAATTTGAGTATGGACTAGGTTTCAGATATTTGATATCAAGGAATTATTCATGAGTATTTTAGGGGGGATGATGACATGATTTTTTTTTTTTTGGAGACAGAGTTTGCTGTCACCCAGGCTTGAGTATAGTGGCACGATCTCGGCTCACTACAGCCTTGACTTCCTGGGCTCAGGCAATCCTCTCACCTCAGCTACCTTGGTAGCTGGGACTACAGGTACACACCACCACACCCAGCTATTTTTTTTTTTTTTTTGTATTTTTGTATAGACATGGGGTTTCACCATGTTGCCCAGACTGGTCTTGAACTATTGGGCTCAAGCAATCTGCCCACCGGGGGCTCCCAAAGTACTAGGATTACAGGCATGAGCCACCATGCCTGAGCTACACGATTTTTTTTTTTTAAAGGTTCTTATCTGTTAGAGATGTAAACTGGAAAATTCATGGGTGAAATGACATGATGCCTGAGATTTGCTTTAAAATATTCCAGGATACAATATGTATGGGGGCAGATAGCTGAAACAAGGTTGAGAAAATGTTTGTTGTTGAAACTGGTGATGATTACACGGGGCTTCATCATGCTATTCTACTTTCAAGTATGTTTGAAAATTTCTATAAGAGCTCAGAAAAAGAGATAAGGCTAGAATGTGTTTTTAGTTTCGGCCCGTATTTTGGAAGGGCATAAATAGAAAAGAATTTTGTGTTAGATTTTCTAAGTTACAGCTCCTGAACTGTTTTTACGTAGGAGCAGAGAAAGGCAATAATTTACCCAGAGCTGAGAAATGGATATACCAGTGGGAAGGTCAAAGAGGGCTTTTTCCATAGGTAGAATAACAGGTCAATTTTTTTAATTTTTAAAATTTATTTTTATTTTTAATTTTTTATTGTACTTTAAGTTGCTGTTTTAATACGTCTATTTTTTGAATAGTGACTTTATTATTTTATATTAAAGTCATTAAAAATGCCATATCACAATTCAGATTTCCATCTGTCTTAAGCTTCTACATTTTAGGAACTAAATTAACTCCTAATTTCATCAGATTTATCTACTGTGTAATATTGGGCTTTCTGATTCTGTGCCCTTTGAGAGAGCATGACAGGCATAGAAGTATATGTTAGATTGCCTCATTCCATAACAATTATTCTTTCCATTGTATCTTTTTGCTTCCAGCTTAATTTGGAATTTTCTATTAAATGACTGCAATGATCTTACTTGGGTTATTTTTTAAATCTAAAACGCTTAAGTAAAAAATAATAGAATATAAAATAAGCAGATTCAGAAAGTCAATATGTTGGCTTTTTATAATATGTTTATTACAAAAACATTTTGAATTGTCTGGACTTCATTTATTTGTTATTGAATTCCTAGAACCTGATAATTAGCTTGAGGTACGTGCTCTCAATATTTTATTATTGCTTAAGGATAAAAACAATACAGATTAATATATAGGTATATATGTTCATATATATACATATATACACATACATACACATATGTATCTACTGATTGCTCCTTGCTTCTAGCCATTCTAGAAGACTGAAATATACTGAATCGGGCTGGGTGCAGTGGCTCATGCCTATAATCCTAGCATTTTGGGAAGCTGAGGCAGGAGGACTGTTTGAGCCCAGGAATTCAAGACCAGACTGTGCAACATAGCAAGATCATGTCTCTACAAAAACAAAACAAAAAATTAGCCAAGTTTGGTGGCACGTGCCTGTAGTCCCAGCTACTCTGGAGGCTGAGGTGGGGAGGTGGGAAGATCACTTGAGCCTGGGAGGTTGAGGCTGTAGTGAGCTGTGATCATGCCACTGCACTTCAGCCTGGGTGACAGAGTGAGACCCTGTCTTTAAAAAAAAAAAAAAAAAAAAAAGGAAAGCAAAAAAAAGCCAAAGTAATAAAAACTGAAAACATCACTCCCTAACTATTTTACTACAGTTTACTATTACTTATGCGTTTGAGGTTATTTAGTTACTCTATCTGCATGGTAGAAATAAACATACAATGAGTGCAACAGTGCATCTCTTCCCAACTCTTCATTCAGTGAGGTCACACTGGTAACTTGAAATCAGCCATAGTGGGAGTACTTATACCACAAAAATCAGCAAATACTAGAAGTCAGCATTCTTTCCTTCTTCAGAGAATCAGGTGTTAAACATTTACCAGCTCACCACTACTCTTAAGTCTCTTGTATTCTATAAAAGCCACCCTTCCAGTTTCTTTTATAAAATGTATTTGTTGGAGAAACTAGGTCATTTGTCCTATAGAATGTCCCACATTCTGGATTGTAGCCTTATTTCTTATTGTCTCCTTATACAAACTTCTAGAGTCAGACAGACTTGGGGTCAAAACCCACCATTATCAGTAGCTGTGGGAAGTTGGGCAAGGTACAACCTCTGATTCTCAGTTTCATCATCTGTAAACTGAAGATTGCACCTATCTCGTAGGGGATAAAGATTAAAGTATGTGGTGGCCGGGTGCAGTGGCTCACGCCTGTGATCCCAGAACTTTGGGAGGCCAAGGTAGGCAGATCACGAGGTCAGCAGTTCGAGACCATCCTGGTCAACATGGTGAAACACCGTCTCTACTAAAGATACAAAAAAATTAGCCAGGCGTGGTGGTGCGTGCCTGTAATCCTAGCTACTCGGGAGGCTGAGGCAGGAGAATCACTTGAACCCAGGAGATGGAGGATGCAGTGAGCCAAGATCGTGCCATTGCACTCCAGCCTAGGTGACAGGGTGAGATTCGGTCTCAAAAAATAAATAAATAAAGTATGTGGTAAACCGCATGCATTAAAAAACAGTATCTCCTCACATCTGTTAGAATGACTATTATCAAAAAGATGAAAGATAAGTGTTGACGAGGATGCAGAGAAAAAGGAACCCTTGTACGTTGTTGATGGGAATATAAATGGTACAGCTGTTATGGAAAATGGTATGGAATTTCCTCAAGAAAACTAAAAATAGAACTACCATAGCAATTCTACTTCTTGGTACATACCCAAAGGAATTGAAATTAGTATGTCAAACAGATACATGCACGCCTATGTTCACTGCATCACTATACACAATAGCCAAGATATGGATGACCTAAATGTTCATCAGTGAATGAATAAAGAAAATATGGTATATATACACAATGGAATACGATTCAGCCTTAAAAAAGAAGAAAATTCTATCATTTGTGACAATGTGGATGAACCTAGAAGACATTATGTTAAGTGAAATAAAGCAGCACAGAAAGACAAATACAACATGATCTAATTTGCACATGGAATCTAAAAAAGATGAACTCATAGAAGAGTAGAATGATGGTTACCAGAGACTGGGAGTTGTGGGGGAGGAAACGGGGAGCTATCAGTCAAAAGGTATAAGTTGCAGTTAGGATGAGTAAGTTTTGAGATCTACTGTACAGCAGGGTAACTATAGTTGATAATAATAACAATATACTATAAATTTCAAAATAACTTAGTAAATTTCAAATGTCTTACCACATAAAATAATAAGTGGGGTGACAGATATGTTAATTAGCCTGATTTAATCATTCCACATTTGTGTGTGTGTGTCTGTGTATCTCAAAACAATCACATGATACCCCTTAAATGTGTACAATAACAATTTGTCAATTAAAAATGATATTAATTTTGGCCGGGCGCAGTGGCTCACACCTGTAATCCCAGCACTTTGGGAGGCTGAGGTGGGTGGTGGATCACAAGGTCAAGAGATAAAGACCATGCTGGCCAACACGGTGAAATCCCGTCTCTACTAAAAACACAAAATTAGCTGGACGTGGTGGTGCACGCCTGTAGTCCCAGCTACTTGGGAGGCTGAGGCAGGAGAATTGCTTGAACCGGGGAGGTGGAGGTTGCAGTGAGCCGAGATCCCGCCACTGCACTCCAGCCTGGTGACAGACTGTGTCTCAAAAAAAAAAAAAGACATTAATTTTAAAAGAATTTTAAAAACTGGTACCTACTAATGTTAAACTACCTGAAACAATCTTTCACAGCCTGTCTTGAGCTGCCCAACTGGATATGAAGTAGTCCTCCTTTGAATAAGCATAACACTTTGCTTCTACCTTCCTTATGTCCCTTATTATACTCTCATCCTCTTATTTTATAGTCATTTGTGAATTTATATTATTCCCTTATGAAAAATGTAAGCTCTTTGAGGGTAGCAAACACTTCTTACTCATCTTTACATTCCTTACAATTTCTAACACAAAAATTTACTCATAGCAGGGACTCAAATACTGTATCTATTGAACTATATTTTGAATGCCCTTTCATCAAAAGGCTTTTAGACCTAGAAGAAACTATGTAGTCAGTCTCTATTATTCAGCTTTGAAAAATAAGATCCATCTAACAGACAACTAAAAATTCCTTACGAACAAATATATATAGATGATATACCTGTACGTTTTCCCAAAGACACTAATACAAAGCATTTTATATGACTCCAGTGAAGCATAGTTATATGGTATAAATCTAATGCTTGTTGCATTACAATTGTTAATTTTAATACTGTTACCTAGAGCTAAACCAAAATTAGTTTTGAGTAAGTCAAACTTAACTAATTTCAACATGAAATGTGGCAACTGATAAAGTAAAAAGAAAAAAGTTATACCTACACTAGTTACTTTCCGGTATATTTGAGCTGCATTCTGACACTCAGAATAAGGATACTCCGACGTGGCCATTTCCAGCATACACATTCCAAAAGCATAAACATCTACGGATTCATCATAGTGTTCTTCATACATCTCTGGAGCCATAAACTCAGGAGTTCCTACAAAATAACACCACCACCACATTTTTATGAAACAGAAAAACGTATCCACCAAGATCACATCCCCTTTCCCATAAGGATTATCTGTGTTAATTTCTACTCCCCCAAAGCAAATTTCTTTTCTTTTCTTTTTTTTTGAGATGGAGTCTTGCTCTGTTGCCCAGGCTGGAGTACAGTGGTACGATCTCAACTCACTGCAACCTCTGCCTCCTGGGTTCAAGCAATTCTCCTGCCTCAGCCTCCCAGGTAGCTGGGATTGCAAGCGCCTGCCACCACGCCTGGCTAATTTTTATATTTTTAGTAGAGACAGGGTTTCACCATGTTGGCCAGGCTGGTCTCGAACTCCTGACCTCGTGATCCACCCGCCTCAGGCTCCCAAAGTGCTGGGATTACAGGCGTGAGCCGCCGTGTCTGGTCGCAAATTTTTAAGTATACAATTTGTTGAATATTTGCTATATCTACATAAAGCACTGAAATAATGTATTTAATTTTCCATACTGATAGAGCATAATTTGTAATGCTCAAGATTAGGTAATGATTAATAAAATGTTTTTATTTCTATCCTTTTTACTTAAACTTTTCTGAATTAACTCAGTAAATTCTCTTACTTACGTCCTTAGAAACTTTCAATAATCCTAAATATAAATATAATCCACAAAAAATACATTAAGATGTCTCTGAAATAAGCCAATATATAATAGGTATTTCAAAGCAAATTCAGTCTAAGCCCAGTGTTGGCAAACTTTTCTGTTAAGGGCCAGATAATAAACTGTTTAGGCTTTGCAGTTTGTATGGTCTCTGTCACACAACTACTCAACTCTGTCACTTATAGGTGCAAAAGCAGCCCTAGACAATCTGTAAATGAGTGAGTGTGGCTGTGTTCTAATAAAATTTGATTTACAAAAACAGGCAGTGAGCCACATTCATCCCACTGGCCATAGCTGGCTGATCCCTTTTCTAGACCTATACAATTGAAAAATCTCTCTTTACCCAACCAGTAAACTTTAAAACATTAATCACCAATGACACTCTTAGCAAATGAGGTGCGCATTAAGGTGGCTAATCCTAGATCACCAATCTTCACAGATCCAGTGGGTCCCGTGATGAAAATATTGTCACACTTCAGATCCCGGTGAATAATAGGAGGAGTCCTAGTGTGCAAGAACTGCAACCCCTTTAAAATTTGCCTGCACCAGCTCCTTAAGACCTTTGGTTTCATGACTTTAAATCGTTTTAAGTACCTATACAAAGAAACAAAAGACCATGTGTAAACAAACATATCGAGCTTATTATATGAACACTATTAAGGTAAGTTACATAAGCAAACAACTTATGCACTATGATTCCCATCACTGAGTTGTTTTCTATTGTCTGTTATGGCAAAAAAAGTTTGTTTTAATCTATACTTCATTCTTAGATAAGACATCCTACCAAGCATAGCTTTTTTTTTTTTTTTTTTTTTTTTTTTTTTTTTAAGATGAATTTTCCCTCTGTCTCCCAGGCTGGAGGGCAGTGGTGCAGTCTCAGCTCACTGCAGCCTCCGCCTCCCAAGTTCATGTGATTCTCATGCCTCGGCCTCCCAAGTAACTGGGACTACAGGCGTGCACCACCATGCTGAGCTCATTTTTGTATTTTAGCATAGACAGGGTTTCACCATGTGGGCCAGGCTGGTCTTGAACTCCTGACCTCAGGTGATCTGCCTGTCTCGGCCTCCCAAAGTGCTAGGATTACAGGTATCAGCCACCACGCCTAGCCAAGTGTAGCATTTTTACTTCAAACTAAGAATCATTCCACAGTGGTCTTTTGTAGAATGGCAGCACAATTTTAAAAAGAAAGTCCATCTCTACTACCTAATAACTGCTTATATAAAGTCACTAGAGGGTTAAACTATGTAAAATTTTAGTATATACACAAATGTTAGGAAACAAAAAGTTTACACCATATTTAATATTTGCAAGTGATTAAACCACATTTAATATTTACAAGTCATTATTCACCAAATAAATAATTATGGTTAGAAATAAAAGACCATAATTAATAGTCTATAATACTATTATACTATACAATACTACATATTATACTATATATTATAATACTATAATAATATACTATAATACTATAATACCATAATAGTATCGCTCACTAGATATTTGAACTTGATGAAGCCATCCAACCTTCCACTATCTTCTACAAAATAAAATTATGGCCGGGCATGGTGCCTCACCTATAACCCTAGCACTCTGGGAGGCTGAGGTAGACAGACTGCTTTAGCCCAGGAATTCGAGACTACCCTGGGCAACATGGGGAAACTCCATCTCTACAAATATTATTTTTAAAAATTATCCAGGCAAGCTGCTGCATGCTTGTGGTTCCAGCTACTCAGGAGGCTGAGATGGGAGGATCACTTGAGCCCAAGGAGGTCGAAGCTGCAGTTAGCCATGATCATGCCACTGCACCACTCCAGTCTGGGTGACAGAATGAGACCCTGTCCCAAAAAATAATAAAATAAAATAAAATAATATTCTCTACAATGATTTTTAATTCTAAAATTCTATAATATCCCACAAATATTAACTTCTCAGTACTGTATGTTTTAACAAACTTCATTAACATCTCAATTTTTTAACCTAACTTAGTCACTAGATTCGAATCTACAAATTCTCTTTTTTTTTTTTTTTGAGACAGGATCTGGCTTTGTCAACCAGGCTGGACTACAGTGGCACGAACATGGCTCACTGCAACCTCCACCTCCCAGGCTCAAGCCATCCTCCAACCTCAGCCTCCTGAGTAGCTGGGACTACAGGTGTGTGCTGCCACATCTGGCTAATTTTTGTATTTTTTTGGTAGAGACAAGGTTTCACCATGTTGCCCAGGCTAGTCTTGAGATCCACCCTCCTCAGTCTCCCAAAGTGCTGGGATTACAGGTATAGCCACTGCTCCTGGCCACATTCTAAAAATTCTTTGAGTAGTTTTATTTTATAAAAAGTGTTATGACTCCTAAAAATTATTTCCAAATAAAACTACATTGGCACTATCAGGGTCAACTTACGTCTTTAAGGTTCCAGATGTCATTAGTTCAGTCACTAATACAATACATTTCTTTCCTTTTAATATAGATTCCCAGGAATCATAAAATCGAACTATATTGGGGTGCTGGAGACCCTTCAGCATCTCTGCTTCTTCCTTGAATCTCTGCTGCTCAACTTTGGTTAACTTTCGGTCCTGAAAAGGAATAACAAGTTCCAAAATAAAGTCATGAAAATTCTCATGCACATTTCTAATACCACTCAACTGA
Organism: Piliocolobus tephrosceles; assembly: GCF_002776525.5. NCBI lineage: Eukaryota > Metazoa > Chordata > Mammalia > Primates > Cercopithecidae > Piliocolobus > Piliocolobus tephrosceles. The sequence continues at coordinate 94,996,148 of NC_045445.1, read as the reverse complement.
ATGCTTTATTGCATTTATGCATGTATGTGTATATTTATTTATTTTTGCCTGTCAATGCTTTTCTCAAGACTTGTATCATCACAGATATCCTTTATTAGTTACTTTGACTTCTCCAACACGGCAATGCAGCTACTGTTATATTTCATAAGTACATGATAAACCCACCTGGGTAATAAATCAGTATCTTGAAAAACAGTATCTCAAAATGCATTGAGAAAAAGCAATAAAGCAGACAGGAAAGTTTCCCTAAGAAATCCCTGAGTTTCCATATCTAAAACATCTGTAATGTCAGAACAGGAACAATCAAAATGTTAAACATCTAGACATTTAATCTAATTAAATTTCTGAATTGCCAAAATAAAAGTGGTCTAGGTTTTCATAGAGAAATATTAGGTTATGAACCAGTGAAAGACATTCAAATAGGCATTGGACCTCTGATCTGCTACATTAACCGCTAGAAGTCAAAGGAGCAATTTTACAGAATTCTGAGGGAGAACTATGGCCCTAAAATTCTGATCCCAGACAAGCTATCCATCAAGTTTAAAAGGGAAAAAATCCTACATTTCTAGACAACAGGGACACAGACAGTACACCACCCCATACACCGTCTCTGACCATATCACTCAAAGAACTTCAATAAAAATGTGGCCATAAAAAGTTAGAAAAGGAAGGTATGGGCTGGGCACGGTGGCTCACACCTATAATCCTAGCACTCTGGGAGGCCAAGGTGGGGATAACCAGCCTGGCTAACACAGTGAGATCCCCGTCTCTACAAAATAATAATAATAATAATAAACAGCTGGGTATGGTGGTGCATGTTTGTAGTCCCCAACTACTTGAGACGGTAAGGTGGGAGGACTGTTTGAACCTGGGAGGCAGAGGTTGCAGTGGGCCAAGATCATGCCACTGCACTCCAACCTTGGTGACGGAGTGAGCCCCTGTCTCAAAAAAATTATATTAAAAAAAATGTTGGAAAAATTTTGTTATCAAAGTTGTACATGACATTATCTTCTAATTTGTTTTATTCTCTTTCATAGCATGCTATGTTTTATTTCTCATTCCTTTTTTTCTAGATGAAGTCTTGCTCTGTCACCCAGGCTGGAATGCAGTGGTGCGATCTCAGCTTACTGCAACCTCTGCTTCCCAGGATCAAGTGATTCTCCTGCCTCAGCCTCTTGAGTAGCTGGGATTACAGGTGTCCACCACCACGCCTGGCTAATTTTTGTATTTTTAGTAGAGATGGGGTTTCACCATGTTGACCAGGCTGGTCTTGAACTCTTGGACCTGAAGTGATCCCCCTGCATCGGCCTCCCAAAGTGCTGGGATTACAGGCATGAGCTATCACACCTGGCCTTCTCATTCCTTTCCTTGTGTTATTTCTCCCCTATTTTCTTCACCAGTTTCATTAATCATTTTTCAGAAAGCCCAAAATAATAAAATATATTTATCCTATTTTTATGTACGTAAATTTTAAATTAATTTCAGTTTTTCTGAATTCCCTCTTCCTTTCTTTTAATGTTATTTTCCTAACTTCATAACATGAGTACTAAAGTCCTTTAGTTATTATTCAATAATAATGAAGATATTTTAGGCTATAAATTTTCTAACAGGTATTAACTTTTGCAATGACCCACAGGTTTTGTCGTAATGTCTTCTCTTTTTTATTGCTTTCTAGTTTATAATCTCAGTTTTGATTTTCTCTTTGATTCAAAATTTATCTAGGAATGTGATTTCTGCTCTCTAATTAGTTAAGAATCTTTTGGTTATTTATTTCATTATTTATTTCCAATCTTATTGAGTAATGCAAGTACAAAATCTCTCTTCTTTAACTTAAGGTTTTTTGGGTGCCACATATAACAATGTATAATTCATGTTTGAAGGATATAAAGTTCTATACATCCATCGAATAAAGCTTGTGGATTATATTATTCAACTCCTCTGTATTTTTTTATTTTTATTTTTTTTTTGAGATGGAGTTCCGCTCTTGTTGCCCAGGCTGAAGCGCAATGGCGCAATCTTGACTCACGGCAACCTCCATCTCCCGGGTCCAAGCTGTTCTCCTGCCTCAGCCTCCCGAGTAGCTGGGATTACAGGCATGCGCCACCACTCTGGCTAATTTTATATTTTTAGTAGAGATGGGGGTTTCTCCATGTTGGTCAGGCTGATCTTGAACTCCCGACCTCAGGTGATCCACCCGCCTCGGCCTCCCAAAGTGCTGGGATTACAGGCCTGAGCCACCGCGCCCGGCACAACTCCTCTGTATTTACTCACTTTTTGTGTACTAGATGTCTCCTATTCTGAAAGAAATGCACATGAAATTTCCCACTACAAATACATGTTTGTCTTTTTTGAAAATGCTATTAGAGGTTATTCAGCCAAAATATTTTTGGTATCTACAAGTTTTTCATACAATTTCTTAAACTATGAAGTATATAATTTCATAATATCCTGTCTAATGTTTTAACCTTGTTTTTCTCCTTTTTTGATGTACATTAACATTGCCACTTTGAGGACAGGTGTGGTGGCTCACGCCTGTAATCTCAACACTTTGGGAGGCCGAAGCAGGCAGATCACCTGAGGTCAGGAGCTCGAGACCAGCCTTGCTGACATGGTGAAACCACATCTCTACTAAAAACACAAAAATTAGCCAGGTGTGGTGGCACGTGTGTGTAATCCCAGCTACCTGGGAGGCTGAGACATGAGAATCACTTGAGCCCAAGAAGCAGAGGTTGCAGTGAGCCAAGACCATGCCACTGCACTCCAGCCTGGGAGACAGAGTGAGACTCTGTCTAAAAAAAACAAAAACAAACAAAACAAAACAAAAAACTTTGCCACTCTTGCTTTCTCTTTGCTTGTTTATATCTTTACCTTTTCTTTATCACTGCTTTAAGTATTATTTTAGTAAATAACACATGTGAGTTTTGTCTTTTAACTCCACCTGACAGTCTGAGTTTCTTAATGAGCAAATGTAACATGTCCACATTTGGTATACCAAATACTATACTTAATTTTACTCCTTCAATCTTATTTTATGTTATTTATTTATTTTACTTTATTGCTTTCTATTATTAACTAAGAGATATATCAGGCCAGGCACAGTGGCTCACATCTGTAATCCCAACACTTTGGGAGGTCAAAGTGGGTGCATTGCTTAGGCTCAGGAGTTTAAGAGCAGCCTGAGCAACATGACGAAACCCTGTCTCTACAAAAAATACAAAAATTAGCCAGGCATCGTGGTGTATGGTCTGTAGTCCCAGCTACTTAGGGGGCTGAGGCTGGAGGATCGCTTGAACCCGGGAGGTCGAGACTATAGTGAGCCATGTTTGCACCACACTGCACTCTAACCTGAGTGACAAAGTGAGACTCTATCTCAAAAAACAAAGAGGTACATAATATTTTTCCTTTTTTACTAGTGGATAGCCTCCCTTTCTACTCAATATCAAACGTATTTATCTGTTATAAGAAATGAAGTAACTCATCTGCTCATTCTCCCTACTTCACCTAGCCCTCACTCACCAAAAATAAATAAATAATCTAAAATACTAATACTTCCCCCCCTTTCTATCATACCACATAGACAATACATGTAGAAGACTTAATCACTGGTCGGGCACGATGGCTTATGCCTGTAATCTCAGTACTTTGGGAGGCTGAGGCAGGTGAATCGTTCAAGCTCAGGAGTTCGAAATCAGCCTGGGCAACATGGCAAAACCTTGTCTCTACTAAAAATAAAAAAAATTAGTCGAGCATGGTGGCACATCCCAATAGCTGTAGTCCTAGCTACTTGGGAGGCTGAGGTGGGAGGATCACTTGAGCCTGGGAGGTGGAGGTTGCAGTGAGTCAAGATTCCGCTACTGCACTCCAGCCTGGGCAACAGAGGAAGACCTTGTCTCAAAAAAAAAAAAAAAAAAGACTTAATCACCCCTACACTATCTACTCCTATATGATTGCCCCTCCCCCTCACAGACTTCTATTCTAGCTGTAGAGTCTTTACTTAGCACTTTCATCAAATATTCCATTCATTCAATGTCAACATATGTTAGTTACACAGATCTAGCTTCATCTTTTTAACTATTACATAGTTTTCTGCACTATGGTCCATGAATATCTTTTTCACCCTGGGAGATGATATCTTTTTTCTTTTCTAAAGACTCTTTTTTTTTTATTATACTTTAAGTTCGAGGGTACATGTGCATAACATGTAGGTTTGTTACATATGTATACTTGTGCCATGTTGGTGTGCTGCACCCATTAACTCGTCAGCACCCATCAACTCGTCATTTACATCAGGTATAACTCCCAATGCCATCCCTCCCCCTTCCCCCTCCCCGTGATAGGCCCTGGTGTGTGATGTTCCCCTTCCCAAGTCCAGGTGATCTCATTGTTCAGTTCCCATCTATGAGTGAGAACATGCGGTGTTTGGTTTTCTGTTCTTGCGATAGTTTGCTGAGAATGATGGTTTCCAGCTGCATCCATGTCCCTACAAAGGACACAAACTCATCCTTTTTTATGGCTGCATAGTATTCCATGGTGTATATGTGCCACATTTTCTTAATCCAGTCTGTCACTGATAGACATTTGGGTTGATTCCAAGTCTTTGCTATTGTGAATCTTAGCTGATTAGAGATTCTTGGATGATGTAGCCTTTTCCCCTTAATGGTCTACCATCTTTTAGCTTCTAGCATTGAAGATAAGAAGAAAGGTGCATGTAAGATTCTTTTTTCTTGGTTAGTCTAGTTATTTACCAGATTTTACCTAGATATCTACTTTTAGATACTACTACTTTTTGATTATCGAGACTACTAATTCAATCAGAAAAGTGATTCTTTTCCCCTCATATTCAATCCTCCTCTTCTGAGTCCTTGATTTACTCAGAGGGGCCCTGGGGTACCTTATGTAGTCCCATGAGTGATGGAGCTATAGCAGTCTCTCCCCTGAGGGCTGCTCTGTAACAACTAACATCTTGTTAGACATCGAGGAAGTGTGTTTGCTCCTTATTTTCCTAGAATGCAAAAGCTAACTCTCTCTCCTACTCTGTAGACGATAAATGACCCTGTCTACCCTCTAGACCCTCAAGACTAAAAGACTGGTCAGCCCACTAGTCTTTTAGCTCTGCTCACACTTTTGAGGGGGCATAACTATACAAAGAGATCAGCAGATCTTCCCCTGTATTATAGGCGGAATGTTTGTGTCCTCTCTCCTCTGTCAAAATTTGCCTATTTCTACTAAAAATATAAAGAAGCAGCCAGGCGTGGTGGCAGGCACCTGTAATCCCAGCTACTCGGGAGGCTGAGGCACGAGAATCGCTTGAACCCAGGAGGCGGAGGTTGCAGTGAGCTGAGATTACACCACCACACTCCAGCCTGGGCAATAGAGCGAGACTCCACTTCAAAAAAAAAAAAAAAAAAGACAAGGAGACAAGAGAAAGCTCACTGCCAACTCTCCTCACCAAGCCAGGAAGACAGCCCTCACCAGAAACCCACCAAGCTAGAACTTGATCTAGGACTTATAATCTCTACAACTTTGAGAAAAGATGCTCAACATCATTAGTTGTCAGGGTAATGCAAATCAAAACCACAATAAAATACCACTTCACACCCATTAGGATGGCTATTATCTAAGTAAATAAATATATAAATAAATAAATAAGAAGTGTTGGCAAGGATATGGAGAAACCTTGTACATTGCTGGGGAATGTAAAATGGTATAGTCATTGTGGAAAGCAACATGATGGTTCCTCACCATATTAAACATAGAATTACCATACGCTGCAGCAATTCTACTTTTAGGTATTCTAGGTATATACCCAAAACAATTGAAAGCAGAGACACAAACAGACATCTGTAGAACCATGTTCATAGCAGCATAATTCACAATAGCCAAAACGCAGAAACAACTCAAATGCCCACCAACACATGAATACACAAAATATGGTATATGGTATATACATACAATGGAATACTGTTTAGCCTTAAAGAGAAAGGAAATTCTGATACATGCTACAAAACATGGCTGAATCTTTTTTTTTTCCCCCGAGACGAAGTCTTAATCTGTCACCCAGTCTGGAGTGCAGAGGCACAATCTCAGCTCACTGCAACCTCCGCCTGCCTGGTTCAAGCAATTCTCCTGCCTCAGCCTCCTGAGTAGCTAGGATTACAGGCACATGCCACCATGCCCGGCTAATTTTCATATTCTTAGTAGAGACAGGGTTTCACCATGTTGGCCAGGCTGGTCTCGAACTCTTGACCTTGTGATCCGCCCACCTCGGCTTCCCAAAGTGCTGGGATTACAGGCGTGAGCCACCGCACCCAGCCAACATGGATGAATCTTGAAAACGTTATGGTAAGTGAAATAAACAAGACAGGAAAGACAAACATTGCTTGATTGCACTTATATGAGGTACCTACAATAGGCAAATTCATAAGAGACAAAAAGTAGAATAGTAGTTAACAGGAGCTAGGCAGAATGGGGAATGGGAAGTTAAATTGTTTAATGAGTACAGAGTTTCTATTAGGAATGATAAAGTACTGGAGATGGACACTGCTATGTACAATGATGTAAATATACTTAATGCCACTGAAAAATTGCACACTTAAAAATGGTTAAGATGGCTGGGCACAGTGGCTCACGCCTGTATTCCCACCACTTTGGGAGGCCAAGGCGAGTGGATAACTTGAGACCAGGAGTTCGAGACCAGCCTGGCCAACATGGTGAAACCCCATTCTCTACTAAAAATACAAAAATTAGTCGGGTGTGGTGGCACGCGCCTGTGATCCCAGCAACTCGGGAGGCTGAGGCATGAGAATTGCTTGAACCCAGGAGGCAGGGGTTGCAATGAGCTGATATCATGCCACTTCACTCCAGCCTGGACAACAGAGTGAGACTCTGTCTCAAACAAACAAACAAACAACAACAAAAAAAGATTAAGATGGTAACTCTTATGTTATATATTAGACATTTTGCCACAATAAAAACTATTTTTAGAAAGTTAAGGAAGTCAGCTGGGCACAGTGGTTCACATCTGTAATCCCAGCACTTAGGGAGGCTAGGAAGGAGTTCAAGACCAGCTTGGGCAACAAAACAAGACCCCATCTCTACAAAATAGCCAGGCATGGAGGCACACACCTGTAGTCCTAGCTACTTGGGAGGCTGAGGCAGGAGGATCACTTGAGCCCAGGCATTCGAGGCTGCAGTGAACTATGGTCACGCCATTGCACTCCAGCCTGGGCAAGAGAGCAAGACCTTGTCTTGAAAAAATAAATAAGGAACTCAGAGAACAAAAGCAAGGAAACAAGTAGAGTCTTTATGACCTGACTAATAAGTCTTTTCTTTTTTTTTGAGATGGAGTCTTGCTCTGTCATCCAGGCTGGAGTGAGTGGTGCGATCTCGGCTCACTGCAACCTCCGCTTCCCTGGTTCAAGCAATTCTTGTGCCTCAGCCTCCCACAGTAGCTGGGATTACAGGTGCTCGCCATCACACCTGACTAATTTTTGTATTTTTAGTAGAGATGGGGTTTCGCCATGTTGGCCAGGCTGGTTTTGAACTCCTGACCTCAGGTGATCTGCCCATCTCGGCCTCCCAAAGTGCTGAGATTACAGGTATGAGTCACTGCCCCCGGCCCAACCTGACTAATAAGTCTTAAATGCCCCTATAATTGGCTACAAGTCCTCTACTCACGATAGACAGCAGATCTACTCTGAAGAATAAAGAGTAATTCTTTTTTGAGACAGGGTGTCACTCTGTCACCTAGGCTGGAGTGCAGTGGCGCAATCTCAGCTCACTGCAACTTCCACCTCCCAGGTTCAAGCGATCCTCCCACCTCAGCCTACCGAGTAGCTGGGACTACAAGCACGTGCCACCACACCCAGCTGATTTTTGTATTTTTTGTAGAGATGGGATTTCGCCGTGTTGCCCAGGTTGGTCTCAAACTCCTGACCTCAAGTGATCCACCTGCCTCAGCCTCCCAAAGTGCTAGGATTATAGGCATGAGTCACCGTACCTGGCCAGAATAATGAATACACTTTGATGCCTTCTGATTAAATTAGTAGAATGCCAAGTCTTTCATGTGCCAGACTAAACCACCCTACTTCATCCTTTGATTCTACAGATTGAAAGTAGTCAGCATTAGGAATAAACAACTTTACAAAATTACAACTGTTTTCCCAGATATACTGCTGGAGGTGAAATCTACTAAAAATGTAGAGCCAAGATCTTCAAAACTCCACTTCAAATTTAGCAAGGGGAAAGTAAACCTGTTAAAGTAGCACCAAAATCCAGAGAGAAATACTTAGAGTAGAGCTTTCAGCTACCACAATAACATCCTTTAAACACACACACCCCTACGTGCATTGTTGTATTAATGACAACCACTTTGGTAGAGAAACTTTCACACATCATCAATAAGAATTCTTACACAAGAAAGGAATGATGAGCCACAAAGACAAACTAGAGAACAGCACTAGTTAATGAAGGTGACATAGTCAAATGCCGGGAAAATTCTAGTCTATGAAAATGATCCCTAAATCTTGCTGTCTCAAGGTAAGGACACCAAGAAGAAAGCATCAAATATCAATTTTATATCAAATATCAGTGTTATAAATGTTCATTTACATGGCTGGTAAACAGGAGTCAAATACAAATTTATCAAATAGATTTCAACTACTCCAGACTACTTTAAAAAGAAATACTATCCTTTTATAAATGCTAACTAAACATTCAATCTATTGTAACATATGGAATGCTAAAAATGTACACAAAACCTTTCCTGAGACATGGCACAATACCAGTATGACCAACCTGCATATATATTTATTCAAGATAAGAAGCATTTCATTTCCAAAAAGTAAACTATGTCCTTATCAGCTATGTCTCTTAATGCAAACACCAACAATGCTCTACAGAACCAAGTCAGAGGCTACATGGATCTGTTTTTGCAAATGTGAAAGGAGAAATTATTAACAATGATATAAAAGTTATACTACAAAATAACCTAATCAAGTAAGGATGAGTATTACAAAGGCTTCAAAATGATGCTTAGCTTATAAAGCACTCTATCAATGAATTATTCTTTTCTTTTTAGAGAGACAGGGTCTCACTCTGTGTTGCCCAGGTTGGAGTGCAGTGGCACGATCATAGTTCACTGTAGCCTTGAACTCCTGGGCTCACATGATCCTCTTGCCTCAGTCTCCCAAATACCCAAGACACTACTGGGACACGCCACTATGCCTATGCTCAGCTTTTTTTTCTTTTTCTTTTTGTGGAGATGAGGTCTTGCTATGTTGACCAGGCTGGTCTTGATTTCCTATCCTCAAGCTATTCTCCTGCCTCAGCTTGCATAGTCTTGATAAACATGAGGTTGCTCAGTATTTTAACACTACCATTTATTGAACACTAAAATGTGTTACATTCTTTACAAGTATTCTCTCTAATAGTCAATGTTTTCTTTTCTTTTTTCTTTTTTTTTTTTTTGAGATGGAGTCTTGCTCTGTGGTCCAGGCTGGAGTGCAATGGCATGATCTGGGCTCCCTGCAACCTCTACCTCCTGGGTTCAAGCAATTCTCTTGCCTCAGCCTTCTGAGTAGCTGTGATTACAGGCATGCGCCACCATGCCCTGCTAATTTTTGTATTTTTAGTAGAGCAGGAGTTTCGCCATGTTGGCCAGGCTGGTCTCGAATGCCGGACCTCAGGTGATCCACCAACCTCGGCCTCCCACAGTGCTGGGATTACAGGCGTGAGCCACCGTGCCCAGTCAATGTTTTATTTCTTAAACTGGGGAGTAGGTACACAGTTTCCATTACGTTACTCTTTATTCTTTTTGGTACATCCAAAGTATTTATCATATTTTTCTTTAAAAGAAAAGTAAAAAATTAAGACTCCAGTTAAGCTATCTGGCTTACCCAAGGTAACTAACTGGCACAGGCAACACTGGAACCCCGTACGTTGAATTCTGAATCCGAAGCACTTTCTAGTTCACTACTCTGCCTCTCAGAAATGGCAGTCATAGCAATGAGTGCAGATATCTCATTCACAAACCACTTTCCATGGAGAGATGGTGTAGTACCCCAGAACTCATGCTAAGAAATAAACAGACACTGAGGATAATGATAATTTGTAAATGGTGACATCAACGTATCAATTAAGAAATCACGGTATAATAGTCATAATCTGGCAATATTACCATACTAAAACTTTGAGATAGCAATGGTATTAATACCTAAAGAAAAGTGCTTGGCTGGGCACGGTGGCTCACACTTGTAATCCCAACACTTTGGGAGGCTGAGGCAGGTGGATCCCCTGAGGTCAGGAGTTCGAGACCAGCCTGGCCAACATGGCAAAATCCCATCTCTACTAAAAATACAAAAATTAGCTGGGCGTGGCGGCACATGCCTATAATCCCAGCTACTCGGGAGGCTGAGGCAGGAGATTTGCTTGACCTGGGAGGCAGAGGTTGCAGTGAGCCGAGATCACGCCACTGCACTCCAGCCTGAGTGACAGAGCAAGACTCCATCTCAACAAAAAACAAAAAGAAAAAAGAAAATTGCTCACAAATGGTAGTCAAGGTAATAAATCAAAAGGCAATAAACCACGCACAGAACCAGGTTCACTTATCTTCCAGAACTGCTGATCAAAGATGTCCTCATCCAATCAGAATGTGAGCATTCGGTTCATTTGGTCAGGCTCTTGCCTTAGCAGGAGGACATACAGGAACATCTAGATCCTTTGTTCCGACTCTATAAGCACCAAGCCAGCTTCTGATTATAATTTAGCTCCCCATGTATCTAGCCTAAAGACTACATAGAACATTTTACCTAACAACTATATTTCTCATTTTAAAATAATAAACTTGTGTCCTAGATTTAGGAGCTGAAGTGAACATAAGTCAGTCTTCCCAACTCCCCAACCTCTGGACACTGACAAAAGGTGAAGGCCAGATACTGAACCATAACAATCTAATCATGATACTATTCCTCAGGTGCCCTTCAATGACACCATTAACGGACATCCCTTGAGTTTCAGCAGTTCAAAGTTAAGAATCTTATTTTAAACAGGATCCATTTAAGAAATCATTTGTTCTAAAATGGTTAAAAACATAAAAGAATGATCTGCCCAAGTAACTAGTGAGTGGGAAATTATTCCATCTATGCAAATGTTTTACACACACACACACACACACACACACACACACACACACATCATTGATGGAATACAAATCCTGACTCTGCTCCACTGGAAAAATTGCTTAATATATCTAAATTTCAGTTCCACCATCTGAAAACTAATAATCCTTATCTCATATACCTATTCTAAGGATTAAATAAAATATCCAAATTAAGTACCAGTATAAATGTTCCATTAATGTTACTTTTGATAAATGGAAAATATGATAGCTGCTATTACTAACTATATCAAATATCTCAACCATAAATTCTCCTATTGTTGGGTTTCCAGAAACTTAACAGGTATACTGGGGAGAAATCACATAAAACTAACAGGTAATGCCAATTAATAAATGCAGAAGGAATGTGAGAAAAAAAATCATTAGAACACTATAGTTATGATGACATGCAAGATACACCAATGGATGCTAAAATCAGTGGGCAAAAGTTTAAAAGAAAACAGCATATTTGCATAGTCTCAAAGATCTACCCCCAAGATATTTACTAATATGCAACAGGAAAAATAGTAACTTTATAGGAGAGAAAGCCTGGCAGATATCACCTTAACCAAGTGATCAAGATTATCATCACCAGTAATACAAAACAACACCATGTACCCCCAGTTATGATGCACTGAGGATGGTGCATCACTTCTGTGGTATTCCTGCCAAAAATGCATAGTCTAAATCTAATCATGAGAAAACATAAGACAAAGTCAAATTAAAGGGCAATCTAAAAAACAACTAAGGGCCAAGCAAGGTGGCTCACACCTGTAATCCCAGCACTTTGGGAGGCCGAGGCAGGAGGACTGCTTGAGGCCAGGAGTTAGAGATCAGCCTGTTCAGCATAGCAAGACCCCATCTCTACCAAAAATAAAAATACAAGATATTAACATAAAGGGAATCTGGGTGACGGGTATACAGGAACTTTCTATACTTTTTGCAACTTTTCTGTGAGTAGAAAATATACCAAAATAAAAAGTTTTTAAAAAAGAAAACTATGTAACAAAGGAGTGATATCCCTGTTGCCCCCTACTCTCAACCCTACCATTTCCTTTAAACAAACCTATATTAAACAGCCCTTTGATCATTTCACTAACTCCAATTTCTAAGCCTTCTTATAACTATAAACTCCTTCTACTGTAAGCTTTGTGAAAATGAGGCCTGTGTCTGCTTTTTATCCCCATTATGTACCCAGCATTTGGCATGTATCTGGCACATTGCAGGTACTATTTATTTGTTGAATGAATGAACAAATGGCAGCTACAGTCTATTGTATTCATTTCCTATTGCTACTGTAACAAACTACAACAAACATAGTGGCTTAAAACAGAAATGTATTATCTGCTAGTTGTAGGGATCAAGAAATCCAAATTGAGTCTCTCTAGACTATAAAATCAAGGTATCAGGAGGGCTGCATTCCTTCTGAAGGTTCTAGAGAAGAATGTTTCCTTACCTTTTCCAGCTTCAGGAGACTGTCCACATTCGTTGGCTCATTGTCAGCAATTGCATCACTCCAGCCTCTGCTTCCATCGTCATATCTCCTCCTCTGACTATGGCCATTCTGCCTCCCTCTTATAAGGACCCTTGTGATTACACTGGGTCTACCCAGATAATCCAGGGTAATCTTCCAATCCCCAGATCTTTAAGTTAATCACATCTACAAAGTTCTTTTTGTAATGTAAGACGACATATTCACAGATTCCAGGGATTAGGACATGGACATCTTTGGGGGGCTATTTTCAGCTTACCACTTGTATCAATTTTTTAAATCTATCAAGCAAATAATCAGCTCAAAACTCACTCACTCAACTAACCGGGGAAATTAATGCTATTTCCCAGACAAAGGCTATCTCCTGCCACTCCCACCCTTTGTCATTTTGTAAAAGCATTTGCCTTTGGTTTATATTTAATAAAGTCCATGACTAGTTTTTATTTATTTTTTTCTTTCTTCTTTTTTTTTTTATTATTATACTTTAAGTTCTAGGGTACATGTGCATAACCTGCAGGTTTGTTACATATGTATACTTGTGCCATGTTGGTGTGCTGCACCCATCAACTCGTCGGCACCCATCAATTCGTCATTTATATCAGGTGTAACTCCCAATGCAATCCCTCCCCCCTCCCCCCT
>NC_045445.1:94942727-94982762 GCF_002776525.5 Piliocolobus tephrosceles | reverse complement strand
AGTTTTAAAACAGAAACGAGAACATGTATATTTAAGCAAGCTCTATCCCTCCTCCCTTCAATGTAATCACGCTTTGTCCAAGAGTGAATTCTACTTTTAGGGCTGGATCTGATGAAGAGAGTGGGAAATCACACTGAATCAGACTATTTGGCATGTGTCTATAATGTAATGAAGTACTTTCTTACACGGCTAAAAGGGAATCCAGAAACATTTCCAAGAGGGTCATAAAAATATTTTGGGAGCAAAATTAAGTGTCCCAGCGCGAATACTGTAAACAACTATATTCAGAAACAGAAATTCTAGCATCTATTTTTTAAATTACTTTTTCCTTTATTGGAAATTCAACTGTTTTCATATCTAATTCTAATTTCACAATCAAATGTAATAGGGCTGATGTCTCAAAATATAGTTTTCCCCAAAGTATACTTAGATGATGAATGAAAATAAAATAGAAATAAGTTCTTCCACAATTTTGATAGATGCTTCAGGTGTGGAAGTATGGATTTTTAAGCTGTTACTTCCACTGCATTGCTTTGAGTATATTCATTACTATAATGAAAGTATATTAGAATGCTCACTCAACATGTCAACCTGCTATACTCTATTGTGCCATTTTTTTCCTTTTGGTATTTCTTTTCAGTGTCATGTTTGGTTCGGTTCACAGACTATAGCTCAAGTTGTTAGATATCTAAGTGCTATTCAAAGGTCTGTTTACCCTCCAAAGTACACAATCACCTATCTGACCACAGAGTAAGGCTTATTACAAGCATACTCAAATACATTTTAGAAAAAGTCAACAAAACATATTTCAGATATCTATGATGTTTCTATATTTAGAAAAAAGTTCCACTGGCTGGGTGTTGTGGCTCACACCTGTAATCCCAGCACTTTGGAAGGCCAAGACGGGTGGATCACCTGAAGTCAGAAGTTCAAGACTAGCCTGGCCAACATGGTGAAACCCAGTCTCTACTAAAAACACAAAAATCAGCTGGACATGGTAGCACATGCCTGTAATCCTAGCTACTCAGGAGGTTGAGGCAGGAGAATCGCTTGAACCCGGGAGGCGGAGGTTGCAGTGAGCCAAGATCATGCCATTGCACTCCAGCCTGGGCAACACAGCGAGACTCCCTCTCAAAAAAAAAAAAAAAAAAAAAGGAAATAGTTCCATTAAATGAAGAAAACAAATGATAAATGTACTGGTGTAAGTATTTTCCAACTCATCGTAGAGCAAAAACTGGTTGTATTTCCATGTGTAAAAGCTAAGTGATGTTAATTTTCAAACTGTTAGCGGAGGAAGAAACTATACAAACTCCTGTGATTGATTCTTTCTGAGAGTTGCTAAACTGGTCTTTCAGTAACATGTGACCAAGTATTTCAACATCATAAACTAAAATACAGTCTTCTAAATAGCACTTATGACTGATAGCCCTCACTCACAGTAATTTACTAATTTACCAAGCAATTACCAAGTAATTCACCAAAGTTTTACAAAGAACAATAGGTCAAAGTCTTTCCATTAATTTTTGTTTGTTTGATTTTTTATTTTTATTTTTGAGATGGAGTCTCGCTCTGTTGCCCAGGCTAGAGTGCAGTGGCGCAATCTCGGCTCACTGCAAACTCCACCTCCTGGGTTCACGCCATTCTCCTGCCTCAGCCTCCCGAGCAGGTGGGGCTACAGGCGCCCACCACTACACCCAGCTAGTTTTTTGTATTTTTAGTAGAGATGGGCTTTCACCGTGTTAGCCAGGATGGTCTTGATCTCCTGACCTCGTGATCCGCCTGCCTCGGCCTCCCAAAGTGCTGGTATTATAGGCGTGAGCCACCGTGCCAGGCCCCATCAATGTATTTTTTAAATCAAGTTATGGGGGCCATGTACAGTGGCTCATGCCTGTAATCCTGGTGTTTTTGGAGGCCAAGGTAGGAGGATCACTTGAATCCAGGAGTTCAAGACTAGCCTGAGCAACATAGCAAAACGCCATCTCTACAAAAATTAAAGACTGGGTGCAGTGGCTCATGCCTGTAATTCCAGCACTTTGGGAGGCCAAGGCAGGAGAATCACTTAAGCCCAGCAGTTTGAGACCAGCCCGAGCAACACAGTGAGACCCTGCCTCTAAAAAAAAAATAATAAAATTAAAATGAAAGAAATTATAGCTGGGTGCAGTGGCTCACACCCATAATCCCGTACTTTGGGAGGCTGAGGCAGGCAGATCACTTGAGGTCAGGAGTTTTAGACCAGCCTGGCTAACATGGTGAAACCCTGTCTCTACTAAAAATACAAAACTTAGGCCGGGCACAGTGGCTTACGCCTGTAATCCCAGCACTTTGGGAGGCCAAGGCAGGCAGATCACGAGCTCAGGAGATTGAGAACATCCTGGCTAACACAGTGAAACCCTGTCTCTACTAAAAATACAAAAAATTAACTAGGTGTGGTGGCAGGCGCCTATAGTCCCAGCTACTGGGGAGGCTGAGGCACGATAATCACTTGAACCCAGGAGGCAGAGGTTGCAGTGAGCCAAGATCGCACCACTGCACTCCAGCCTGATGACAGAGCAAGACTCCGTCTCCTGAAAAAATTAGCTGGGCATGGTGGTGTGCACCTGTAATCCCAGCTACTCGGGAGGCTGTGACAGGAGAATTGCTTGAACCCAGGAGGTGGACGTTGCAGTGAGCCGAGACTATGCCACTAGGAAATCTGACGGGGGAAGATTGCTAGAGCCTAGGAGTTTGAGGTTGCAGTGAGCTACGACATGCCATTGCATCCCAGCCTGGGCAACAGAGCAAGACCTTATCTCTTTAAAAAATCATGTTATAGAAACCATAAAATATGAAAAACTTGAAGTGCAGGTGTTTATAGCCAAATCCTAAATCTGAGAGTTTGTTTTCAACATCCTCAAAGTCAAATATCAGCAGTAAAATTTATCACTCCCAGTTCTTTGCAGCACCATAAGGTCAATGTATTCCAAACAAATGGAGTGAGGCTAAGAATTATTACACAGTTTGCCTTTGCTTTGTTGGTGATAAAAAAGACAGAATTAGGTTGGCCATGGTGGCTCATGTCTATAATCTCAGCACTCTGAGAGGCAGAGACAGGAGGACCTCTAGAAGCCAGGAGTTCGAGACTGGCCTGGACAACATAATGAGACTGTCTCTACAAAAAGCAAACAAACAATTATTTCACAAGATTCAAATATCCACAATGGAGAAGAAGGGAATGCCATCAAGAGAAAAAGGTATTAAAACCTATTGTTGAGCTATAAATTTCATATCAAACATGCAAAAATAAAAATTTAAAAAAAGAAAAGTACCAGGTACAGCGGCTTGTGCCTGTAGTCCCAGCTACTTGGTTGGCCAAGGCAGGAGGATCACTTGAGCCCAGGACTTGAAGACCAACCTGGGAGACAGAGTGAGGCTCTGTCTCTAAAAATAAAAAGGCCAGGTGGTGGTGGTTCACGCCTGCAATCCCAGCACTTTGGGAGGCCGAGATGGGCGGATCACTTGAGGCCAGCCTAGGCAACGTGGCAAAACCCCGTCTCTACAAAAAATACAAAAATTAGCCAGGCATGGTGACACATATCTGTGGTCCCAGCTACTAGGGAGGCTGAGGTGGGAGAATCAATTAAGCCCACAAGGTCAAGGCTACAGTAAGCTGTGATCATACCACTGCACTCCAGCCCGGGTGACAGAGTGAGAACCTGTCTCAAAAAATAAAAAAGAAAAAAAAAGAAAAGAATTACCTAACATTAGGGGAGAAAATTAAGCAAGAGGTAGTGTCAATTCTATAGTTTACACATTTTAATAATGTGAATAAATAGAACATATATCAAATTGATAAGACAAAAGTATGGACATATCAATTATATATACATATTATACATACAATCTCACACACACATATAAAAAAAGAATGAAAAAGAATCTAGAATAATTTAGGCATTTAAACTGCTCACTGGGGTCTTTTTCTACAGAATTGTTTAATTATATAATAAATAAGACTATAGAAGAAGAATGAGAAATTGTACATTACAAACTGCATTGTACTCAGGAAGTAATTCAAAGATGATGCCCCTTATTCTCCTGGGATTATAAATAAGCTAGTTTTTCTTAATTTCAAACATGCAGGCTGGGCACGGTGGCTCACTTTGGGATCCCAGCACTTTGGGAGGCTAAGGCATCTCTACAAAATATTTCAAAAATTAAAAAAAAAAAAAATAGCTGGGGGTGGTGGCCTATGCCTGTAGTCCTGGCTATTCGGGAGGATCCTTTGAGCCCAGGCATTCGAGGTTACAGTGAGCTATGATCATGCCACTGTACTCTAGCCTGGACAACAGAGCAAGACTTTGTCTTAAAAAAAAAATGCAGAAGATGAAGTAATATCCAAAAACTGATTAAATAAGTCCACTAATTTTGACATTCCTTTTATAACAGAAAATTACAATTGTTGTTCTCTGTGTAAATTAAAATGTACTTTATATATTTATTACATTTCCTCCATATTAGAGATTCTCAAATCTGGCTATGTATCCAATTACCTGGGGAACTTTTTTTTTGAGACAGGGTCTCATTCTATCACCCAGGGTGGAGTGCAGTGGGGCACAATCACGACTCACTGCAGCCTCGAACTCTGGTGCTCAAGTGACTCTCCTGCCTCAACCTTCTGAGTAGCTAGGACTATAGGTGAGCACCACCATGCCCGGCACCTTGGGAACTTTTAAACAGTAAGTTCCTGGAGCCCATCTCTTAAAGATTCCAATTTGAGAAGTCTGGACTGGAAGCCAGAAATCAGAATACATAATATAATATAATATAAAGTTAATGTTAGTGTATTAAAGGAATGCCTACTGTAATTCAGCTAGCTGTTGGGTTTGGTCCCATATTTCAAGTGCTTTCCAAACTCTACTTAATTGTGCATAGAAATTACTTGGAGGTGTTACTAAAAGTCAGATTCTGATTCAGAAGGTGTGGAATGAGGCCTGGGAATATGCAGTTCTGACAAGCTCCCAGGTGATGTCCACGCTGCTGGTCCAGGGACCACACTTCGAGTAGTAAGATCTTATGATTTTTAAACCTTTCCACAGGTGAATGATAGAAGTCAGTATCCTACAGCCAGGTGCGGTGGCTCATGCCTGTAATCCTAGCACTTTGGAAGGCCAAGGCGGGCAGGTCACCTGAGGTCAGGAGTTCAAGACCAGCCTGGCCAGTATGTTAAAACCTGCCTCTACTAAAAATACAAAACTTAGCTAGGCATGGTGGTGCATGCCTGTAATCTCAGCTACTTGGGAGGCTGAGGCAAGAGAATCACTTGAACGCAGGAGGCTGGAACCCAGGAGGTTGCAGTGAGCCGAAATTACACCACAGCACTCAAGCCTGGGCAACAGAGCGAGACTCTGTCTCAAAAAAAAAAAAAAAAAAAGGAAGTCAGTATTCTAGGCAGTTTCTCCCACTGAAATATTTTCAAGTTTTACCTAAACATCCTTTAACATAACTAGAGTACACAGCTTGCAGAATGATTGACTTATCTTTACTATGTAACCTACTACCAAGTGAATGGAAATTATTTCCCTCATTTACAGATGGTATCACGAAAAGTTGAGTGCTCCTGATGTCAGAACGCAGAGATAAAGTTAAAATGTACATAACTTTTAGTATTATACACAAGGATGTTCATCATAGCCGTGGTTATAATAGTAAAATAGTAGAGAGAAAAACCTTGGCAGGCTACAGTGGCTCATGCCTATAATCCCAGCACTTTGAGAAGCCAAAGCAGAAGGAGCACTTGAGCCCAGGAGTGTGAGACCAGCTTGGGCAAAATAGTAAGACCTCATTTCTACAAAAAATAAAAACACAGCCAGGTGTGGTGGCTCACGCCTGTAATCCCAGCACTTTGCGAGGCCGAGGCGGGCAGATCACAAAGTCAGGAGTTCGAGACCAGCCTGGCCAATATGGTGAAACCCCCAACTCTACTAAAAATACAAAAATTAGTCAGGCATGGTGGCGTGCACCTGTAGTCCCAGCTACTAGGGAGGCTGAGGCAGAATAATCGCTTGAACCTGGGAGGCAGAAGTTGCAGTGAGCCGAGATTGTGCCACTGCACTCTAGCCTGGGCAACAGAGCAAGACTCCGTCTAAAACAAACAAACACACAAACAAAAACCACTATTAGCTGAGTGTGGTGGCACACATCTGTAGTTCCAGCTACTAGTGAGGCTGAGGTGGGAGGATTGCTTGAGCCCAGGAGGCTAAGGCTTCAGTGAGCCAAGACAACGTCACTGCATTCCAGCCTAGATGACAGTGTGAGATTAGATTACATCTCCCCCTAAAAAAAAAAGGCCCTACATATCCAACAATAGGGGACTGCTTAAATAACCTAGAAGAACCTTATAATGAAATACTAAGCATCTATTTTTTAAAAATTATGTAGGCCAGGCAAAGTGGCTCACACCTGTAATCCCAGGACTGTGGGAGGCCAAGGCACGCAGATGGCTTGACCCCAGGAGTTTGAGACCAACTGGGGCAACATGGCAAAACCCCAGCTCTACTAAAAATACAAAAACAAAATTAGCCAGGAGTGGTGGCACACACCTGTAGTCCCAGCTACTCGAGAGGCTGAGGTGGGAGAATTGCTTCAGCCTGGGAGGCAGAGGTTACAATGAGCCGAGATCATGCCACTGCACTCCAGCCTGGGCAATAGAGTGAGACCCTGTCTCAAAAAATAAAATAATTAATAAAATAAATAAAAAATTAAAAATTGGGGGGTGGGAGGAGGGAGAGCATCAGGAAGAACAGCTAATGGATGCTGGGCTAAAAACCTAGGTGATGGGATGATTTATGCAGCAAACCACCATGGCACACGTTTACCTATGTAACAAACTGGTACATTCTGCACATATACCTCTGAACTTAAAGTAAAATTTGGAAATCAAAAAATAAAATTTAAAAAGAAAAAAATTATGTAAATATATACTAACAAAAATAAATAAATATACACTTACAGATAATGAAAAGACATTCAAGATAAGTGAAAATAAAGATTATAAAATTTTATAGAAAGATATGTGTGTGCATATATATATATATACACCAGAAAGATGTATATACTAAAACGTTTAAAACATTGTACTCAAAGTACTGGAATTTTAGATGATTCTGATGCTTGCTTGCCTGCATTATCTAATATTTCTACTACAATGTATACCATATAAAATTCTTAAAGGGTAAAAAGCAGGTGAGAAGAAAACCAAGCAAACTCCACACATGCACATACGTTTCAAGACCCACTGGAATGGATCTGACTGATGAGTAACTTGCTTTCCAAATAGTGTTCAAGGGACTCCCTAAATTAGAAGCACTTAGAAAGTTTTTAAAACTTGCAGTCTTGCACCCCAATCCAGATTTATTGAATCAGAATTTGTACCAATGGGCCCTAGAGTTTGCATATGAAGCAAATACTGACTCTTATAAACAGTAAAGTTTGGAAATCACAGCATTAAACAAAAAGCTTCCCAGAAATGCAGAAACCTGGACTAAATTCCAACCTATCCGAACAGTAACCTACGGCAAATTCAGAATGAGTGAAATAATGGTGTTTCCATACATATACACCTACACTCACAGAGACCACTGGAATTTAATCAACAGAAACCTGTTCTTAGCAACTGGCTTTATTCCATCTTAATCTTAAGCATCCCATGTGATCAATAACCATTTCCCATGGGCCGACAGAGGTCACAAAGGTTTTCCTTATATTTGACCCACATCTGTCTAAAACTTCTCATTATAACCCCTTCTATGATGTTCCGTCCCTATTTAGTTCTTCATTAATTAAAAGTACTACATGAACATTTATTATGGAACCAAATATGTAGGCAATTCAATCATTCTCCTGTTACTTTCATTTCTCCTTTCTAAACACATTCTAGTTGAATAACTTCAATAGATTCTGGTGATTATTTCTTCCAGTGATACTCTCTGAGGTAAACTCAAAGGCTTCATGAGTTTCTATCAGTGAAGGTCCTCAAAGAATCAAGTAAAACCTTTCCTGTTGTGAAAAATACCACATGAACCCCTAAGATTTTGATGAAAGAAAAAGAGAAAAGGTATATGCCACACTGAATGTATTTCCCTATCAAGTACTTAGTATAACAATCAACTCATAAGTCATATATTTATGAAAAGTTTTCAAAAGGAGACATTAAGAGTTTGGGGACTTTCCTAAAGCTAACAAATTAAAACAATTTTTCCAAAAGAAAGTCATGATAAGGCTGGGAGCCATGACTCACGCCTGTAATCCCAACACTTCGGGAGGCCAAGGCAGGAGGATCACCTGAGGTCAGGAGTTCAAGACCAGCCTGTTCAACATGGTGAAACCCTGTCTCGACTAAAAAAACAAAAAATCAGTGGGGCATAGTGGCATGCGCCTGTAATCCCAGCTATTTGGGAGGCTGAGGCGGCGGAGGTTGCAGTGAGCCGAGATTGCGCCACTGCACTCCAGCCTGGGTGACAGATCAAGATTCGGCCTCAAAAAAAAAAAAAAAAGAAAAGAAAGAAAGAAAGCCATGACAGATTTTTTTCTTCCCCTTTAAAACAGAAAAGAAAACAACAGGAGAAAAAAAAAGTTTGGAGTGAGCTCCTAAGAGGACATAGGAAAGGACCATAATTTCTAAGATGTGGAGGACAAGCCCTTCATTTTATTTTAATCCATGATACATTTTAATCATGGATCACACAGAAGGCCAGGCCAGCTAACACTTGAATTTATTATAACCAAGATTATATACCTACCTGCAGCTCACACCAAGCAACCTCAACCCATGTTTCAGTGTCCAGTCCTTTATATACTGTTTTAAATGCTCCTCTTCCTAGTTCTATGTCAAATTTCAGGAATCTGCCACTAGGAGAAGTAGCTACAGCCTTCATTTCTGCTTCTTCTTCCATTTCCTTTTCATTTTTCTCCTTGAAACAATCTTTTGAGATTTCCGAGGTTGACTTTGAACACTGTTCATATTTAACTTCTTGTCCACCTCTCAGCACATTTGAAGGAAGTTTATCTACTCTTGGAATATTCGTTGCAGCCTTAATTCTCTCATCTTTGGGGGATGATTCGGCAACTTTGTCATCTTCCGTCATTTCAACACTCTTTCGGAAAAATCTCTTCCTTTCTACAGTTTCCCCAGAAGCAGAGAAGGTGCTGTTTTTCTCCTTTAGTCTAGCTTCTACTGTCAAAGTTGCAGCAACCTGGGGAACTCTGTTTTCAAATGAAATTCCATCAGGTTTCTCAGAATCTTCTGTGCTGGCTGGATCCCCTGAATCAGTGGCCATTGTAATTAAAGTTGGCACTAAAATTTTTCCTGTTTCTACTCTTCAGTCCAGTTACATCTCAGGTATCAGAATTATCAGAATGGACTTCCTTTTGCGTGGTCATGTATTTCCATAGCAACCTGAAGGAGGGGAAAAGATATTTTAAAATCACCCTACAAAGGAAATCATTAAGGAGAAAACAAATCACCTGATTTTTTAATCCCTTTTTCCTTAATAAGAAGTTTATTCTTTTTTCTGTCCAATCTTAGGAACCAGAAGACTCTAGGGACTGTGTCTTATCTTGTTTACCATTAGTCCTCAGTGCCTAGCAGACTACTTAGTATATAGCTCAATCTGTCTTCATATTGCATGAATATTGGTTAGAAACCTAGTTCTCAGCTCCATCTGTCAATCCATCAAACTCAAAATGAGTACCCAAACCCTGAGTTCACTTAGCCACAATGTGACAAACACAATAAGTAAAACAACCACATGGTTTCTAGGTGGTTTTTGTCTAAAATTCTGGAATTCATCAATAGTAGTTTCTTTTACTGTACTAAAATATACATATTGTCAAATTTACCATTTTAACCATTTTTAAGTATATAATTCAGTGGTGTTAAGTACATTCACAGTGTTCTGTAATCATCACTACTATCCATGCCCAGAGCTTTTTAATCATCCCAAACTGAAACTCTGTACCCGTTAAACAATGATTCCCTATCAGCCCTCACTCACCCCTGGTAACTTCTATTCTACTTTCTGTCTCTATGAATTTGCTTATTCTAGGTAATTCATATAAATGGAATCAGACAACATTTGTCCTTTTGTGTCTGGCTTATTTCACTTAGTATAATATTTTCAAAGTCCACTGATGTTGTAGCGTGTATCAGAATTTCATTCCTTTTTAAGGCTGAATAATATTCCATCATATGTTATAGACCACATTTTGTTTATCCCATTCATCTGCCAATGGATTGGATTGTTTCCACCTTTTGACTATTGTGAATGTTGCTGCTATAAACATCCAACAGTAATTTGAAATAATGCAAATACTTATAAGCTTGTCTTCAGATTTTAACAGAAACTATTGTCAAATATTAATATACTATCCTAAAACAATAGCAAGAAAGACTCAAAACCATGTATTCTTTTAAACTAGCAATTCTACTTATAGGAACTTGCCTTAGAAAATAGTCAAGAATCCGTGCAAAGATTTAACTATAAAGATGTTCATTCTAGCACTTATGGAAAAAACTAAACATAAGCCTAATTGGTGTTTAATTAAGTATCTCAAAATGAGGTAAGCCACAGCATTAAAAATAACACTGTAGGCTGGGCGCAGTGGCTCACACCTGTAATCCCAGCACTTTGGGAGGCCGAGGCGGGCGGATCACTTGGGGTCAGGAGTTTGAGACCAAATCAGCCTGGTTTAGTGAAACCCTGACCCTACTGAAAATACAAAAAAAATTAGCAGGGTGTGGTGGCGGGCGCCTGTAATCCCAGCTACTGGAGAGACTGAAGCAGGAGAATCACTCGAACCCAGAAGGCTGAGGTTGCGCCACTGCACTCCAGCCTGGGCGATAGAGACTCTCTCAAAAAACAAAACAACAACAATAAAACACTGTAGTCTTCAGTGAGATAAAAGATGTTCCCTGTATATTATATGGTTAAATGTAAAAAGGAATACATACAAGCTTACAGAGGTAACTCTGAAATTATGGATTTTTCTTTCTGCTTTTTTGTATTTTCTAAAACTTTGCACAATAAACATGTGAAAATATGTGGGGAAAAGTTTTTCAAGTGAGTGGTCAAACCACCAATAAGAAAATGCTTCCCTTCTCACCACAATCACGTACTGCAAAGTTAAGCCTGTATGCTTCTTATTATGTTAGGCACCTTGAAGGGCACAGTTTGTCACAAAGATTTATTAAGAATTATGTCAAACCAAAAATGCACAGAAATATCAAATTTGAAAAACTGAAGGAAAAAACCCTGAACTAAAATAAACAAAATAAAAAAAAAATAAACAAAATAGAGACAAATACTCCAAGTTGTTCTACACATTCAACTCACTTCATCAAAATTCCAGCTGGTTTCTTTGTGGAAAACATCAAGCTAATCCTAAAATGCATACAGAATTTCAAGGGACCCATAATAACCAAAGTTTATACAATCTTGAAAAAGAACAAATTTGGAGGATCCATACTTTTTGATTCAAAAACCTACTACAAAGGTACAGTATTAAGACAGTACAGTCCTGGCATAAGAATAGATGTATAGATAAATGGAATAAAAATTGAGTTCAGAAATAAAGCCATATTATTTATGGTTAATTGATTTTCAACAAGAATGGCGGGGGGCAGTGGCTCATGCCTGCAATCCTAGCACTTTGGGAGGCCAAGGTGGGTGGATTGCCTGAGCTCAGGAGTTCGAGACCATCCTGGGCAACATGGTGAGACCCCGTCTCTATAAAACACAAAACATTAGCCAGGTGTGGTGGCAGGTGCCTGTAGACCCAGCTACTCGGGAGGCTGAGGCAGGAGAATCACTTGAACCTGGGCGGTGAAGGCTGTGAATCACTTAAACCTGAGAGGTGGAGGTTGCAATGAGCCGAGATCTCACCACTGCACTCCAGCCTGGGTGACAGAGTGAGACTCTGTCTCACCCCCGCCCCATCCTCCCCACCCCCCAAAAAACCCACAAGGTTGCCAAGAAAATTCAATGGGGAAAGAATAGTTTTTCCAACAAATGGTGCTGGGACAACTGGATATCCACATGCAAAAGAATGAAGTCAGATCCTTAGTAAGTTTTTCTGGGAAAAAAAAAAAAAAGGCTGAGTTGAGTCTCAAAGAAAGATAATTAGCTGTTGTTTCCTGGCTTTTTAATGATTGCCATTGGAGAAATAGAACACTTTTACACTGTTGGTGGGTCTATAAACTAGTTCAACCATTGTGGAAAACAGTGTGGTGATTCCTCAAGGATCTAGAACTAGAAATACCATTTGACCCAGCCATCCCATTACTGGGGATATATCCAAAGGATTATAAACCATGCTGCTATAAAGACACATGCATACGTACGTTTATTGCGGCACTATTCACAATAGCAAAGACTTGGAATCAACCCAAATGTCCATCAGTGACAGACTGGATTAAGAAAATGTGGCACATATACACCATGGAATACTATGCAGGCATAAAAAAGGATGAATTCGTGTCCTTTGTAGGGACATGGATGCAGTTGGAAACAGTCGTTCTCAGCAAACTATCGCAAGAACAGAAAACCAAACACCGCATGTTCTCACTCATAGGTGGGAATTGAACAATGAGATCACTTGGACACAGGAAGGGGAACATCACACATCGTGGCCTATTGTGGGGAGGGGAGATGGAGGAGGGATAGCATTAGCAGATATACCTAATGTAAAAGATGAGCTAATGGGTGCAGCACACCAACATGTATACATATGTAACAAACCTGCATGTTGTGCACATGTACCCTAGAACTTAAAGTATAATAATAATAAAAAAAGAAAGATAATTAGCTGATCCAGGCAGAGGGAAAATCACAAGCAAAGGCATTAAACAGTATGGAGTAAGTGTATGAGTGGTATCATGAGCAGTTGTTTACATGCACATCAGAAGAAGCAGGCAGATGAGCGCAGAGAGGCAGATAGACACCAAGGACTTCTATGCCATACAATGTAAAACAAGGAGACCCATTAAAAAGCTACTGCAACAATCCAGAAGAGATGATGAGGTTTGAATGAAAATAGTGGCTGGAGAGATAGGTTCCAGACACATTAAGGAACTACTAAATGCAAGAAAATCTACTGTCTGAATGAATATGGCTGTGAGGGAAAAGACAGAGTCTTATGGTAACTCACAAAAATTTGCCAGCCAGATGACATTACTAGGACATATCTATATCAATACCAAAGCTAAGAACTGAACTCATGAAGGTCTCCATGAGGTTACATTGCCAAATCAATATACTTTCAAAGTCACTTAATAAGACTAGTGTTGCATGCAAGTAAAAAAAGATAACTAGTTTAACTCTTTATTTTGAAATAATTTTTGACTTGGGGGAAGAAAAAAAAAACCTACAACAGCATAAAAAGAATCCAGTATTCACCGACGTTCCCCAAATGTTAAACATTTTAGGTGAGATTTTAAACCTCAAGAGCAAAACTCCACAAGTAAGACAAAAAGACATCTAAGCAAGGAGCCAAAAATAGTTAAGTCAGAGAATTTAAGTTGGAAAGCCTTCAAAATTTTTTACTACAGAACCTATTTTTAAAAAATAAAATATTTGGCTGGGTGCAGTGGCTCATGCCTGTAATCTTAGCACTTTGTGAGGCCGATTCAGGTGGATCATGAAGTCAGGAGTTCCAAGACCAGCCTGGCCAAGATGGTGAAACCTCATTTCTACTAAAAATACAAAAATCAGCCGAGTGTGGTGGCGGGTGCCTGTAATCCCAGCTACTCAGAGGCTGAGGCAGAGAACTGCTTGAACCCGGGAGGCAGAGGATGCAGCGAGCCAAGATCGTGCCACTGCACTCTAGCCTGGGCGACAGAGCAAGACTCGTCTCAAATAAATAAATAAATAAAATATTTGAGGCCAGGTGCAGTGGATTATGCCTGCAATCCCAGGTACTCAGGAAGCTGAGGCACAAGAATTGCTTGAACCCAGGAGGCAGAGGTTGTAGTGAGCCGAGATCATACCACTGTACTCCAGACTGGATGACAGAGTGAGACCTTGTCTCAAAAATAAATAAAATAAAATAAAATAAAATACAATCTTTCGCCAGACACAGCAGTTCATGCATATAATCCCAGGAATTTGGGAGGCCAAGGAGGGAGGATCGCTTGAGCCCAGGAGATTGAGACCAGCCTGGGCAACATGGCAAGACCCCATCTCTACAAAAAAAATTACAAAATTAGCTGGGTATGTTGGCATGTGCCTGTAGTCCAAACACCAGGAGGTTGAGGCAGGAGGATCCCTTGAGCCCAGGAGGACAAGATTGTAGTGAGACTGACAGAGCCACTGCACTCTAGCCTGGGTGACAGAGACCTTGTCTCAAAAACAAAAACAAAAACAAAACAAAACTTTGCCTTCAGGTCCATGATGTTGGGAAATTTTTTTTTTTAATTTAAAAACAACAGGCTGGGCTGGGCATGGTGGCTCACACCTATAATCCCAGCATTTTGGGAGGCCAGGGCAGGCCGATTACCTGAGGTCAGGAGTTTCAGACCAGCCTGGCCAACATGTCGAAACCCTATCTCTAGTGAAAAATACAAAAATTAGCCAGGTGTGGTTGCTCATGCCTGTAATCCCAACTACTTGGGAGGCTGAAGCTCAAGAATTGCTTGAACCCAGAATGCAGAGGTTGCAGTGAGCCAAAATTACGTCACTGCATTCCAGCCTGGGCGACAGAGCAATAACCCGTCTCAAAAAAAAAAAAAAAAAAAATACTTAGCCAGGCATGGTGGCATGCACCTGTAGTCTTAGCTACTGGGGAGGCTGAGGTGGGAGGATCACCTGAGCCTGGGAGGTTGAGGCTGCAGTGAGACACTACGGTCCAACCTGGGTGACAGAGTGAGATCTTGTCTCAAAAAATTTAATTAATTAAAATAAAAAACAAAATAAAACCTTATTCAGACCCCTAATATAATAGAGGAGTGGCAAGTACTGGTGCTCTGGTATAGTAATTCTAACACCTGGCTTCCCAAAGTATAGGATAAGAAGCAAGTAAGAGCTGGATGCTGTGGCTCACACTTGTAAAACCAGCACTTTGGGAGGTCAAGGTGGGTGGATCACCTGAGGTCAGGAGTTTGAGACCAGCCTGGCCAACATGGTGAAACTCCATTTATGTTAAAAATACAAAAATTAGCCAGGTGTGGTGGTACGTGCTTATAATCCCAGTTACTCGGGAGGCTGAGGCAGGAGAATAGCTTGAACCTGGGAGGCAGAGGCTGCAGTGAGCCAAGACGATGCCACTGCACTCCAGCCTAGGTGACAGAGCAAGACTCTGTCTCCAGAAAAAAAAAAAAAAAAAAAAAGCAAGTAAGAAGGATGAAGAAAGAAATCTTCCCTCAGTCTTAAAAACCAGTACCCTAAGACAAAAATATGTCACTAGAGACAAGGAGGGGCATTTTACATGGATAAAAGAGTTAATTCATCAAGACAAATACACCAAATACACATCTAACAACAGAGTCCCAAAATACATTTAATAAAAACGGACAAAATTGGAGAAATAGATAATTCAATAATAGCAAAAGATTTCAATACCCCACTCTCAATAATGGAGAGAGTAACTAGACGGAAAACCAACAAGTATATGGAAAACTTGGTCAATACTATCAATCAACTTGACCTAAGTGACATCTACAGAACACTTCACCCAACAATAGCAAAATAGACATTCTTTTCAAGCACACATAGAACATTCTCTGAAAAAACAAAATCACATGCTATGCAATAAAACAAATCCCCACAAATTTAAAGAGATTGAAATCATACAGAGCACGCTGTCCTACCAAAAATGAATAAATTAGAAATGAACAACAGGGTAAGGATAGACATATAGGTCAATGGAACTGAGAGTCTAGAAGCCCTAACATTTACAGTCAACTGATTTTCAATATAGAGGTCAAGACCATTCAATGGGAAAAGAAGAGTTATTTCAAACAAACTTGCTGGCACAACTGCAATCCACATGCAAAAGAATGAAGCTGGAACCCGACCTCATACCATACACAGAAATTTAAAAGTGGATCATAGTCCTAAATACAAAAGCTAAAACTATAAAACTTTTAGAAGAAAACATTAGAGTAAATCTCAGTAACTCGGGTCAGACAATGAATTCCCAGCCACAACACTAGAACCACAAGCATAAAAGAGAAAATTAAGAAGCTGCACCTCGGCTGGGCACGGTGGCTCACGACTCTAATCCCAGCACTTTGGGAAGCCAAGGCAGGTGGATCACTTGAGGTCAGGAGTTTGAGACCAGCCTGGCCAACATGGTAAAACCCAATCACTACTAAAAATACAAAAATTAGCTGGGCATGGTGGCATGTGCCCGTAATCCCAGCTACTAAGGAGGCTGAGGCACGAGAATCACTTGAAGCTGGGAAGCAGAGGTTACAGTGAGCCAAGATCACTCCTCTGCACTCCAGCCTGGGCAACAGAGTAAGACTCAGTCTCAAAAAAACAAAAAACCAAAAAAACAGAGAAGCTTCACCTCTTCAAAATTTTAAACTTTTGTGCTTCAAAGGATACCTTCAAGAAAGTGGTGAGGACAACCTACAGGGCAGAGGAAAGTATGTGCAAATCATATATGTGACAGGGGATGGTACCAAACTATATTAAGAACTCGATAATGGCCGGGCACAGTGGCTCACGCCTGTAATCCCAGCACTCTGGGAGGCCAAGGCGGGTGGATCATTTGAGATCAGGAGTTCAAGATCAGCCTGGCCAACATGGTGAAACCCCATCTCTACTAAAAATACAAAAATTAGCCGGGCAGTAGTGGCGCACGCCTATAATCCCAGCTACTAGGAAGGCTGAGGCAGGAGAATCACTTGAGCCTGGGAGGGGGAGATTGCAGTGAGCTGAGATCACACTACAGCACTCCAGCCTTGGTGACAGAGTGGGACCCTGTATCAAAAAAAAAAAGAACCCAATAATGACAAGACAAATAATCCAATCTTAAAATGGGCAAAAGATCTGAATAGACATTTCTATAAAGAAGAAATCCAAAGGACCAATAAACACATAAAATGTTGTTCCACATCATTACTTATTGTGGAAATGCAAATCAAAACCACAGTGAAATACCACTTCATACCCTACAATAAAAAAAGACAGTAACAAGTGTTGGCAAGCATATGAAGAAAACAGAACCCCCTAATACATTGCTGGTGGGAATGTAAAATGGTACAGCTGCTTTGGAACACAGTCTGGCAGTTCTTCAGTAAGTTCAACAGAGTTACCATATGATATCATCTACCTAAGAGAAATGAAAACATATGTCCACACAAGAACTTGTACAAGTGTTCACAGAAGCACTATTCACAATAGCCAAAAGGTGGAAGCAATCCAAATGTCTATTAACTGATGAATGGATAAACAAAATGTATTAGGTGTAATAGAGCATTACTGGGCAGGCTGGGCACAGTGGCTTATGCCTGTAATCCTAGCACTTTGGGAAGCCGAAGTAGGCAAATCATTTGAGGTCAGGAGTTCAAGACCAGCCTGGCCAACGTGGTGAAACCCCATCTCCACTAAAAATACAAAAATTAGCCAGGCGTGGTAGTGGGTACCTATAATCCCAGCTACTCAGGAGGCTGAGGCAGGAGAATCGCTTGAACCCAGGGGGCAGAGGTTGCAGTGAGCCAAGATGGAGCCACTTCACTCCAGCCTGGGCAAAAGAGTGAAGCTCCATCTCAAAAAAAAAAAAAAAAAGGAATATTACTGGGCAATAAAAATGAATGGTGTCAGGTGTGGTGGCACACACCTATAATCTCAGTTACCCAGGAGGCTGAGGTGGGAGGATCACTTGAGCTCAGAAGTTCAAGGCTGCAGTGCGCTATGATCACATCCAAGAATAGCCACTGCCTGCTAGCCTGGGTAACATAGAGAGGTCCCATCTCTAAAAAATAAAAATAAAAAAAAAAAAGGAATGGAGTATTAATATACGCTCTAACAAGGATGAACCATGAAGACATTATGCTAAGTAAAAGACGTCAGAGGAAAAGACTGCATACTATATGATTTCATTTATATGAAATGTCCAGAAAATACAAAGCTACAGAAACAGAAAATAGATTGGTGGGTGGGGCTAGGGCACAGGAACAGGATCGACTGCAAATAAGCACACGCAATCTTTCAGGGATGATGGTAATGAACTAAAATTGAGTTGTAATCAAGATTTTACAACTCTATAAATTTACTGAAAATCATTGACTTTTATATTATATTTGTAAATTCTGTTATATAAATTTTATCTCAATAAAATATGATGTCCTGGCCAGGGCCAATGGCTAACACTTGTACTCCCAATACTTGGGAGGGGAGGGGGGCCGAGGCAGAAGGATAGCTTGAGCCCAAGAGTTTGAGACCAGCCCGGGCAACAGAGGGAGACCCTGTCTCTACAAAAAATAAAATTTAAAAATATAAGCTGAGCATGGTGGTCCACGCCTATAGTTCCAGCTACTAGGGAGGCAGAGGTGGGAGGATCACTTGATCCCAGGAGGCTACAGTGAGCCATGATTGCAACATTGCACTCCAGCCTGGGTGACAGAGAGAGATTCTGCCTGCAAAAAAAAATTTTTTTAAATATGGCTGGGTGTGGTGGTACACGCCTATAATCCCAGAACTCTGGGAGGCCAAGGTGGGTGATTACCTGTGGTCAGGAGTTCCAGACCAGCATAGCCAACACGGTGAAACCCCGTCTCTACTAAAAATACAAAAATTTAGCCGGGCATGGTGGCGGGCACCTGTAATCCCAGCTACTCGGGAGGCTGAGGCAGGAGAATCACTTGAACCCGGGAGGCAGAGGTGGCAGTGAGCCAAGATCGTGCCATTGCACTCCAGCCTGGGTGACAAGAGTGAAACTCTGTCTCAAAAAAAAAAAAATTCTGAAAGTAAAACATTTTGATGAAAATCAAAACCATCACATTATCAAATATGCCTATTAAAAACTATACTACCCTCCCACCCCTCACTGTGTCCACTCTCATCTTTAGCCTGGCCTCCTGGGTTAAGAATCCCAGGAGGAAAGTAAAGGCCTGACAACAATAAGATGTAATAGCTGGTGACCTAAAGGTAAACAACGAGTAAGAAAAACTAGGTCAAGAACTTCACTAAGTATAAGTATCTGGGGCCATCATGGATTCAATAGCTTTTTTTTTTTTTCAAGATAGGACCTCACTCTGTTACCCAGGATGGAGTGCAGTGGTGCAATCATGGCTCCCTGCAGCCTTGACCTCCCTGGGATCAAGTAATCCTCCCACCTCAGCCTCCCGAGTAGCTGGGACTACAGGCGTGAACCACCACACCTAGCTAACTTTTTGTATTTTTTTGTAGAGACAAGCTTTTGCCACGTTGCACAGGCTAGTCTCAAACTCCTGGGCTCAAGCAATCTGCCCTCATCAGCCTCCCAAAGTGCTGGGATTATAGGCATGAGCCACCATGCCAGGCCTCAATAGCTTCTTGACTATACTATATGTGGGGTCATCGTGGATCTTGACCATAAAACAGTTTAAGAACATAGCTCAGCTGGGCGTGGTGGCTCATGCCTGTAATTCCAGCACTTTGGGAGGCCGAGGAGGGTGGATCACAAGGTCAGGAGTTCAAGACCAGCCTGGCCAAGATGAGGAAACTCTGTCTTTACTAAAAATACAAAAATTAGCCGGGCATGGTGGCAGGAGCCTGTAATCCCAACTACTCGGGAGGCTGAGGCAGATAATTGCTTGAACCCGGGAGGTGGAGGTTGCAGAGAACCAAGATCACACCACTGCACTCCAGCCTGGGTAACAGAGCAAGACTCCGTCTCAGAAAAAACAAAACAAAACACAACTCAGGCTCGTGCTCGCTTTGGCAGCACATATACTAAAATTGGAACGATACAGAGAAGATTAGCACGGCCCCTGCACAAGGATGACATGCAAATTCGTGAAGTGTTCCATATTTTTAAATCCCAATATCCATTTTTTCTTTTTTTTAAGACAGGGTCTTACTCTGTCGCCCAGGCTTAATTGCAGTGGTGTGATCACAGTTCACTGCAGCCTTGACCTCCCAGGCTCAAGCGATCCTCCGACTTCAGCCTTTCAAGTAGCTGGGACTACAGGCACATGCCACCAGACTCAGCTAATTTTAAAAGTTTTTTGCAGACATGAGGTCAAGCCATGTTGCCCCTGCGGGTCTCAAACTCCTGAGCTCAAGAGATTCTCCCTCCTTGGCCTCCCAAAGTGCTGGGATGACAGTCATGGGCCACCATGCCTGTCCCCAAAATCCATTTTTAAAGATAATTCCATTCCAGTTATCCAGCAACTTTGTAAATTAGACTAATTTAATTTAGCCTTGCAACTTAATAGAAACAACTTTGGGCTTCAACATAAAAATATAAGTATTTTCTCTGGCAAAGGTGGGAAATTCACATTTTCCACGAAAAACTGAGGAAATAACATTAATTAAAACCGAATTCTGGGCGGGCGTGGTGGCTCACACCTGTATTTCCAGCACTTTGGGAGGCCGAGGCAGGCGGATCACGAGGTCAGGAGGTCAAGACCATCCTGGCTAACACGATGAAACCCTGTCTCTACTAAAAATACAAAAAATTAGCCGGGCATGGTGGCGGGCGCCTGTAGTCCCAGCTACTCGGGAGGCTGAGGCAGGAGAACGGCGTGAACCCAGGAGGCAGAGCTTGCAGTGAGCCCAGATCGTGCCACTGCACTCCAGCCTGGGCCACAGACCGAGATTCCGTCTCAAAAGAAAAAAAAAAAGCAAATTCCACTCCAAAGTCAGTATATTGACCATAGAAGATTCACATGTTCCTTTTGCAGTCTTTCAGCTTTGTGGTTCTGACCACAATCAATGATCACAAACATATGAATAACTCACTGCCTCACAGTAAAAAACTGAGTCTTAGTTCTCATAAACTAACATAAGACCTGACTGAACATAAAAATATATGAGGCCGGGCGCGGTGGCTCATGCCTGTAATTCCAGCACTTTGGGAGGCCAAGGCGGGCGGATCACGAGGTCAGGAGGTCGACCATCCTGGCTAACACGGTGAAATCCCGACTCTACTAAAAATACAAAAAATTAGCTGGGCGTGGGGGCGGCGCTTGCAGTCCCAGCTACTCTGAAGGCTGAGGCAGGAGAATGGCATGAACCTGGGAGGCAGAGTTTGCAGTGAGCCTCGCGAGATGGCGCCACTGCACTCCAGCCTGGGGAACAAAGCGAGGCTCCGTGTCAAAAAATATATATATAAATATATACAAATATAAAAATATATATAAATAACTATATTTGAGGGGATTCTTCAAAATCTATTCAATTTGGAGGATGTTATTTAAATATATTTATCTAGAGTTATTAAAACATACTCGGAATGAGCTATTACCAAAGTGAATTTATATTTCCCAGAGTTTTAAAAATATTATTTTGGCAATTATAGGTACTGATGAGAAGAAATTAGAACCACAAAGAGGCGAGTCTAGAAACAGCATTTTTCTTCTCTTATTTCTTATCCCAGATCCTTAGGAGTTGAACTACCTTCATATGAATAGAAACCCCGTCTCTACTAAAAATACAAAAAAAAAAATTAGCTGGGCATGGTGGCACACGCCTGTAGTCCCAGCTACTCGGGAGGCTGAGGCACAAGAATTGCTTGAGACCAGGTGGCAGAGGTTGCAATGAGCCGAGATCACACCACCGCACTCCAGCCTGGGCGACAGAGTGAGACTCAGCATCAAAAAAAAAAAAAAAGAAAAGAAAAGAAAAGAAAACAATGAAGGGTGAGCACCAAACCCAGATACGTGGCAATATAAAAATAGAGATCATCTCTATCTTGAGGTTCAAAGAACTTTAGGTAGATGTCGGAACACAGATCGTCTTCTATGCAAAATACTTCCAAGCCCTATAAATTCAGAAAGAAAAGAAAAAAATAAATAGCATTGTATTCATCTTGCAATCCCAATATAAGTATATAATTACAAAAACTTTCAGTTAAACCTTTGTGTTTTTTATTTTTATATCTTATATTCCTATTTTCAATATATAAATTTAACTCAGTGATATATATATACACATATGTGTGTGTATATATATATGTTGTGTTTATAAATGTTCTGGGAACAAGATAGTATCTCAACTAAACTTTGTAAATCACCTTGGGTGTTGAATATTTCCATTAATAATAGCTTTTGTGAACTTATTATTTTGAAATTCAAAATTAGCTGATCCACAAAAAAAAAAAAAAAAAAAAAAGAACACAGGCTTGGCTGGGAGTGGTGGCTCACGCCTGTAATAACCCTAACACCTGGGGAGACTGAGGCTGGCAGATTGCTTGAGCTCAGGAGTTCAAAGCCAGCCTGGACAACATGGCAAAACCCTGCCTCTACAAAAAACAAAAAATTAGCTGGTTGTGGTATTGTGCACCTGTAGTCCTCGCTACTTGAGAGGCTGAGGTGGGGATGATCACCTGAGCCCAGGGAGGTTGAGGCTGCAGTGAGCTGTGATCACACCACTGTACTCCAGCCTGGATCACAGAGTGAGACTCTGTCTCAGAAAAAAAAAAGAACACATGCTCTGGAGTGGGAGAAATCTGGAATCAAATATTGGTTCTGCCTTTCAACCTTTGGAAGAGATTTCGGGCAAATTATTTAACCTCAATCATTCTTGATTGCATTTGTGAAATCTCACAGGACCAATATGAAAATACACATATAAAATATTTAGCACAGTGCCAGGCACAACATAATAATCAATAAATGCAAGCTTTTATTTTCTACGTCTCAATAACCCCTAGGGACAGCACTATATTAAAGTACTATTCAACAATACTCCAGAAAACATTAAATGATTTTCAGGAGACTCTACTTAGGAAGGCAGAAAACCATATATTTTCTAAAGTTTTTCAGTAATGAACCATGTTGGCATTGCCAAAGGGATATGCTCCAGTGACCAGGATAGTATCTCTTCTACATTTAGCAATGTAGAAACATGGCCCAGTGAGAAAGTTTACAAAAATCAGGCCTCAAACCTGGAATCTCTTACTAAGTTCACAGTTATATATAATTACCTACATGTAGCCATTTTTCCTTCATAAAATGATGAATACACTTATCCAAGCTCCAGGAATATATATAAAGACAACTGTGGCGGGGCACAGTGGCTCACGCCTGTAATCCCAGCACTCTGGGAGGCCAAGGTAAGTGGATCACCTGAGGTCAAGCGTTCGACACCAGCCTGACCAACATGGTGAAACCTCGTCTCTACTAAAAATACAAAAATTAGCTAGGCGTGGTGGCACGTGCCTGTGATCCCAGCTACTGAGGAGGCTGAGGCATGAGAACTGCTTGAACCCTGGAGGCAGAGGTTACAGTAAGCCAAGATCACGCCACTGCACTCCAGCCTGGGCAACAGAGCGAGACTCCGTCTCAAAAAAAAAAAAAAAAAAAAGCCAGGCATGTAGTATGTGCC
Organism: Piliocolobus tephrosceles; assembly: GCF_002776525.5. Lineage (NCBI taxonomy): Eukaryota > Metazoa > Chordata > Mammalia > Primates > Cercopithecidae > Piliocolobus > Piliocolobus tephrosceles. The sequence goes on along the minus strand of NC_045445.1, from coordinate 94,959,252 downwards.
TGTAGTTCCAGCTACTTGGGAGGCTGAAGTAGGAGGTTTGCTTAAGCCTGGGAGGTTGAGGCTGCAGTTAGTAGTGATTGTGCCACTACACTCCAGTCTGGGTGACCGAGACCCCGTCTCAAAAAAATAAAAGACATATATATACATACATAAAATACAATATATGTAATATATTTATATATATATACACACACATATACATATATATAATACAATCATATGGCTCAACTATCAAATAAAGAGGTTTATAAAGGGCAGGCTTACTCCCAACTCTATCTCCCTTCCATTCAATTCCATTCGCCCCACCAACAGGTAATCACTCAACAGATTCTTGTGTATTCCTCCAGAATCTCTTCAGGCAAATTAACAAATATATGTTCTCTCCTTCCCTGTCTACACAAAAAGTAACACAGTACACACCAAGCTCTTTTTATAGTCATAGTAACTTAAGATACATGTTTTTCCTTTTCAGTACATATAAGTTTCTCATTCTTATTTTGTAGTATTCAATTGTTTGCTATTATAAATAACATTGTAGATTTCATTGTACATATGTGTGTGTGTATGTGTGTATGTGTGTGTATCCCTGAACTAGAATTGCTAGATCAAAGGAAATTTTTTTTTTTTTAAGACAGTCTCGCTCTGTCGCCCAGGCTGGAGTGCAGTGGTGCGATCTCACCTTACTGCAACCTCCACCTTCCGGGTTGAAGCAATTCTCCTGCCTCGGCCTCCGGAGTAGCTGGGATTACAGGCGCACGCCACCATGCCCGGCTAATTTTTATATTTTCAGTAGAGACAAGGTTTCACCATGTTGGCCAGGCTGGTCTCGAACTCCTGGGCTCAGGTGATCTGCCCATCTTAGCCTCCCAAAGTGCTGGGATTACAGATATGAGCCACTGTGCCCTGCCAAGATCAAAGAAAATTTGCATATTTGTTTTTTAAACTTTAATTTATTTAAGTATACTAATATATCCAGAATAATGTATGTAATACATGTGTATCTTTATATAATGCTGCCAAACTGCCTTCCATGGGCAATGTACCAATTTAAACTCCTACCTCCAACGTGTGAGTGTCTCTTACCCCACAGTCTTGACAACAAAGAGTGTTATCAAACATTTTGATTTTTAACACTCTGATAAGTTTAAGCAAGGAATCTCAGTGTGGTTTCAATTAGCATTTATCCTACACACGAGGGCAAGCATCTTTCACATAAATAATCGTTAAAGTCAGGAATAAGCCAAGATTTCCTACTACCAACTGAGGAAATAAAACAAGACCTACAAATGTTAGAAAGTAGGAGACAAAACTCAAAACTTACAGACTACATGTTTATCTATCTAGAAAATCCAAGAAAATCAACTAAAAAACTATAACTAACAAGGAACTAACAAGAGCTCAGAAAACAGGCCAAAGACGGTAACATACAGAAATCTGCCATATATCTCAGTAATCATTACAAAATGTAATTTTAAAAAACGACTATCGACCAGGCGCAGTGGCTCATGCCTGTAATCCCAGCATGCTGGGAGGCCCAGACGGATGGATCACCTGAGGTCAGGAGTTCAAGGCCAGCCTGGCGAACATGGTAAAACCCCGTCTCTACTAAAAATACAAAAATTAGATGGGCGTGGTGCCAGTCGCCTGTAGTCCCAGCTACTCGGGAAGCTGAGGCAGGAGAATTGTGTGAACCCAGGAGACGGAGCTTGCAATGAGCCGAGATTGTGCCACTGCACTCCAGCCTGGGTGACAGAGTGAGACTCTGTCTCAAAAAAAAAAAAAAAAAAAAAGTAAGTACAAGTGGCCAATACATGTATGATAAGGGGATTGCTCAAACTCATTAGTAAACACAGGGGTACAAACACAAATGATTATCATTTTTCATCTATCAGGATGCAAAAAATAAATATCTGTTAAATTTGAGAATTGTATAAGAAATTTGGTATTCCATGCACTGTTGGCAGCTAAACTGGAATAGCCTTTTCATAGGGCAAATTCCGAGTATCTAGTGCATAACTGTCACCCAGCAATTCCAATCCTTAGTAGTATCACTTGAGAAATATTCCTGCATGTGAACAAATATGTAGGTACAGGGCTTTTTAAAACTGAAACATTGTTTTAAATAGCAAAACAAACAAACAAACAAAATCAACCTGAAAAGAACTTAAATATCCATCTATGGGAGAATGGTGAAATAAACATGGTATGTCCATACTGTGAAATAATAAGCATCTGTTTAAAAAATTCAAGATGGATATATATACTGATATATAAAAATCTCCTACATATGTATACTATAAAGTGAGAAAAGTAAGTTGTAGTACATATATATTACATCTACATACTATTTGTGTTAAAAAAAAACCACAAAACTGTATTTCTAAAGGTACTCACATATGGGTGAATGCATATAAAAAAGACTAGAAAGATACACTCTAAACTGATCCTACTAGTCAAAGCTAGAGAAACACATAGGAAGAAATACTATGTATTAATCAAAAATAATGAAGTGAACATACATATAAACACTGATATGAAAAGAGCCCTGGCCGGGCACGGTGGCTCAAGCCTGTAATCCCAGCACTTTGGGAGGCCGAGACGGGTGGATCACGAGGTCAGGAGATCGAGACCATCCTGGCTAACACGGTGAAACCCCGTCTCTACTAAAAAAATACGAAAAACTAGCCGGGCGAGGTGGTGGGCGCCTGTAGTCCCAGCTCCTCAGGAGGCTGAGGCAGGAGAATGGCGGGACCCCGGGAGGCGGAGCTCGCAGTGAGCTGAGATCTGGCCACTGCACTCCAGCCTGGGCGACAGAGCAAGACTCCGTCTCAAAAAAAAAAAAAAAAAAAAAAGAAAAGAGCCCTAAGTGACAGTCTTTGGGAGAAAAGTCATAAAATATATATCACATACTTGTTATTTGTATATGTACAAATATATGCATGTAAATACAGAGAAAAAGGGACTATATTCCACAACCAACTCTTTTTTTTTCTTTCATCCTTATTTTGGCAACCATGGAACCAACTCTTAACAAATGGTTATCTATGGGAGGGCAGGAAGTTGGGTTAAAAGGTGTTTTAATCTAATGCTGTATTATTTTAATTCTTTAAAGAAGAGTTGCCCATTAACAATCTGTACAAAAGAATCAGTTAAAAAGGCCGGGCGCGGTGGCTCATACCTGTAATCTCAACACTTTGGGAGGCTGAGGCAGGAGGATCGCTTGAGTTCAGGAGTTTGAGACCTGTTTGGGCAACATAGCAAAATCTCATCTCTATTTTTACAATAAAATAAAATACTGGCTGGATGTGGTGGCTCACACCTGTAATTCTAGCACTTTCGGAGGCCAAGGCGGGTGAATCATCTGAGGTCAGGAGTTCGAGATCAGCCTGGCTAACATGGCAAAACCCCACCTCTACCAAAAATACAAAAACTAGCTGGGTGTGGTGGCATGCACCTGTAGTCCCAGCAACTCGGGAGGCTGAGGCACAAGAATTGCCTGAACCCGGGAGGCAGATGTTGCAGTGAGCTGAGATCTCACCACTGCACTCCAGCCTGGGTGACAGAGTGAGACTGCGTCTCAAAAACAAAACAAAACAAAACAATAAAGCAGAAAGACAACTCATGGAATGGAAGAAACTGTTTGCAAATCACATATCTGATTAGGGTCTAGTATCTAGACTATATATATTTTTTAAAATTCTTTTTTTTTTTTTTTTTTTTTTTTGAGACGGGGTCTCGCTCTTTTTTTCAGGCTAGAGCGCAGTGGTCAGATCTCAGCTCACTGCAAGCTCCGCCTCCCGGGTTTATGCCATTCTCCTGCCTCAGCCTCCCGAGTAGCTGGGACTACAGGCGCCCGCCACCTCGCCCGGCTAGTTTTTTGTATTTTTTTTTTTTTAGTAGAGACGGGGTTTCACTGTGTTAGCCAGGATGGTCTCGATCTCCTGACCTCGTGATCCGCCCATCTCGGCCTCCCAAAGTGCTGGGATTACAGGCTTGAGCCACCACGCCCGGCCTATTTTTAAAAATTCTTACAACTCAACAATAAAAAGACAAACAACCACATTTTTTAATGGGCAAAGAACTTAAACAGACATCTCTCCAAAGAAATACAAATAGTCAACAAGCCATGAGAAGATGCCCAACATCATTAGGGAAATACAATTCAAAACCACAATGAGATACCAGTTCATACCCATTATGATGGCTATTTAGAAAGAAAAATACATAAAAAATTTTTTTTTAAAAACAAGGAAAAAACAGAAAGCAACAAGTGTTGGTGAGGATGTGGAGAAATGGAACCCTCATACATGGCTGATGGCAATGAAAATTGGTGCAACTGTTATGGAAAACAGTTTGGTGGTTTCTCAACAAGTTAAACATAGGGCCGGGGACAGCGGTTCATGCCTGTAACCCCAGTACTTTGAGAGGCTAAGGCAGGAGGATCACTTGAGTTCAGTTTATGACCATCCTGGGCAACGTAGGGAGACCTTGTCTCTACCAAAAGTAAAAAAATTAGCCTGGTGTGGGGCGTGGTGGCACATACCTATAGTCCCAGCTACTCAGGAGGCTGAGGTGGGAGGACTGCCTCAGCCTGGGTGGTTGAAACTGCACTAAGCCATGATCATGCCACTGTACTCCAGCCTGGGCAACAGAGCCCTGTCTCAAAACAAAACATAACATAGGATTACATATGACCCAGCAGTTGTGCTCCTAGGTATACCCAAAATAAATGAAAACAGGTATTCAAACAAAAACTTGTATGCAAATATTCATAGCAGCACTATTCATAAAAGCCAAAAGGTAGAAACATCCCAAATATCCATGAACTGATAAATGGATAAACAAAATATGGTATATCCATAGAAAGGAATAATACTCAGCCATAAAAGGGAATAAAATAATGCTACATGCCACAACACAGATGAATCTCAAAAACATGCTGAGTGAAAGCCAGACACAAAAGGTCATATATTATATGATTCCATTTACGTGAAATATCCAGAATAGGCAAATATTAATGGTAACCTGGGACTTGGAGGAAGGGAGAATGGGGAGTGACTGCTTACTGGGTACACAATTTCCTTTTGAGGCGGTGTTAGCTGCACAACATGATGAAGTTACCTAATGCCACTGTACAACTGTACACTTTAAAATGGTTAAAATGGGGCCAGGCACAGTGGCTCATGCCTGTAATCCCAGCTCTTTGGGAAGTCAAGACAGGCAGATCACCTGAGGTGAGGAGTTGGAGACCAGCCTGACCAACATGGAGAAACCCTGTCTCTACTAAAAATACAAAAATTAGCCAGGCGTGGTGGTGCATACCTGTAATCCCAGCTATTTGGGAGGCTGAGGCAGGAGAATCACTTGAACACAGGAGGCAGAGGTTGCAGTGAGCCAAGATCATGCCACTGCACTCCAGCCTGGGTGACAGAGAGAGACTCCATCTCAAAATAAATAAAATAAAATAAAATGGTTAAAATGGTAAATTTATGTTACATTAATTTTATCACAATTTTTTAAAGTTACTATGCCAACAGCCTGGCTAACATTGTGAAACCCTGTGTCTTCTAAAAATACCAAAATTAGCCAGGCGTAGTGGCAGGCACCTGTAATCCCAAATACTCAGGAGGCTGAGGCAGGAGAATCGTTTGAACTCTGGAGGCAGAGGTTGCAGTGAGCCGAGATCGCACCATTGCACTCCAGCCTGGGTGACGGAGACTCCGTCTCAAAAAAAAAAAGTTACCATGCTAAAACACAGAAAACAATGTACTTCATTTCTTTCGGCCGGGCACAGGGGCTCACGCTTGTAATCCCAGCACTTTGGGAGGCCAAGAAAGGTGGATCACAAGGTCAAGAGTTCGAGACCAGCCTGGCCAATATGATGAAACCCCGTCTATACTAAAAATACAAAAATTAGCCAGGCGTGGTGGCATGCACCTATAATCCCAGCTCCTCAGGAGGCTGAGGCAGGAGAATAGCTTGAACCTGGGAGGCAGAGGTTGCAGTGAGCCGAGATCGCACCACTACACTCCAGCCCGGGGGGACAGGGAAAACTTTGTCCCCAAAAAAAAAAAAAAAAAAAGTTAATGAGAAAAATATATCCCTGAAAGGGCATTTAAGCTCATTTCTGCAGTGAGTCAATCTCAACATTTGCCAACCAAATCTCATAACAAGCTCTATCAAAACAATAAAAAATTGTATCAATTCTGCTTTTGAAGCTTTAAAATTTCTGAATGAATGTCTTATAGATGTTTTTTAGTCATCAAATGTCTCCTAACGGCATCATAAATGTTATGATCTCAAACAAAGATGGAAAAGACCCACTCGTTTGAAAGAATTCTGGCTTTTGGCCAAGAGACAAAATCAAGTATATCTGTAAATAGAGCTGGTCTACTTATATTGAGAGACTGAGAAAGGAGGGTCTTTTTTTTTCCTTATACACAATTCCTTCCCCACAAAAACATACACAGAAATTTAAGCCCTCCAGGAACAACAGTTAACTGTGGCCTGTCGGGGAGGCAGAAGGAGGGAAGAGTACTAGGGAAAAGAGCCAACTCATGCTGGGCTTAATACCTGGGTGATGGGTTGATAGGTGCAGCAAACCACCATGGCACACGTTTATCTATGTAACAAACCTGCACATCGTGCACATGTACCCTGGAACTTAAAAAATAATAAAATAATTATTTTTTTAAAAATCAGTTAAATATACTAATAAGTATTATTTTAAAATAAAAAAAATTAAGCCCTCCGTTAATTATTTTTATTTCAATTATCTGACTAGAAATCTGATAGCGGCCGGGCGCGGTGACTCATGCCTGTAATCTCAGTACTTTGAGAGGCTGAGGTGGGCGGATCACTTGAGGTCAGGAGTTTGAGACCAGTCTGGCCAACATGGGGAAACTCCATCTCTACTAAAAATACAAAAATAAGCCAGGCATGGTGGCACGTGCCTGTAATCCCAGCTACTAGGGAGGCTGAGGCAGGAGAATTGCTTGAACCTGGGAGGCGGAGGTTGCAGTAAGCCAAGATCACGCTGCTACACTCCAGCCTGGGTGACAGAGCGAGGCTCTCTCTAAAAAATAATAATAATAACCATTATTTTCTTTACTTCTGTCTATTCTGGTTCTTTGCAGCCACTGGCTTTATCATTTACTGGCTCAGCAATGAACAATATAGTAAAAACAGAAACTCTATGGAAGAAAGTTAAGTCAACACTACAGAAATCTAACTCTTAAAACTATAATTATATAAGCAAATGTAAACCTGTGATATGAAGATCAACAATGGTCTAGAAGTCAGAATTCCGGGGTCCACAGTTACTAGGGCAAGTCTTGTTTTTCTGGGCTTCATTTCTCTTTCAGATAGAAGGAGAAAAATGCCTTTCCTACCTGCCTCCCAACCAAAGTGCCGTAATAAAATTATGCACAAGGTATGATAGAACTCTAAAGTGGGAGACCTAACCTAGCTTGGTGGAGGGAAAAGGAAGAAAGGGAAACCAGGAGAGGCTTTCAGGAATAGCTGGTGACAGATGTTAAGTTTTAAAAGAATGAGTTCAAATTCAAGAGAAGGGAGAGAGAAAGCATTCCAGGTAGAGGGGGACATCAGAAGCAAAGGCAGAAACACCATAAATCTGTTTGTTATTCCCCTTCTTAAACAATCAAGAGTTCCTAATTCACCCCAGCCTCAACCTAAGATTCCAGCCTTATCTCATTCCACTCTCCAAATATACCATGCTTACAGTTTCAAGACCCAAAATGTGAATGCCCTTCACTCTAGAAACACCTAGCTCAAAAAACTGGGAGACCGCCTTGCCTGGTTGAGTTAGTGCAACATTTCCAGGCTCTTATAGTGCCTTTATACTTCTACTGTACTATTTAATACATTAAGTATTCATCTCAATCTGAGAGACTATGAACAGAATATGACCTTCTGTATTCAAACTGTGGGTAGCCTAAACAAGGATTACACTCTTTCCAATATCAAAGCAGAATAAAAGAAAAACAGCATGGGAATGTTCTCAAGTTTGCAACATTTCCAAGAAAACTAAATATATATCAGTAAAATTTGTAAAAAATAATCACAAACATTAAAATCCATAACCATTAATCTTGACCCAGAACAGAATGAGACCAGGACAAGACATCCTTATCAGAAAATAAGTATTCAGAGAAAAAAATGTTCACGTAATCTGTTGTAATTTAAACTCACACCAAAAAGCGAATGCCAATTTTCAAACAAGATAAATTCGGAATGACCAAAAAAATCATGTACAATTATTTTAGTTCAAAGTCAGCTTTAGTGGATTTTTTAAGACAGCGTCTCGCTCTGTCGCCCAGGCTAGAGTGCAGTGGCACAATCTTGGCTAGCTGCAACCTCTGCCTCCCGGGTTCAACAGATTCTTCTGCCTCAGCCTCCCAAGTAGCTGGGATTACAGGCATGCTCCACCACGCCCGGCTAAGCTTTAGTGCATTTTTCCTATCCTTTAATGCAAGGTATCTTTCCCTTGAGCTGTCGAGTTTAAACAATTTTTAAACACATCAATCCAAAGGATAGAAACTCGAAAAGACACCTGCTGCTCTGTCACATACTAAGACCTCTTCAAAAGTTCTCTTGGTATTACAACTTACTATAGATGAAAAACAGATAACGATATCTCCAAAAATTGGATAATCACTACTATGCTGAAGATTTTCACAACTCAAAGGCTGTTTTATTCATATAATTGTCTCAATTAACAGTAACTCTTAAGAAAAAATAGCCATACTACTCGCATCTGTTTTGAGGGTTCAGTCTCATTTTAACAAAGTCTCTCAACTCCCAAGATACGGAGATACACACGTGCAGGATTTCCACCTACACCTCATTATATAAATGTTTCACCACTCTTAACTAGTCAAACAAAACCTCTTTCAGTACAGTGAAGCCACCTCACCACTTTCATCCTTACCTATCATACCATCTCAGTCACACAACACACACCACCCCTTCCCAAATAACACCTCAGAATCTCCTTGAACCTAACACATTTACACAACAAGCCAGCAATATTCCTCACCCCATCCAGTCCCTCACACATTAGCTGAACCTCAAAATCTACTCTTTCCTTCATCCTATTCCCATCAATACAACTGAACTTCCCACACCCGAAGCGATCTTCCCTTTCAGTAGCTTCAATCTCACTTAAGTGATCACTCAGTCCTTTGTCAACCGTCTCCTAGTCCCCCTCCTGTATCCTCCTCACCTTCCCCGTCCCCTGGTCTTCCATCAGCTCCCAAAGTTGTCACCCTCAACAACAACCAAAAAAAAAAAAAAAAAAAAAATCAAAAACAAAAAAGAAAACAAAACAAAAACCGCACCTCAGCCTCAAACCTGCCCTTCCCCACTTTCCCCCTTTTCATTTTCCTCTCCGCCTATTCAGCGGTTTCGACAGCCCCTTAGCCCCGAGCCCGGCCTCGTCCGGTACCGACTGGTGAACGCACTCACCCTGCCTCGGTCAAGCCGCCCCCCGCTAGGGCGCTTACTCCTAACAGACTCTTGGCCGCCGCTGCCTCCCTCCATTCATCCCTGGCCCATTCATCTCTCAGCCCGATCCCAGACACGCCCCCCGGCCTCCTCCCTCTCTCCTAGCGCCCCGGCCGGCCCGGGACCCTCACCAGATTAGAGGCTCTCGCAGAGGAGGACTCTCTGACTCTTTTCGCTTCTCCCTCGCCCTCTCTCGAGCCTCCTCTCGCCCCACGACGAGCCACACCGTAGAACAGAAACATACACACACACCGCCTCCTCCTCGATCGCCTCCTCCGATGCTTCTTACTCCTCTCCTCGATGTCTCGAGCTCCGCTCCGCGTCGTATGCGCTTGCGCGCGCGAGCGTCTCCCCGCGAGCCCACCGGGCCAGCTACGGCCGGTAGGTAAAGAGCGGGCGGAGAGAGGGGAGCGGGGTACGAGCCCAAGCTCGCGCTCGGCCTGGAGCTGAGCAGACGCACGCGTACTCCAGCCAGGGAATTCGGACGGGTAGGAGAGAGGGGCGGAGGGGGGCGGGGAAGGGAGGGGAGAACAGCAGAGGGGGAGGGGCGGAGAAAGCCAACGGAGCAGCCCCAACTCGGAACCGCCTCTATCGCCGCGAGGTGCCGAGTGGCCAGCCAACGAGAGTGCGCGCACGCCTCCCGCCCCCTCGGCGCCGCGGGAGACAGGGATGCGCGTCGAGGAGAAAGGCTTCTCCCCCTTGCAAAGAGAAAACCTCTTAGAGGAAGCACGCGTGACACCCCCTGTGTGTTCCGAAGCCCTCTCGCTCTCTCAGCTGCTCTACCCTCTCCCCTCAGAGAAGAAGAGGGAAAGTCCAAGCACACACTACTTCCTAGCCCCCCACTGCCCACCCTTAGGTCTTCGCGAGCCTCTGAATGCGGTAGCACCGCCGTTAGGAGGTGATACCCGCCGGCACCTTTTCGCCCGCCACCCCTAACTCCCTTTTTCCAACTCCCGGGCTTTCTCGCGAGACCCATACCTGCCGGCTTTGGGATTAGAAGTCGAAGCACAGATTTACAAATACTGGCCTCCCAGTTACGTTGCGGGGGCAACAGCCACGGCATGTCCCCCCCGACCCCCAGGACCGCAGTGCGCGCGCGCGGGGGCTGGGAAACGACCAAAGCAGGGATGAGAAAGGGAAGCTATGAAACTGATTTTTGACGGCATGTAACCGCTAGGCCTGGGCACGTGCCCTGCGCCTCGCAGGCCGGTGCGATGTACCCTGGGAATTGTAGTTTTTCTTCCCACCTATGGTCAGACTCCCACCCTCAGTTTTACTCAGGCCTCTGACCGGGAGGGGGATTACCGACGCCATTTTGCCCGGAACAATGGCCCTCGGCCCTGATGGTGGTAGGTGGGGGAGGGAGCAATGCTTTTAAGGGTTCGGTGAACCTCCCCGGCCCCTCGGTGCCATAGCAACCCCTTCAGAAACCTGGTCCCGCCCCCTCGCCGCCGCCAGGCTTCTAGACCGCGCGCATGCGGAAAGGCTGCCTCCAACTGAGACTGCCTCTCTCTGTCTCCCACCGGCCACCTCCTTGAAAAACTCCCAGATCCTCTAGCTGGTAGTGAATGCTGCCTCCTTCGAGCTTTCGGTACATGTTAGCCTCGGCGCAGCGGCTTCAAACTGCTTCCTGTGCTATGCCAGGAGCAGTATAGAATTGTTTCTGTCATTCTCCCATGAATAATCCCGGCCCGACAGAGGAGGAAACTGAGGCTCAAGAGGAGAAATGGACATGAATTGCTCAAGTTCATACTATTTGTGGAGTTAGAACTTGAACCCAGGTGTGCTCATTCCAGAGCCGAGGCATTTTTCAATCTCCCGGGAGTCATCTGGTAAAGGGCAGGACATTCTTTTCGAATGCCCCTCAAGCTAGGAGGCTGTGTGGGAAATACCAGACTAATGCTTTCAGCCCTCCAGCCTCGGCCCTATCACTGAGTTATCCCCTCTCCACTACCTATTTTTCTTTTCTTGCCGTAGGCCTCAGAAATCTCAGTCTTTTTCAGCTCTTTAAAACAGCACAATCAATAAATTTAACTCAGGTTTCCAAAGTCCAAATAAAGTGTAATGGTTTATCTCTGACTTTGTAAGGGGGGTGTGTTGAGTATAATGGTGGGAGGCCTTGTAGCCCTGTCTCTTGCCTCTGTTCCTTCCTTATTAATTTCAATATTGCCAGAACATGGAAGGAAACCGGACCATGCCCTTCATACATTCAAACTCCCATCTTTCCATTTTGACAATGAAGGGAGACGCTGAGGAAACAATAGGGCTATGGGGTCCAGCCACTAGACCGGCGGAGATCTTTCTTCCTGGCCGATTTGAAAGAGCAGGGTGTGGTTTCTCCAAATAGCTTCACCATTCTACCTTAAGGGTCTCTGAAGTCTCAATTAGCTGAAAAATGGATGGGGTCTCCCACGCTTCTTTCCTCACTGTTCCTGAAGATAAGTCTCTTTTCCCTGTTGATTGGTTGACTAGTGTCAACCAAAAACAGAGGAAAGAGTAGCTGAACAACCACTAAGGGGCAGTTTCAAAGTTTCAAAGGTTACCAATTTATCCCAAGTCTTTGTAGGTCCTGACTCCCATGAGATGCCAACTAGAATCTTGTGGCCACTGTTTCTATTTCTCAGTGTCACCCTATTCCCGCCACTACCACACACATCACCTTTATGAAAAGCAAGGCATCTAGCTCAGTTGTGACCTGCTCCCTCTTTCCTTGTCTCTGAGCCTGATGATGTAGGTAATGAATAAAGAACAATACTTGGAAATGTTAGCCCTTCCATCTGCTTAGATGTTAATTCTTTTGAGCAGTACCTCTTTGATAGTTGAATACTTGTTAAAAAAAAACTATTGAGTAGAGTGACTTTTATGACCTTTAGAAATTTGAAAATCAAACAAGTCGGCTCCCCATCCAAATACAGGTCCTTCTCAATTTAGACCTTTTATTGACATATGTGCTTTTCTGTTTGGGACAATCTGGTCTGTAACTCAGGACAAATGCCACTGTAGGCAGAAAGGGGATCAGGCAATTCTAGCTAATCACCAAGGTATGACAGGGAACATTCCTTTCCTACCTACTGGTTTCCACTGACTCTCAAGTGACATTTGCAATGTTCCTACTCATCAAACAGAAATTTTGATTTATATTAACTATTTGTAATTTGGTTTTACATTGTTCCAGGAAAGCATCCTTCCAATAATCTAATTCATTTTTTTCTAGAGGCTCTGGTGCCAATAAATTACAAAAGATTTCACTGGAATCATTTTTAAACCCCAGAATCCCACAGGAGTGGGGGTAGGAGGCTAGTTTTATGGTCCTACTATCTGTTGGTCTCTTTCCTACCACACAGGATGGTAACTTTTGCAGTCAATAAGATGGAGCTGAAATGAACCTCAAAGTTTGTAGTTAACTGACTACTGCAACCATGGGTAGAGTTGTGACTGTTTCTGGAACTTAATTTCTGACCCCGTGCCCTCTTTTTAACCAGGTTATTGGGGCGGGGAGGTAAACAGTGTCCATCATTCTTGATGTTCATTTCCCTTAACCCAAGTGATACCACAGTTTGGAGATCTTAGGTAGTGCCCAGGCATGAGTGTAAGTGGGAGTGAAGTAAGGATATCTGCCTCTAGTTATTTAGATCCTGGCAGTTTGTGCTGAGCCCTCTGCCCACATGGGTCCTTTCCAGTGCTGTGGTCCTCTCTAATGTCTCTGCCACACTTGGGGCACAGAATTTTTCCCGAAGTCCCAATAGGTATTGGGCCAGCTACCTAGACATTCCACACAGCCCTTCCTCTCTTGAGTCTTCCCCATTAGCTAGTTGTTGCTCCTAGGAAGCTGAGGCTAATTAATGCTGCTTGTGCTCTCACAGATCTCTCTCTCTGCTCTTGTTGTCTCTTCCTCCCAAGGAGAGGGGAGTGAGGAAGAGAAGAATCATTTTTTTAGGTTTGTGCAACTCTTTCTTCTAGTCTTCTGGCCCAGATACTTGGTCTCTGCCCCTACACCCTAATACCCCTTCCTTAAGGACTTATGTTTTGGGAACACAGAAACCAGAATAGAGTATTTGTTTTCCTGCCTTGCCACCTCCCTCCCATGAGGGACACTGCAAAGCGATGTTATTTTGGGGGAAGGGACAGGTAGAGAAAAAGAAAAATATAGGAAAGAAAAAAATCTATCTATATTATCTAAATAATACTGAGCCACATTCTCCCTCTATTAAATCTTAGCATCCCAGCAAGGGAAAGTGTACTTCTCATCCAGGTGCCTCTGTTCAAGGCAGTAATTCCCAGGGCTTGGATGTCTGGGTGATCTTTTCTCCAGGCAAGTCTTTCCACTAGGGGAATTTCTCACCAGGATCATCTTAGGGTTATTAATATCCTCCCAGAAGGTTCTCTTTCCTCCCAGAACAAGTTGAGTATCCCTTGAGTAAGGGCATACTCAGAAGTGAACAGCTATCTTTGGCTTAGTGACTGACTTAGAAACACTCCACATTTCAGGCTGGATAATGCAATTTCTCCAGCCTTGCTATTAGTCTAGTCTCTTCTTCCTAGATGCAGTCTTTCCACATGTGCCCAGAGCATATATCAGGGGGCAATCTTTTTTTTTTTTTTTTTTTTTTTGAGACGGAGTCTTGCTCTGTCGTCCAGGCTGGAGTTCAGTGGCGCAATCTTGGCTCACTGCAACTTCCGCCTCCTGGGTTCAAGCGATTCTCCTGCCTCAGCCTCCTGAGTCGCTGGGATTACAGGCACGCGCCACCACACCCAGCTAAGTTTTGTATTAGTGGAGACGGGGTTTCACCTTGTTGGTCAGGCTGGTCTCAAATTCCTGACAATCTTGAACTGAGGCTAGGATTACAGGCTTGAGCCACCGCGCCGAGCCATCTGGGGGCAATCTTAAGGTAAATGCCTTTGCCTTGACAACTGACTCTCAGAATGCCTACAGATGACTAAGCCCACATCACTTCTCTAAAACTTGCAAAGTGTCCAAGATCTTAACTCTTCTGCAAAATTCCCATGTGGCCAGACTACAGAGCCTGAGTTGGGGTTGCTGTAACAGCCCCTCCCTCTCCAGAATAAGATCAGTTCTTTAAGAAATGTACAATCTGACATAGTATATTCTTTTGAGAATCAGAAACTTCAGTCTGCTGGGCTAACTAACCAGGCTTCATTTGCTGACCTGCCTTTCTTCCCCTCTCCCTCCCTCCATTCCTTCTACGGACTCTCTGGATCTATTCCAATAGTCTGTAATAGTCTTTCAAAACAGTCTTATCACAAATCCCTCATGTAGCAGGTATGAATTGTAGTCTACCCACTAAGGTGTATAATAATAATAATAGTAATAATAACAATAATAATAATAATGTCAGCTAATAATCCAATAGCATTTACTATGTGCCCATTGAATCCTATGAGGTAAGTGCCATTATTTTTTTTTTTTTTTTTTTTTTTTTTTGAGACGGAGTCTCGCTCTGTCGCCCAGGCTGGAGTGCAGTGGCCCGATCTCAGCTCACTGCAAGCTCCGCCTCCCAGGTTTACGCCATTCTCCTGCCTCAGCCTCCGGAGTAGCTGGGACTACAGGCGCCCGCCACCTCGCCCGGCTAGTTTTTTGTATTTTTTAGTAGAGACGGGGTTTCACCGTGTTAGCCAGGATGGTCTCGATCTCCTGACCTCGTGATCCGCCCGTCTCAGCCTCCCAAAGTGCTGGGATTACAGGCTTGAGCCACCGCGCCCGGCCGGTAAGTGCCATTATTAACACCAGTTTTCAAATTAGTAAACCAAGGCACAAAGAAATTAAATAACTTGCTCATAGTAACACAGCAAGTAAGTTTCAGAGCTAGAACTAAACCAGTTAGTTTAGTTCAGAGTCCATGCTCTTAAACATTTTTTGTTGCGTCTTTCTTGTCTATGATTCCATTTAACTTTTGACTGCAATATCCCCGATTCCTTGGGGTTGGAAAATAACCTGTATTCTTCTTGATGTTCCTCCTTCTCAGGTTCAAGCCACAGTGCTAAGACCTGGGAACAGAGGTCCATTAAATCCTTAATCATAGCCAGGCACTGTGGCTCAAGCCTGTCATCTCAGCACTTTGAGAGGCTGAGGCAGAAGGATTGCTTGAGCTCAGGTGTTCAAGACCAGGCTGCGCAATGAAAAAAAAAATTTTGGCTATGTGGCCACACAGGTTAGCAGTCAGGTTCATTGCCTCATCCCATAGTGTTCCTTTATGGTCTGGCAGGCCCTTGTTACACTGGGTCCCTCCCAGTGGCTTGGGGATTTTTGTTAAAGTTGCCTAGAACAGCCTCTTTTCTCTCACGTTTTGCTGTCTACCCAGGGATGATGCCAGGAAGCAGGACACAGGTCCTTTCTACCTGGAACCCAAGGATCTCCCTGATAGCATTATATTATCCTTAGACCTAGCAGGTAGGAGGGGCTAGAATCTCTCTTTAGGGTGGATAAAATCATTCTCCCTTTATATTTTCTGGCCAAGACAATTTGACTGCACACTAACCCTCTTCCCCTAAGGACTTGGGCTTTCGAAACACAAAAAACAAAGAGATAGGCAAGTAAAATCTGCTCTTAGTCTCTTGCCACATCCCTTCCCTAAAACAATAAAACCTGGGTTGGGGTTGGGGAAGAAGGTGAGGAAGATAGAGAAATTAAAAGCAATAGGCTGGGCACGGTGGTTCACGCCTGTAATCCTAGCAGTTTGGGAGGCCGAGGCAGGTGGATTACCTGAGATTGGGAGTTCAAGACCAGCCTGGCCACCATGGTGAAACCCCGTCTCTACTAAATATACAAAAAATTAGCCAGGTGCAGTGGCACGTGGATGCGTGCCTGTAATCCCAGCTACTCAGGAGGCTGAGGCAGGAGAATTGCTTGAACCCGGGAGGCGGAGGTTGCAGTGAGCCGAGATCGCACCACTGCACCCCAGCCTGGGCTACAGAGTGACACTTTGTCAAAAAATAAATAAAAGGCCGGGCGCGGTGGCTCAAGCCTGTAATCCCAGCACTT
>NC_045445.1:94931060-94942627 GCF_002776525.5 Piliocolobus tephrosceles | reverse complement strand
GAGGCAGGAGAATGGCGTAAACCCGGGAGGCGGAGCTTGCAGTGAGCCGAGATCCCACCACTGCACTCCAGCCTGGGCGGCAGAGCGAGACTCCATCTCAAAATAAATAAATAAATAAAATAAAATAAAATAAAATAAAATAAAATAAAATAAAATAAAATACTACAGAAAATATAAATAAATCTCAATTTCAATTATGTGCAAAAAAGACAGCTTATTTAATAAATGGTGCTTTAAAAATTGGTTATCCAGCAAGAAGTAAGCAAAACTAGGTTCCTACCTTATACCATATACAAAATTAAACTCCAGATGAGGCCAGGAACAGGAGTTCAAGTCCAGCCTGGGTGACATACTGAGACCCCTATCTCTACAAAAAAAAATTAGCTGGTTGTGGTGGTGCTTGGGTGGCTGAGGTGGAAGGATTGCTTGAGCCCAGGAGGTCGAGACTGCAGTGAGCTGTATTCATGTCACTGCATTCCAGCTTGGGCAACAGAGAGGGGGGCTCTGTCTAAAAAAAAAAAAAAAAAAAAAAAATCCTGATGAATGTCCATTTCCCTGCATGCATCCATTACTGCTAGGAGTATGAATCACTGTTATCTTTTTTTGTTGTTTGCAAAGTAATCTGGAAGAATCTAATAAAATTTAAAATCTATAGTATTAGTTCAGAATGGTTTGGGCTGCAAGCAACAGAAAATCTGACTAACAGTAGCTTAAACAAATAGAGTTTTATTTTCTTTCTCACATAATAAGAAATCTAGACGGACATTCTATGTCCCAGTGCTAACATTGGATCAGCTGTTCAACAAGTTCATTAAGAACCTGGGCTTCACAAGACAATCCTAAGCAAAAAGAACAAAGCTGGAGACATCATGCTACCTGACTTCAAACTATACTAGAAGGTTGGCTGGGTGTGGTGGCTCACACCTGTAATCCCAGCACTTTGGGAGGCTGAAGCAGGCGGATCACCTGAGGTCAAGAGTTCGAGACCAGCATGGCCAATGTAGTGAAACCTTGTCTCTACTAAAAATACAAAAATTAGCCAGGCATGGTGGTGCATGCCTGTAGTCCCAACTACTCAGGAGGCAGAGGCAGAAGATTTGCTTCTGGGAGGCAGAAGAATTGCTTGAGGGAGGCGGAGGTTGCAGTGAGCCAAGATCTCACCATTGCACTCCAGCCTGGGCAACAGAGCAAGGCTCTGCCTAATAAAAGAAAAAAAAGAAAAAAAAAAAAAAGCTATACTACAAGGCTACAGTACTACACTAACCAAAACAGACATATAGACCAATGGAGCAGAATAGAGACCTCAGAAATAGCACCACACATCTACAACCATCTTCAACAAGCCTGACAAAAACAAGCAATGGGGAAAAGATCTCCTATTCAGTAAATGCTGCTGGGAAAACTGGCTAACCATATGCAGAAAACTGAAACTGGACCCCTTCCTTACACTTTACACAAAAATTAACTCAAGATGGATTAAAGACTTAAATGTAAAACCCAAAACCATAGAACCCCTAGAAGAAAACCTAGACAATACCATTCAGGACATAGGCATGGGCAAAGACTGCATGACAAAAATGCCAAAAGCAATTGCAACAAAAGCCAAAATTGACAAATGGGATCTAATTAAACTAAAGAGCTTCTGCACAGCAAAAGAAACCATTATGAGAATGAACAGGCAACCTATGGAATGGGAGAAAATTTTTGCAATCTACCCATCTGAGAAAAGGTCTAACATCCAGAATTTACAAGGCACATAAACATATTTACAAGAAAAGAACAAAAAACCACATCAAAAAGTGGGCAAAGGATATGAATAGACACTTCTCAAAAGAAGACATTTACACAGCCAACAAACATATGAAAAAAACTCAACATCACTGATCATCAGAGAAATGCAAATCAAAACCACAATGAGATGCCATCTCATGCCAGTCAGAATGGCAATTATTAACAAGTCAGGAAACAATAGATGCTGGCAAGGCTGTGGAGAAATAGGAATGTTTTTACACTGTTGGTGGGAATGTAAATTGGTTCAACCATTGTGGAAGACAGTATGGCGATTCCTCAAGGATCTAGAACCAGAAATACCATTTGACCCAGCAATCCCATTACTGGGTATATACCCAAAGGAATATAAATCATTGTACCATAAAGACACATGCATACCCAAAGGAATATAAGTCATTGTACTATAAAGACACATGCCCTTGTATGTTTATTGCAGCACTGTTTACAATAGCAAAGACATGGAACCAACCCAAATGCCTATCAATGATAGACTGCATAAAGAAAATGTGGTACACACACACCATGAAATACTATGCAGCCATACAAAGGAATGAGATCATGTCCTTTGCAGGGACATGGATGAAGCTGGAAGCCATCATCCTCAGCAAACTAACACAGAAACAGAAAACCGAACACTGCATGTTCTCACTCATAAGTGGGAGTTGAACACTGAGAACACATGGACACAGGGAGGGGAACAACACACACCAGGGCCTGTTGCGGGGTAGGCAGTGAGGTGAGGGAACTTAGAGGACGGGTCAATAGGTACGGCAAACCACCATGGCACATGTATACCTATGTAACAAACTTGCACGTTCTGCACATGTATCCCATTTTTTTAAATAAATAAATAAAAGAACCTAGGCTTCACCTCATACCTGTTAGAATGGCTATAATAAACAAAATGAAAGATAGCAAAGTGTTGGAGAGGATGTAGAGAAAAGGAAACCCTTGCACACTGTTAGTGGAAATGTAAATTAGTACAGACATTATGGAAAATGGTAGGGAGGTTTCTCAAAAAATTAAAAATAGGGCCAAGCACAGTGGCTCATGCCTGTAATTCTAGCACTTTGAGAGGCCAAAGCAGGTGGACTGCTTGAGCCTAGGAGTACAAGACCAGCCTGGGCAACATAGCAAGACCCAATCTCTTATAGAGGCAAAAAAATATATATATGTTTAAAAAATTAAAAGCAGGATTATCATATGATTCTGTAATCCCATTGCCAAGTATATATCCAAAGAAAATGAAATCAGTGTATCAAAGAGATATCTGCATTCCCATGTTCATTGCAGCATTATTTACAATAGTCAAGACATTGAATCAACCTAAGTGCCCATCAATGGATGAGTGGATAAAGAAAATGTAGTTTATACACAATGGAATAGTATTCTTCCTTAAAAAAAAAAAAGGAAACCCTGCCTGGTGTGGTGGCTTATGCCTGTAATCCCAGGACTTTGGGAGGCTGAGGCGGGAGGATCCCAGTTGCTCGGGTGACTAAGGCAGGAGAATCGCTTGAACCTGGTAGGCAGAGATTGCAGTGAGCTAAGATGGCACCACTGCGCTCCAGCCTGGGTGACACAGGGAGACTGCGTCAAAAAGGAAAAAAAAGGGGCTATATATTTCAAAAGATACTGCCATATTACTAGAATCTCATTCAATCATTAATAATCAGTCTAGTTCATCATATTGTATAAATATGTCTTCTAGGGTGAGGTCACTCAGGTTTGCAGGCTTCCATTTGATCTTGTTAGGTTCCAAAAGCAGGAGTGGTCTTGGCAAATATAACTTAACTGTTTCAGGCATCTGGGGTAAGTGAGCCAGGAGACAATGTCATCTCTTGTCCTTCAAAGTGCTAATGTATCTCTTTTTTGTTGTTGTTGGTCTTGTATGTGACAATCAAGGTGTCAAGGTGTTAATGTAGTTTTGGATGTCCCTCATTATATAACCCATTTATTTATTCTTTTAGCCCCAGCTACTATTTATCTTTCTCTTCACTTATTCCCAAATTTTTCCACCTTTGTGTTTTTTCAGTTGTTTTCTTTTTTCTTTCTTTCTTTCTTTCTTTCTTTCTTTCTTTCTTTCTTTCTTTCTTTCTTTCTTTCTTTCTTTTTTTTTTTTTTTTTGAGACAGAGTCTCTGTCACCCAGGCTGGAGTGCAGTGGCACGATCTTGGCCCACTGTAACCTCCGCCTCCCGGGTTCAAGCAATTCTCGTGCCTCAGCCTCCCAAGTAGCTGGGATTATAGGCGTCTGCCACCACGCCCGGCTAATTTTTTTGTATTCTTAGTAGAAATGGGGTTTCCCCATGTTGGCCAGGCTGGTCTGTAACTCCTAACCTCAGGTGACGTGCCCGCCTCAGCCTCCCAAAGTGCTGGGATTACAGGCGTGAGCCACTGTGCCCAGCCCAGCTATTTTCTTTTTACTTAATTTTTTTTCTCGCTTCAGATCAACAACAGCTCATTTTTATTTATTTATTTTTGCATGACCATGGTTAATTGCAACCTCAAACTCCTGACCTCAAGTGATCCTCCTGCCTCAGCCTCCCAAAGTGCTGGGATTACAGCCATGAGCCACCGTGCCTGGCCAAACATGAGGTTTCTTAGGAATCATCCCTACTTCTAGCATTTATAGTTGCAGACCTGGTCCTATGACCACTGCATCAAGGAGAGGAAATTTTTTTTAAAGTTGAGGTGATATGCGGAAGAAAAAATATATATAATTGTTATACCACTGTACTCCTCCCTTGGCAAGAATTGCATAGTCATACTGGGATCCTTTCCCATCCCCTCTTCCCCGGATCTACCAGAAAAACAGAAGAATCTCTAGTGCGGACACTCCTTTAGTTCCATTCATGCTGAGTGTGAACACACACTCATAAAGGCGTGTAAGTCAGCCCCTCATGCCTTTATCCTTCTCCATTTTAGATAACCAATCTTTCGATTGCCAGTTCTCCATCTCTATGAAATTATTTTTTCTTCTAGTGACTTTGTTTTTGACTCTATCAAACTACTACTCAGAGGAGGGTGTCTCTGTGCCCATTGTTGGGCATTATGGGCTGTACAGTGTTCCTTAGGCTGAAGAAATGATGGATGGCCGTCGAAATCCATGCAATACCTTCTGTCCTGGTTCTTCCATAGCACTCTGGGCATTTGCATATTCTACCACGTAAGCAAAGTCCAACCTATCAGGATCCATTTGTAGCCCTCCAGGGCTACCAGCATTAGTCTGACTTGTCAACTATGTTCAGGGCCTTTTCACCAGGGAATCTGCCACATAGTCATTGGCAGTCTCTGTCTCTTTTGTGGCATACAGAACAGTTCTTAATTGGCATTATGTGCCTGAGAGGGTGCAAAAGGAATCTGTCTCAATTCAGCCCATTTCTGCATTGCTATAGAATCCTGATATCCAGTCATTTCTTGACCCAGGTGTTCGCCTTAAATGAGCACATAAGGATAGCTGCTTGATGATTCTAATCACGTTCCAAAACAAAAAGGAGTTATTGTGATGGCCATTGACATGTTCTACTTTTTAAAATCTTATTTAAATTTAATTTAATTAATTAATTTTTTTAGACAGAGTCTCGTTCTGTCGCCCAGGCTGGAGTGCAGTGGTGCGATCTCGGCTCACTACAACCTCCGTCTCCCAGGCTCAAGTGATTTTCATGCCTCAGCCTCTCAAGTAGCTGGAACTACAGGTGCCCAGTACCCCGCCCGGCTAATTTTTGTATTTTTAGTAGAGATGGGGGTTTCATCATGTTGGCCAGGCTGGTCTCAAACTCCTGACCTCAAGTGATCTGCCCACCTCAGCCTCCCAAAGTGCTGGGATTACAGGCATGAGTCACCATGCCTGGCGACATGTTCTACTTTAATGCACCCCTCAAATTTCCACAGGGCTGTGCCCCATGTGGGCATCCCCTTAATAGGCCACATTTCCATTGCCCTCCTGCCTGAGTATATAACCAGGCCATTGGACACTGCCCAGGAGTGAGTAAAAATCCAAACACAGGGGCTTTTATCAATGTTCAATTCTTCCATCACTGCTAGGAAAATAGCATGCAATTCAGCCCACATACTGGTTTGTTTTTACCTTCTTCGATCGTGGCATCCTCCCAAATAGGATGTTGTCTGTTCACCTTGGAACTGTCATCCACAAACCCAGCAGCTCTTTGTCAGTCAGTTGGGAGCTGTGTATAGGGCACTGGAGAATCCATCTGCTTCTTACACAGTTCCAGAGTCTTCCCTAGGGGAAAAGAGGCTCCCTGCTCCTGAGTATCTCCTCCTTGCATTCCCCAGGTAGCATCATCCTGTGTAAGCCATTTCCATTTCATTATGGAACTCTTCTGGATATTGCCATCCCCGTTACAGTGTTTCTTTGACTTCACTTTAGACACCGTGGATATTTTAGGCTTCAAGATTTATGAGTGATACAGATGAAGAGA
Organism: Piliocolobus tephrosceles; assembly: GCF_002776525.5. Classification (NCBI taxonomy): domain Eukaryota; kingdom Metazoa; phylum Chordata; class Mammalia; order Primates; family Cercopithecidae; genus Piliocolobus; species Piliocolobus tephrosceles. The sequence goes on along the minus strand of NC_045445.1, from coordinate 94,936,399 downwards.
TGCATAGGGTGAGGTATCAGAAGGGGCCCAGAACTTCCATGCCCTCTCCCTCTGCCACCTTCCATGAAACTCCAAGTGCTAAAGCTGTCTGGAAGCTCTCTGAATCTAGTCCGGCATGTTGCCTTTTTGTCCTTAGGCTTTTTACTTTTTATTTTTTAAAGTCCTTTTCAGAGTACTTGTCCCTAGGCTTTTTGCTTCATGCTTGCAAGATGGGCTGCTGAATCTGGAGATCATAACCGCATTCAAAGGCAGTAAAGGGGATGAAGGTATGGCAGTGGCCAGGGAAGCAAGAGAGATGCCACTCTCCTGTTTTCAGGGAAAGCCCTTTTTTCCAGGTATCCCTCAAGAAACTGGCCGGGTGCCGTGGCTCACGCCTATAATCCCAGCACTTTGGGAGGCCAAGGCAGGCGGATAACCTGAGGTCAGGAGTTTGAGGCCAGCCTGGCCAACATGGTGAAACCCCGTCTCTACTAAAAATATAAAAATTAGCCAGACATGGTGGCACATGCCTGTAGTCCCAGCTACTCAGGGGACTGAGACCAGAGAATCGCTTGAACCCCGGAAGTGGAGGTTGTAGTGAGCCAAGATCGTGCCACTGCACTCTAGCCTGGGCAACAGAGTAAGAGTCTGTCAAAAAAAAAAAAAAAAAAAAAGAAACTTACCTATGTATCTCCTTTGCCATAACTGATGACATTAGGCCAGGGAGTAAGACCACCTTTCTCGAGATCAGGGTTCTCTGCCTAATACCTGAACAAAATTAACATTCTGTTAACAGGAAAGGAGGGTGAGAATGCCAGCTGATTAGACAACCACTGTGTCTGCTACATATACTTACCCTCTGACTGAGCTGTTCGGAGTAAGGAATAAAAGTACTAAGAGACCAGGCATGGTGGCTCATGCCTGTGATCGCAGCACCTTGGGAGGCCGAGGCGCACAGATCACCTGAGGTCAGGAGTTCGAGACCAGCCTAGCCAAATGGTGAAACTCCTGTCTCCACTAGAAATACAAAAATTAGCTGGGCACGGTGGTGCATGCGCATTACTGTCATCCCAGCTACTCAGGAGGCTGAAGCAGGAGAATTGCTTAAACCCAGGAGGTGGAGGTTGCAGTGAGCATGCCACTGCAATCCAGCCTGGGCAACAGAGCAAGACTCCATCTCAAAAAACAATAATAATAAAACAAAATGAAAAATAAAAGTACCAGGAAACCTGCATGCCCATCAAGAGGGAAATGGTTGAATAAATTGTGGTACATCCACACTAAAGCATATAAAATACGCTTAAAATTTTTTTAAATAGGCCAGGTGCGGTGGCTCACGCCTGTAATCCCAGCACTTTGGGAGGCTGAGGCGGGCAGATCACGAGGTCAGGAGATCGAGACCATCTGGCTAACACAGTGAAACCCCGTCTCTACTAAAAATACAAAAAAATTAGCCGAGCGTGGTGGTGGGCACCTGTAGTCCCAGCTACTCAGGAGGCTGAGGCAGGAGAATGGCGTGAACCCGGGAAGTGGAGCTTGCAGTGAGCTGAGATGGTGCCACTGCACTCCAGCCTGGGCGACAGAGCAAGACTCCATCTCAAAAAAAAAATTTTTTTTTTAAATAATGAGTTATATTTATACCTGTTATACCTGTTGACCTGAGGAAAATTTTGAGAGTCCACAGAATAATTTAAATAATGATTAACTCATGGTTTGCACATGTTACTTCTGTAGCAAAAATTTTACCTAGCCAAAATGGAAATGGCATAATGAAGTCTTTTACCATAATTTCTTGGGATAAAATTGCTTTTGATTTGCATGGTTTTAAGCCATGCATGCCTTTTCAAGAATACATCCTTGCATATGCCAAGGAATACGTGTAAATTACCTCGGTAAAGTATTTCTGTCAAGAATGCTGGTTAATGAGCTTCATGTTAGGGGTATGTTTAAAAAAAAAAAAGAGTGCTGGTTAGGTAATAGAGTTTTTAAAAAGTATTGAACTGAGAATCAGGAAACCTGGGCAAAATAATTATACTAATGCTGCTACTTATAAGAAAGAGAGGCCGGGCGCGGTGGCTCAAGCCTGTAATCCCAGCACTTTGGGAGGCGGAGACGGGCGGATCATGAGGTCAGGAGATCGAGACCATCCTGGCTAACACGGTGAAACCCCGTATCTACTAAAAAAATACAAAAAACTAGCCGGCGAGGTGGTGGGCGCCTGCAGTCCCAGCTACTCGGGAGGCTGAGGCAGGAGAATGGCCTAAACCCGGGAGGCGGAGCTTGCAGTGAGCTGAGATCCGGCCACTGCACTCCAACCTGGGTGACAGAGCGAGACTCCGTCTCAAAAAAAAAAAAAAAAAAGAAAGAGAAGCACACAAGCCGGGCATGGTGGCTCACAGATGGTGGCTCACACCTGTAATCCCAGCCATTTGGGAGGCCAAGGCAGGTGGATCACCTGAGGTCGGGAGCTCAAGACCAGCCTGACCAACATGGCGAAACCCTGTCTCTACCAAAAATACAAAAATATTAGCAGGGTGTGGTGGCGCATTACTGTCATCCCAGCTACTCGGGAGGCTGAGGCAGGAGAATCACTTGAACCTGGGAGGCAGAGGTTGCCGTGAGCCGAGATCGTGCCATTGCACTCCAGCCTGGGCAAAAAGAGTGAAACTAGGTCTCAAAAAAGAAAAAAAAAAGAAAGAGAGAAAGAGAAGCACGCAATTACAGTTTATGCCTTTGGTGGACTTAGAATGCAGATAAAGAGATAAGGAACAAATAAGTGAATAATAACTCAAGAATGATCATAAGGTACTGAATGTCTAATTATCACGTGCATGTAGCTGACAGTAAGTGCTACAGGCACTTGGGAATTTATTCATTCATTCATAGGGTATTAGTGCATAAGCTAAGATGTTAGACCCAGGCAGGGTCTAACATCTTTGCATCCTCCTTTCTCAAAATTGGTGTCTAAAATTTATTTCTCATCTGGTTTCCCAGTTTTGGTGATCTCCTGGCTTGTTATCGTCTATATAATCTGTTCTATGCATTGAACTTGGGGCTCAGCCTTTCTCTTACCTGTCCCCTTCCTTCTCAGAGACCAGTCCTGAAATCTGTTCTGGAATTGGATGAGTTTGTGCTTCTTGCTGCCAGATTTCTATGATGTTGCTTACATAGATCTAAACCACACCATAAAAGCCAGGCACCGTGGCTCACACCTGTAATCCTGGCACTTTGGGAGACTGAGATGGGTGGATCACCTGAGGTCACAAGTTCGCCACCAGCCTGGCCAACACAGCGAAACCCTGTCTCCACTAAAAATAGAAAAATTAGCCGGGCTGGGTGTGGTGGCTCATGCCTATAATCCCAGCACTTTGGGAGGCCAGGGCGGGCAGATCACCTGAGGTTGGGAGTTCGAGACCAGCCTGACCAACATGGAGAAACCTTGTCTCTACTAAAAATACAAAATTAGCCAGGTGTGGTGGCACATATCTGTAATCCCAGCTACTAGGGAGGCTGAGGCAGGAGAATCGCTTGAACCTGGGAGGTGGAGGTTGCGGTGAGCGGAGATTGTGCCATTACACTCCAGCCTGAGCAACAAGAATGAAACTCCATCTCAAAAAAAACAATTACCAGACGTGGTGGGGAGCGCCTGTAATAATCCCAGCTACTCAGGAGGCTGAGGCAGGAGAATCGCTTCAACCCCGGAGGTGGAGGTTGCAGTGAGCCGAGATTGCGCCACTGCACTCCAGCCTTGGCAACAGGGTGAGACTTCGTCTCAAACAACAACAACAACAACTAAATAAATAAATAAACTACACCATAAGGCTTGAGTGCTGTTTTTTTGTTTTTTTGGTTTTTTTTTGAGATGGAGTCTCGCCCTGTCGCCCAAGCTGAAGTGCAGTGGCACAATCTCAGCTTACTGCAACCTCTGCCTCTCGGGTTGAAACGATTCTCCTACCGTAGCCTCCCAACTAGCTAGGATTACAGGCGCTCGCGACTGCGCCCGGCTAATTTTTGTATTTTTAGTAGAGACAGGGTTTCACCATGTTGGCCAGGCTGGTCTCAAACATCGTGACCTCGTGATCTGCTCGCCTATGGCCTCCCAAAGTGCTGGGACTATAGGCGTGAGCCACCCCACCCAGCCACAAGTGAGGTAGTTCTATGATTGGCCCTGCTTAACCCCGGAGAGAGTTTACAGGCCACAGTGCAGATAGGGGGAATCCTTTTTATTTTTATTTTGTAAGACAGGGTTTTGCTCTGTCACCCAGGCTGGAGTGCAGTGGTGAAATCATGGTTCACTGCAGCCTCAACTCAAGGCTTAAGCCTTAAGCCTGGGCTCAAGCAATCCTCCTGCCTCAGCCTCCTGAGTAGCTGAGATTACAAAAGCGTGTGCCACCATACCTGGCTTTTTTTTTTTTTCTTTGTAGAGACAGGGTCTCCCAATGTTGCCCAGGCTGGTCTAGAACTCCTGGGCTCAAATGATCTTCCCACTTCCACCTCAGCCTCCCAAAGTGCTGGGATAACAGACGTGAGACACCACACCTGGCCAAAGGGAAATCTTAATGAAGCTCCCTAAGTTGAGGAGATGGAGCTAAGGATTCAGAGAAGCCACAATTGCTAGAATTCATAAAGTAGAATACCAAAGAAGGAAGAACTGCATGGAAAGTAGAGAGCTGAATAGAGGAAGAGCTCCAAAGACCTGCACGGAGTCTCCAGCAGTGTACTGATCAGCACATGTGTATGAGGATCTTATCCAAGGCAGAGGAAGAAGATCCCTGAAAAAAAAATTGATAAAAATTATTGAGGGTGATGCAGAGCTGGGATAATTATTATTTCCAAGAGTCAGAGTAGAAAAACCTTGTAATAACGTGGAGCATGTGGCCGGGCGCGGTGGCTCAAGCCTGTAATCCCAGCACTTTGGGAGGCCGAGATGGGCGGATCATGAGGTCAGGAGATCGAGACCATCCTGGCTAACACGGTGAAACCCCATCTCTACTAAAAATACAAAAAATTAGCCGGGCGTTATGGCAGGCACCTGTAATCCCAGCTACTTAGGAGGCTGAGGCAAGAGAATCGCTTGAACCCAGGATGCGGAGGTTGCAGTGAGCCAAGATCCTGCCACTGCACTCCAGCCTGGGCAACAGAGCAAGACTCTGTCTCAAAAAAAATAAAAAATAAAAAAAAAAATAAAACCAGCTGTCTCTCACTTCCCTTCTGTTATGCATTTACTCTTCAATTAAAAAAAAAATTCCTTTGCTCTAAATAATCTAATTTGGAAAAAATGTCCAAGATGCACCGTTAAATAGAAAAAGTCCGACTTAGGCCGGGCATGGTGGCTCACGCCTGTAATCCCAGCACTTTGG
>NC_045445.1:94919284-94930960 GCF_002776525.5 Piliocolobus tephrosceles | reverse complement strand
GAACTCAAAGCCAATGTAACTAGAGGGCAAAAAAAAGTAAGAACAATGATGTGAGAGTCTTTGAATGAATAAACATTTTTTTAAAAATTATGAAGTCTGGGTTGGGGTTTTATATATGTAGCAGAGCAGCTCTCTTGTTGTGAGCTGTTGAAAGTCAGCCCTTGATACCTTTAAAATATAATAATTGGCTGGGCGCGGTGGCTCAAGCCTGTAATCCCAGCACTTTGGGAGGCCGAGACGGGCGGATCACGAGGTCAGGAGATCGAGACCATCCTGGCTAACACAGTGAAACCTCGTCTCTACTAAAAAATACAAAAAAACTGGGTGGGCGAGGTGGCGGGCGCCTGTAGTCCCAGCTACTTGGGAGGCTGAGGCAGGAGAATGGTGTAAACCCAGGAGGCGTAGCTTGCAGTGACCTGAGATCCGGCCACTGCACTCCAGCCTGGGCGACAGAGTGAGACTCTGTCTCAAAAAATAAATAAATAAATAAAATTAAATTAAAATAAAATATAATATAATAATTAGGGCCAGGCGCGGTGGCTCACACCTGTAATCCCAGCACTTTGGGAGGCTGAGGCGGGTGGATCACAAGGTCAGAAGATCAAGACCATCCTGGCTAACATGGTGAAACCCTGTCTCTGCTAAAAATACAAAAAATTAGCCGGGCATGGTGGTGGGCGCCTGTAGTCCCAGCTACTTGGAAGGCTGAGGTGGGAGAATGGCATGAACCCAGGAGGCAGAGCTTGCAGTGAGCCGAGATGGCACCACTGCACTCCAGCCTGGGCTACAGAGCAAGACTCCGTCTCAAAAATAATAGTAATAATAAAATAAAATATAATAATTAAATAAAAAGTATCAGGCAGCTGGGTGTGGTAGTGCATACCTATAATCTCAGCTACTCAGGAGGCTGAGATGGGAGGATTGCTTGAGCCAGCAATTCAAGACCAGCCTGGGCAACAGAATGAAACCCTGTCTCAAAAAACAACAAATTGGGCGGGCACAGTGTCTCATCCCTGTAATCCCAGCACTTTGGGAGGCCTAGTCAGGTGGATCACCTGAGGTCAGGAGTTTGAGACCAGTTGGACTAACATGATGAAACCCCATCTCTACTAAAAATACAAAAAATTAGCTGGGTGTAGTAGCAGGTGCCTGTAATCCCAGCTACTTGGGAAGCTAAGGCAGGATAATCGCTTGAACCTGGGAGGTGGAAGTTGCAGTGAGCCGATCGTGCCACTGTAGTCCAGCCTGGGCAACAAGAGCAAAACTCTGTCTCAAAAAAAAATTATCAGGCATGTACAATAGCAGGAAAATGCAACCAATACTCGAGAAAAACCAATCAATATAAACAGACCAAGAAATGACACCTTAAAAAGAATATTTAAATAGCTATTATAAATATATTTTATATGTTGAAAAAAGTAGAAGAGGAGTGAGGTTTTTTTGTTTGTTTGTTTTGTTTTGTTTTTGAGATGGAGTCTTACTCTATTGCCCAGGCTGGAGTGCAATGGCATGAGCTCGGCTCACTGCAACCTCTGCCTGCCAAGTTCAAGTGATCCTCCCATCTCAGCCTCCCAAGTAGCTGGGATTACAGGTGCCCACCACCACGCCCACCTAATTTTTCTATTTTTAGTAGAGACAGAGTTTCACCATATTGGCCAGGCTGGACTCAAACCCCTATTGTCAGGTGATCCGCCCGCCTCAGCCTCCCAAAGTGCTGGGACTACAGGTGTAAGCCACCGTGTCCGGTCAGAGTGAGCATGTTAGAGGAGAAACATGGAATATATTTTTTAAAGACCCAAACTGAACTTCTAGAGATGAAAAATTAATTGTCTGAGATGAAAAATATACTGGGGAAATTAACAGGAAATTATATGTTGCAGTAAAAAAGATTAGTGAACTTGAAGACCTAGTAATAGAAACTATTGAAAGTGAAACATCCAGAGAAGAAAGGCTGAAAAAAATAAACAGAGCATCAGTAAGCTGGGAGACAACTTCATGGGGCCTAATATACATGTTATTGGAGTCCCAGAAAGATAGAATGGATCATAAAATTATTTAAAGAACTAATGGCTGAAATTTTTTCAAATTTGTTGAAAATTTTGCCTTGCTAAGTAGAAATTGCCTTGCTAAGAAAATTAAATTTATGTTCAAGTGCCATTTCTTTGCAGCACCAGGGAGCAAGCATTCTGTTTCTAAATAAACATTTTACATATAACAGCATGGCATAATCAAATTGCCTAAAATCAATGATAAAGAGAAAAATTTGAAAGCAGTTTGTGAAAAAAGACACTTTCTGTATAGAATAACAATAAGGATGATAGCGGACTTCTTGTTGGAAACAATAGCATAATCTATTGGTTACAGAAGCTGCCTTCACAAGTAAGCCTTACACTTGCCAGCCACCGTGTCTCAGGCCTGTAATCCCAGCATTTCGGGAGGGCCGAGGTGGGCTGATCACCTGAGGTCGGGAGTTCCAGACCAGCCTGGCTAACATGATGAAACCCTGCTCTACTAAAAATACAAAATTAGCCGGGTGTGGTGACATGTGCCTGTAATCCCAGCTACTCAGGAGGCTGAGGCAGGAGAATCACTTGAACCTGGGAGGTGGAGGTTGCAGTGAACTGAGATCACGCCACTGCACTCCAGCCTGGGCAACAGAGTGAGACTCTGTCCCAAAAAAATAGATAAATAAATAAATAACTGTTATTTCTTCTATGGACCTCAGCAAATATTTGTTGGATATTTGGAAAATAATAAGGTTCATTTATTCCTTAAACTTATTAATTTTTCAACTTGATATGGGAACCTAGGATAGAGGGTTAGCCCTAGTCCCAACTCTTGAACTCACAGGAGCTCAGAAAAAGATCTGTGGTTTTGTAATGTTCAACAGATTTTGAAAATTTTTGGCCAGCAGTTCTTCAAACATTTTTGGTTTTAATGTTGAGAAGAAGGACTTGTTGATAATTATTCTCAAAGGATTGAGCAGGGACTCTTCATGCTGACTTTGAGGTGTCTTTTTCACTCTCTTGACAAATTTGTCCAAATGAAATTAAACACCAGCCTTCTTTTTTGTTTGATAGCGTTGTGTGTAAGAAGCTCTGCCCCAATCAATAGCTCTGTGGAGCTGTAAACTCGTCTTTGATTCTGGAAGCCTGTATATATCAGCAACCTACTGATTCTCAGTCCAAAATGTAAACATTTTCTCCATTTCTTTCACCATTACATTGTACCTTTTTCTTGCTTTATTTTTTTGAGACAGAGTCTCGCTCTGCCACCCAGGCTGGAGTGCAGTGCACTGCAACCTCCACCTCCCAGGTTCAAGCAATTCTTGTAGCCTCCTGAGTAGCTGGGATTATAGGTGTACACCACCATGCTGGGCTAATTTTTTTATTTTTTATTTTATATTATTTTATTTTATTTTATTTTTTTGAGAAGGAATCTTGCTTTGTCGCTCAGGCTGGAGTGCAGTGGGGCGATCTGGGCTCACTGCAAGCTCCACCTCCCGGGTTCCACGCCATTCTCCTGCCTCAGCCTCCTGAGTAGCTGGTACTAAGTGGAGGCAAACTTTGGAAGCTTGAACTTACTTGGGTTAGTAGGAGGAGTTCAACTTGGTTAGGTGCAGTGGCTCATGCCTGTAATCCCAGCACTTTGGGAGGATGAAAAGGGAGGATCCTTTGAGCTCAGGATCTCAAGACCAGCCTGGACAACATAGTGAGACCTTGTCTCTAAATTGTTTTTTAAGAGTTCAAGTTCTCAACCCTGTAATCCCAGCACTTTGGGAGGCCGAGACGGGCAGATCACGAGGTCAGGAGTTCGAGACCATCCTGGCTAACACGGTGAAACCCTGTCTCTACTAAAAAATACAAAAAGCTAGCCAGGCGAGGTGGCTGATGCCTGTAGTCCCAGCTACTCGGGAGGCTGAGGCGGGAGAATGGCATAAACCTGGGAGGCGGAGCTTGCAGTAAGCTGAGATCCGGCCACTGCACTCCAGCCCGGGCGACAGAGCGAGACTCCGTCTCAAAAAAAAAAAAAAAAAAAAAAAGAGTTCAAGTTTTCCTTATTCCCATCTGCTGTCAAAATGGAGGTCTTGTGATAGGGTTTGAGGACACATAATTGAATCACTTTCTTGGCAGTAGAGCTTTATCAGGTAATAACTGAGAGGTAAAAAGCTGTCGCTATGGGAATCTCTATTTTGGCATATCTGTATTTTCTTTTTTTTTTTTCCATGTCACTGATTTGAAGCTCATTGGCATATCTCTATTGGCAATCTTGGCCTTCCCCTTGCTTGGACATCGTTCTCTAACTTGTTGGATTGTGCCTTTCCTCCTGTGCAGGTGGAGGAGTAGAAATGTCCACCCCTAGACCATCATTCTTCACTGAGCAGACTAAGTGGGAACTTCAATGGAGTCCAAAAGATTGGAAGCCTGGAATTGAGGGGTGAGAGTAAGGCATGTTCTGCTCTAAGCCCTCTAAGCCAAGCTTTCTCAACCTCAATACTATTGATATTTTTGTTGTGGGGCTTCCCTGTGCATTACAGGGTGTTTAGCAGCATCTCTGGCCTCTACCAAGTAGATGCCAATAGCACCCCCTGCAACACACACACACACAAACACACACACAGAGACACACACAGAGTTGTGACAACAGAAAATGCCTCCAAGCATTGCCAAATGTCCTCTGGGCATAGGAGGAAGGGGACAGAATCCCTCCTGGTTGAGAACCACTGCTCTAAGCCTTATGAAAAGGAGCTCTGTTATTTGGGTTTGGTTTTCTCTATGCCTCCTACCACCATAGTCTGGGTAGTACAATCAAGAGGGACAGAACCCAGGTTATGACCCCAGAGGGAAGTACCAAGGAGCTCAATTGTCCAGTCTCTATTTTTTTTAATTTATCTTTTAATTTTATTTATTTATTTATTTTTTTGAGTCTGACTCTCGCTCTATTGCCCAGGCTGGAGTACAGTGGTGCAATCTCAGCTCACTGCAACCTCTGCCTCCCAGGTTAAAGAGATTCTTCTGCCTCAGCCTCCTGAGTAGCTGGGATTATAGGTGCCCACCACCACGCCCAGCTGATTTTTGTATTTTCAGTAGAGATGAGATTTCACCGTGTTGGCCAGGCTGGTCTCAAACTCCTGACCTCAAGTGACCTGCCTGCCTCAGCCTCCCAAAGTGCTGGGATTATAGATGTGAGCCACCACACCCTGCTGGCCAGTCTCTAGTTTAGACCTTGAGCTGGAAAAATTCATTCTTTTTAGACTCCCTGTGGTGCATATATGCTTTAGCTCCTCTTCCTGGGTTAAGATTTGAAGATCTGCCTGATCCTGCATTGCAATGTTTTTCCTCAGCACAATTAGTATTTATTGTAGCTCAACAGCCTGTTATATGCACACATAATATGGTGATGCCTATACCTCTGCTTACTATCTGAAATATGATAGTGAATGTCTCTCAGTATTTCATGGAGGTTTGGTGGCTGGGCAGAGATCATGGAAAGGGGCCTAATGATCTCTTTTGTGCTCAGGGAGTTATCTGCCAGTTTGTGGATGTTGCTATCTGACACATCTCAGGGTGAGGAAAACCAAGGCAACCCTCAGCTTTATCTCAGCAAGAGCTAGGCCTCTCCCCTTCCTAAGAACTTCCCAAGGCCAAACAAAACAGCAGTGGTGGAAGATAGTCCACACCATAGCAACAGAATTAGGAATTTAGGCCACCATCAGGCAACCAGATGAGAGATAAGATGCCTGGATACATTTGGAGCTTTCATTTTCTTTCTTTTCTTTCTTTACTTTTCTTTTCTTTTCTTTTCTTTTCTTTTCTTTTCTTTTCTTTTCTTTCCTTTCCTTTCCTTTCCTTTCCTTTCCTTTCCTTTCCTTTCCTTTCCTTTTCTTTTCTTTCTTTTTTGAGACGGAGTCTCGCTCTGTCACTCAGGCTGGAGTGCAGTGGCATGATCTTGGTGCCATCTCGGCTCACTGCAACCTCCACCTCCCGAGTTCAAGCAATTCTCATGCCTCAGCCTCCTGAGTAGCTGGGACTACATGTGCGCACCAGCACACCTGGCTAATTTTTGTATTTTTAGTAGAGATGGGGTTTCACCATATTGCCCAGGCTAGTCTTGATCTCCTGGCCTCAAGTGATCCACCTGCCTCGGCCTCCCAAAGGGCTGGGATTGCAGGTGTGAGCACTGTGCCCGGCCTGGAGCTTTAATTTTTTCTTGGGAAGAAAAGATTAACTTGCTCATGGAAAAGACGATATTATTAAATGTTATTGATTATTGATTGTGATAAGTCATTGTAGTTACTTGAGACACATTGTGAAATCCAGTATGTAGAGCTGGGTTAGATAGCAGGTCCATTGTTTTCAATTGCCCTCCCCTATATTCACTTCTCACAGAGCCTTCGCATAACCCCACTGAGTGGGTAATGGGCCTTCGTTACCTCATTCCCAGGCTACAGCTGAATGGACCAGGGTAGACAACCAACCTAAGCTGAGGAAATCATCTTCTCTTCCCTAAGAATTTGGAAGAAGACTCAGACACACTCCAGTTAGCTAGCTACAGCTACAGAACTGATAAGGATATAAAGTTGGAGTTTGGGGGACCATGTTTGGGCCACATGAACTGAATCAACTAATAAGAAACCAAGTTTTCATCCAGTCTGTTTGATGTCTGTCTTCCCTACAAGATAGTAAGTTCAAAGAGCACAGGAATCATGTCTCTTTTGCACACCACCATAGTTCTAGGGTCTGGTACAATGCCTGATGCATATAGGCACTTAATAATATTAATTGAGTGAAATTTTGATCAGTGTCACCACTTAAGAATATAAATAATGGCTGTTTGTCTCCTTTTTCCTATTAATTCTTTAAGCATGCATTGGCTTTTATTAATAGGAAGTTATTTTCCTTTTGAGGCCTCTATTCCTCTTAACTTGGTAAAGAACTGTAGGTATTTATTCATTCCAGGGTGATGTCTTATTTATAAACTCTATACAGAGTTTATAAAGTCTTGTGAGAAAGTCCAGTCATTCCACTAGCACTGCTGCTTTTCCTACAGGTCCTGCACAGTGCAAGGGTTTAGAATACCAAGGTTACAGCTCTTTAAGTTAATTCTTCATGCTCAGCTGTTGTTGATCCTCAAAATACACCACTGTACCTGCCAGGTTCTGTCCTGGTGCTTTAAACAGAAACATCCCAACCCCCCAAGAGCCCTTAGGCTCTAGTATTGAGCTCAGATAATTAGCCCAGATTCTTGCTGCCTTCAAGGTAATCTTTTCTTTTCTTTCTTTCTTTTTCTTTCTTTCTTTTTCTCTCTTTCTTCTCTCTCTCTTTCTTTCAGACAGACTCTCACTCTGTCACCCAAGCTGGAGTGCAGTGGCACAGTCTTGGCTCACTACAACCTCTGCCTCCTGGGTTCAAGCTATTCTGCCTCAGCTTCCCGAGTAGCTGGGACTACTGGCTTGTGCTACCACGGCTGCCTAATTTTTGTATTTTTAGTAGAGATGGGGTTTTGCCATGTTTGCCAGGCTGGTCTCAAACTCCTGGCCTCAAGTGATCTGCCTGCCTCGGCCTCTCTCGCTGCGCTGCGTCTCTTTCCTTCTTGTTTTTTTTTTTGAGATGGAGTTTCACTATGTCCTCCCACCTCAGCCCTCGCCTCTCCTCTTTTCCTTCTTTTTTTTTTTTTTAGAGATGGAGTTTCACTATGTCCTCCCACCTCAGTCCTTGCCTTGCCTCTTTTCCTTCTTTCTTTCTTTTTTTTTTTGAGATGGAGTTTCAGTATGTCCTCCCATCTCGGCCTCCCAAAATGCTGGGATTACAGATGTGAGCGACTGCACTCGGCCTAAGGTAATTTCTTCTTTGAGACCACTAGTGTCCTTTACTGCCACCCCAACAGATTTTCAAAACTTTATGTCTTATGGAAGAAGAGATTGGATTCTTGGCCCCTTCCTTCTCAGAAATCCTCTTGCTTTCTTATGCAAATTCACCCACTCTCTCCCCAAGACTTTCCAGAACTCTGAAAATTGCTATACAAAGGAAAAAGGGCCAGGTAAGGTGGCTCATACCTGTAATCTCGACTACTCAGGAGGCTGAGGTGGAAGGATTGCTTGAACCCAGGAGGCAGAGGTTGCAGTGAGCCAACATCACGCCACTGCACTCTAGCTTGGGCAACAGAGTGAGACTCTGTCTCAAAAATAAAAAGAAAACAAAAGAAAAAATTATAGTTATTCCTTGCCTGAGAGTGCCTTCTTGCCTTCAATTTATATGACTAAGAGAACTAGCCAAATGATTTTTCTTTTCTTTCTTTCTTTCTTTTTTTTTTTTTTTTTTGAGACATACCTCTTTCAGGAATCTGCAGAGGTTATAGGCCAAGGATTTGGGTCATCTCATCTATCCCCTGAATTACCTAACAACATGTAAGGGCAAGAGAGAGGAGTATCCAGTTTGACCTCATATTAACTTGATTACATCTGCAAAGGCCCTGTGTCCAAATAAGGTCACATTCACAGGTATAGACAGAGAGGGGGTTAGGATTCCAACTTATCTTTTTGCAGCGCACAATTCAACTCACAACAGAGGTCAACACTCACTAAACACCAGCATTTTGTCAAGGGTTTTATCTCTTGCTGCTTTCAATGTTTGAGGTGCTAGAATTACGCCGTCTTCTGTATAGAAGTTCCACCTCCTCCACTTTTGTCCCCCTGTGCCTTATAGCGTCCCTTGTAAAATCAGCTCCTCATATTCTGCCTGAAACCTTTCTCTACAGGGTTCGGACACCAATCCACAAGGCTAATGAGGTGACAGACAATACCTAAAGTAGGTCAGGCGTGGTGGAACATGCCTGTGATCCCAGCTACTCGGAAGGCTGAGGCATGAGAACTGCTTGAACCCAGGAGGCAGAGGTTGCAGTGAGCCAACGTCGTGCCACTGCACTCCAGCCTGGGTGACAGAGTGAGACCCTGTCTCAAAACAAAACAAAACAAAAACAACAAACTCTAAAGCAGAGTGGTCAAGAGTGTGAGCTCTGCTGTTAGACCTTTTGGATCTAGTAGCATATATAATATTTGTTAAACTATTTAATCTTAAGCCTTAGATTCCTTATATTGAAAGTTGAGGCCGGGCGCAGTGGCTCACACTTGTAATCCCAGCACTTTGGGAGGCCGAGGTGGGCAGATCACCTGAGGTCAGGAGTTCGAGACCAGCCTGGCCAAAATGGTGAAACCCCTGTCTCTACTAAAAATACAAAAATTAGCCAGCCGTGGTGGTGGGCACCTGTAATCCCAGCTACTCGGGAGGCTGAGGCAGGAGAATGGCTTGAAACCGGGAGGCGGAGGTTGCAGTGAGCCAAGATCACACCACTGCACACACCGGCCTGGACAACAGAGTAAGACTCCATCTCAAAAATTAAAAAAAAAAAAAGCACAAATCTTAAGTGGTGATTCAGTGAACTTGAATAAATGTACCTGAATTTACCAAACGCCTATCAAGACACAGAACATTAACATCAACCCAGAAAGTTATTTCACACCTCTTCTCAATCATCCATCCCTAGCCAGGCATGGTGGCTCATGCCTGTAATCCCACCACTTCGGGAGGCGAGGTGGGAGGATTGTTTGAGCCCAGGAGTTAGAGGCCAGGCTGGGAAACATAGTGAGACCTTGTCTCTACAAAAATAATAATAATAATAATTGTTTTTTTAAAGACAGAGTCTAGCTGTGTTGCCCAGGCTGGAGTACAGTGGTGCAATCTCGGCTCACTGCAGCCTCAACCTCCCAGGTTCAAGCAATTCTTGTGCCTCAGCCTCCCAAGTAACTGGGATTACAGGCGTGCACCATCACGCCTGGCTAATTTTTGTATTTTTTAGTAGAGACGGGTTTCACTATGTTGGCCAGGCTGGTCTTGAGCTCCTGACCTCAGGTGATCTGCCCGCCTCGGTTGCCCAAAGTGCTGGGATTACAGGCATGAGTCACCATGCCTGGCCAAAAAAAAAAAATTATTGGGGTATGGTGGAGTATGCCTAGCTACTCAGGAGGCTGTGGTGGGAGGCCTGCTTGATCTGAGGAGCTTGAGGCTGCAATGAGGTGTTTGTGCCACTGCACTACAACCTGGGTGACAGAGCAAGATTCTGCATCAAAAAAAGAAAAATTATCCAGCCTCCGCCTCCAGCCCCCAGACACTGTGGGTAACCACTATTCTGATTTTTTTCCACAAGAAATTAGCAGTTTTGTCTGTTACAGAACTTCATATAAATTGAATCATATACTATGTATTATTTATTTAGTGTAAAAGTTCTTGTACTCAGTCTTTTTTTTTTTTTTTCTTTGAGACAGGGTCTTGCTCTGTCACCCAGGCTTGAAGTATAGTGGTGCGATCTTGGCTCACTGCAACCTCCATCTCCTGGGCTCGAGTGATCGTCCTGCCTCAGCCTCCCAAGTAGCTGGGACTACAAACGCGCCTCATGACGCCTGGCTAATTTTTGTATTTTTTGTAGAGGCGAGGTTTCTTTGTTTTTTTTTTTTTGTTTTGTTTTGTTTTGAGACGGAGTCTGGCTCTGTGGCCCAGATTGGAATGCAGTGGCGTGATCTTGGCTCACTGCAAGCTCCGCCTCCCGGGTTCACGCCATTCTCCTGCCTCAGCCTCCCCAGCAGCTGGGACTACAGGCACCCGCCTCTGCGCCCGGCTAATTTTTTGTATTTTTTAATAGAGACGGGGTTTCACCGTGTTAGCCAGGGTGGTCTCGATCTCCTGACCTTGTGATCCACCCGCCTCGGCCTCCCAAAGTGCTGGGATTACAGGCATGAGGCACCGCGCCCGGCCAAGGCGAGGTTTCGTCGTGTCACCCAGGCCGGTCTCAAACCCCTGGGCTCAAGTGAATCACCTACCTTGGCCTCCTAAAGTGCTGGGATTACAGGCATGAGCCACTGTGTCTGGCCCACTCAACCTTTATTCTATTGGATAGTATTTTGTTATATGAATATACCATAGTTTGTTTATCTGCTCTCACATTGATGGACATCTAAGCTGTTTCCAGTTTGGCGCTGTTATGAATAAAGCTGTGTGGTAGGCAACCTTCAAAGTGGCCCCAAATGATTCCCGCCCCCTGGTATGTATGGCCTTGTAGATCCACCCCTTCATGCCTTCAGATCAGCCCATAATCCCAGATGATGCCTTGATTGCAACCCGGAGACACCCTAAAGCACAGGTATTCAGCTCAGTCATGTCTGGATCCACAGAAACTGTGAGATAATATAAATATTTGTTGTTTTAAGCTGCTAGGTTTTGGGGTAATTTGTTATGCAGCAGTGGATAATACAACAGCTACGAACATTCTTACAAGTCTTTTTCTGGACATGTGTTTTAATTTATCTTGCCATGGATCTAATTTTACTAGGTATTGCTGAATTAATCTCCAGAATGGTTGTACCAATTTATACTCCCACCATTAACATCTGAGTTCCCTTTTCTTCACTTTCTCACAAATACTTGGTATTACCAGAGTTAAATAATTTTTTTTTAATTTTATTAATTTTGACTGGGCTCAGTGGATCACGTCTATAATCCCAGAACTTTGGGAGGCCAAGGCGGGTGGATCACTTGAGGCCAGGAGTTTGAGACCAGCCAAGCCAACACAGGGAAATCCTGTATCTACCAAAAAATACGAAAATTAGCCAGGCATGGTAGCACG
>NC_045445.1:94908010-94919184 GCF_002776525.5 Piliocolobus tephrosceles | reverse complement strand
CTCCGCCTCCTAGGTTCAAGCGATTCTCCTGCCTCAGCCTCCCGAGTTGCTGGGATTACAGGCGCCCGCCACTCCGCCCAGCTAATTTTTTGTATTTTTAGTAGAGACGAGGTTTCACCATATTGGCCAGGCTTGTCTCGAACTCCTAACTTTGTGATTCGCCCGCCCTATTATAGGCGTGAGTCACCGCGCCCAGCCCCCACAGAATCTTTTCAGAGGTTATCCTACTTGGTTTCTTGATAGCATTTGGCACTGTTGACCACTCCTTCCTCCTCAAACCACTTCCATGACACTGCACTTTCCTTGTTTTTCTTCTGCTTCCTTAGTAATTCTTTTTTTACTTTCCAGGCTCCTCTTTGTCCAACGCTTTATGCTGGTGCTCTTTAGGGCTTTGGCCTGAGCTCTCTCATCCTCTCTCTATATATGCTTGCTTGCTTGCTTTCTTCCTTCCTTCCTTCCTTCCTTCCTTCCTTTCTTTCTTTCTTTCGAGACAGAGTCTTGCTCTGTCGCCCAGGCTGGAGTGCAGTGGCGCAATCTAGGCTCACTGCAACTTCCGCCTCCCGGGTTCAAGCTATTCTCCTGCCTCAGCCTCCCAAGTAGCTGGCATTACAGGCACGAGCCACCACGCCCGAATAACTTTTGTATTTTAAGTAGAGACGGGGTTTCGCCATGTTGGCCAGGCAGGTCTCCAACTACTGACCTCAAGTGATCCACTTGAGGAAACAGCAGCCTCGGATTACAGGCCGCTCTTTTCTTTATCTCATTTGCTCCCATGGCTTCAATGATCATATCTTTGCTGATGACTCCCAAATTGATACCTCAAAACCAGATATTTCTCCTGACCCATGCATTCAACTCGTTATTAGGCAGCTCTACCTGAATATACCAGAGACACCTAAAACCTCTGCTTCTTCCCAACTCAAGGCATCCTCCTTCCAACCTGTTTGTCCTTCTCTGTGTCTTACCTTAGTGAATGACACCAGTCAAAGCAGAAACCTGGGTTACACCCTTAATTCTTTTCTCTCCTCCATCCCCCATTCAGTCACCAAGTCCCATCATTTTGACCTCCTACCAAATCTATTTATGTAATCTCTACATTTCTGCTGCCACTACCCTGGTTTAGACCAGAACCATTTCTAACTTGCAATACTGTCACAGCCTCCCTACTTCAGTCTTGTTCTCTGGATTCTATTCTGTACACTATAGGCAGTGTATATCTTTTGAAAACATAAATAAGGCCAGGTGCAGTGGCTCACGCCTGTAATCCCAGCACTTTGGGAGGCCAAGGCGGGCGGATCACTTTAGGTCAGGAGTTCGATATCAGCCTGGCCAAGATGGTGAAACCCTATTTCTACTAAAAATACAAAAATTAGCCGGGCGTGGGGGCGGATGCCTGTAATCCCAGCTACTCGGGAGGCTGAGGCAGAGAATTGCTTGAACCCAGGAGGTGGTGGTTGTAGTGAGCCAAGATCGTGCCGCTGCACTCCAGCCTGGGCGACAGAGCAAGACGTGTCTCAAAAAAATAATAATAATAAATATAAATAAATTAAATAAAAGTTAAATCAAATTATATCACTCCCATGTTTAGGACGCTTCATTGAGGGTCTCTACTGGCTCAAAAGGAAACCCACCTTCCTTAACAGGAAAGGTTAAGCTGGACCCTTCATGATCTGTGCCCCTGCCAGCCTTTCCATGCTGAAATTCTTAAACTATTCCTTAGTCTCTCAAGCCTCCAAGTTTTTGCATATGCTGTTCTCCCTGAGTGAAACTTTCTCCACATCTCCCCAATTCCACTTCATTTGTTCTTCAGATCTCAGCTCATTCAACGAATATCTTTTGAACACAAACTATGGGCCAGGCACCATGTGATGCACTAGCTATGCAGCAGTGAATAAGACAGACATGAACAAGATAATGGTGAAAAAACTGTCCTCAGAGTTCACTGGCTGGTACTGGAGAGGATGTGAAATAAACACATAATTACAACACATAAACACACATAATTACAAATTGTGATAAGGCTATAAAGGGACAGAACAGGGTGATAGGAAAGAGAACAACGGGGAAGTGTGTGCAGGGGGAGTGATTTAGCCTGAGGGGTCAGGCAAGGGCTGCTATTTAAGCTGACCCCTGAAGGAGTGGGAGTTGGCAGATGAAGAATAGAGACAAAAGTGCTCCAGGCAAAAGATACAGCAAGTGGGAAGGCCCTGGGGGGAAGATAAATGGCCTATTTAGGAGCTACAGAAGGCTAATATGGCTAAAGCACAGTGTTTGGAAGGCAAGAGGGGTGGGATATGAGATCCAAAAGGTAGGCAGGAGCTAGATTATGCAGTGCTTTTTAGGCCATGTTAAGAATAATGGGTTTTATTCTACAAGCAATGAAAAGGTATTGAAGCAGTGCTTTCAAATGTGGGTCAAACTGGAGAAGGTACTGAAATCAATTTAAGAATAGAAAATATAAGAATGGGCTGGGCGTGGTGGCTCACGCCTGTAATCCCAGTACTTTGGGAGGTCGAGGTAGATGGATCACCTGAGGTCAGGAGTCTGAAGCCAGCCTGACCAATATGGTCAAATCTCGTCTACTAAACACACAAAAATTAGCCGGGTGAGGTGTAGCGTGCCTGTAATCCCAGCTACTAGGGGTGGCTGAGGCAGGAGAATGGCTTGAACCCAGGAGACGGAGGTTGCAGTGAGGCGAGATCGAGCTACTGCGCTCCAGCCTGGGCAACAAAGAGACTCCGTCTCACATACACACACACACAAAATTAATTAATTAATTAATTAATAAAAAGAGTGTATCATAGGATCATGTAGGAAGGATAAGTATGTTTCATGAAACGCTTCAGTTTGTATCATATGTGAACTGGATCCGGAGGAAATACTATCTCTTTTGCAGATACCTCACATCCCCAAAATGCTGAAATACACATTGAAAGGTTTTAAGCTTGAGGTTCACAGGGTATATTTAACATTTTATGAAGATGACTTTGGTTGCTCTAGATTGAATTGCAGGTGGACAAGATTAGAACCTACTGCAGCCAGAGATGATGGTGAGCTGACTAAGGAGGTGGCAGTGGAGATGGAGAGAGGCAGAACGATTTGAGAGATATTTAGAATTGAGAAGGCTTGGTGTGAAGGCTTGGGAGAGGGAGGGGGAAGGGAGAATCAAGGATGACTCCAAGGGATCTGGTAATGGTAGACCAGTCACTCATTGAGATGAAGAAGACAGAAAGAGGAACAGATTTTCAGGGGAACATCAAGAGTTCAGTTTTGGATATGCTGAGCTGGACATGCCCTTGAGATCTCCAAGTGGAGAAGTCAAGTAGATAGTGGTATATACATCCCAGGGGAGAAGTCTGTTTCAGATATAAGTGAGAGTTGTCAGCATAAAGATGGCGTTAAAAGCCAACAGTAGAAAAAATCACCCTGAAACAGTAAAGACTGAAAAAGGAAGAGGATCCATGACTGAGCTTTGAGGAACTTCAACTTTACAGGTTGAGTGAAGGAGCAGGAGTTGGCAGAGACTGAAAAAGAAGTAAAGAGCTCTGGCAGCCGTGGCTCACGCCTGTAATCCTAGCACTTTGGGAGGCCGAGGCAGGCGGGTCACGAGGTCAGGAGACCGAGACCATCCTGGCTAACACAGTGAAACCCTGTCTCAACTAAAAATACAAAAAATTAGCTGGGCATGGTGGTGGGTGCCTGTAGTCCCAGCTACTCAGGAGGCTGAGGCAGGAGAATGGCGTGAATGCAGGAGGCGGAGCTTGCAGTGAGCCGAGATGGCACCACTGCAGTCCAGCCTGGATGACAGAGCGAGACTCCGTCTCAAAAAAATCTTAAAAACAACAACAACAAAAAGAGGCAGGGACATAACCAGGAGTGTGTCAAGGATGTTCCAAGAGTGCTGAGAAGATGAGGAT
Source organism: Piliocolobus tephrosceles (assembly GCF_002776525.5). Lineage (NCBI taxonomy): Eukaryota > Metazoa > Chordata > Mammalia > Primates > Cercopithecidae > Piliocolobus > Piliocolobus tephrosceles. The sequence goes on along the minus strand of NC_045445.1, from coordinate 94,915,267 downwards.
TTAAAAGGGTCCATTGGCTATGGCAACATTGATATCATTCATGACCTTGATAATTGTGGTTTTGGAGGAGTGGGGGTGAACACCAGAATGGATGAAGAGTGAATGGATACCATTGGTGGGAGTGTAAATTGATACAACCATTCTAGAAAAACTTGGGCATTTTCTAGTAAAGCTGAATGATGCACATACTCTGTGACCTGGCAATTCTAAGTATATACCCCAGAGCAGCAGTTCTCACAGTGTGATCTGGGGATCCTGTGGAGGAGGGTAGTGGGGAGAACCAAAACCATAATATAGTAAGATGTTACTTGCTTTTTCACTCTCATTCTCTCAAGAATGTAGAGTGGAGTTTTCCAGAGGCTACATGACATGTGATATCACAACAGATTGAATGCAGAGGCAGATATGAGAATCCAGCCGTCTTCTATTAAGCCATAAAGAGATTTACAAAAATGTAAAACAATGCCACTCCTCACTAAATTCTTTTTGTGTTGAGAAATAGTCATTTTTCATAAAAATATATTGTGTTAATATAATTGGTTTATTGTTATTTTAATGTATTTAAACTTTTTCAGCTTTAATTTTGAATACAGCAAATATCAATTGATATAAACCACATAAATCAAAGTTCTTTGGGGTCTGCAATGCTTTTTAAGAATATAAAGGGGTCCTGAGACCAAAAAGTTTGAGAACTGCTCCTTAAAGCAACCCTTGCACATGTATGTGTATTGGGAGTCATGTACAAGAATGTTTATGAGTCTGTTTGTAACAGCAAGAAACTGGAAACAAGAGTATAGGATAAATACACTCATACTTTTTTTTCTTTTTTGAGATGGAGTTTCACTCTTGCTGCCCAGGCTGGAGTGCAAGGGCGTGATCTTGGCTCACTGCTACCTCCGCCTCCCGGGTTCAAGCATTTCTCTGCCTCAGCCTCCCGAGTAGATGGGATTACAGGCATCTGCCACCACGCCTGGCTAACTTTTTGTATTTTTAGTAGAGACGGGGTTTCAACATGTTGGTCAGGCTGGTCTCCAACTCCTGACCTCAGGTGATCCACCCGCCTCTGCCTCTCAAAGTGCTGGGATTATAGGCGTGAGCCACCACGCCCAGCCCACTCATTTACACAACAGAATACTATAAGGAAATTTAAAAAACGAATGAACTGTAGCTACATGTATCCACATGGATGAGACTCAGGAGACCTAATACTGATTTTATAAAGTCACAGAAGAATATGTTTATATAAAGCTGAAAACCATGCAGAATTAAACAGTATGTGGATGCAGTCATATATTACAAAACAAGAAAAGCAAGGAGTGAAAAATGAAAAATTCAGGACAGCAGTTACCTGTCACAGAGGTGAAGGAGATGTGACTGGGGAGAGTCATACAAGGAGTTTTGTCATTAGTAAATGATCTCTTATTGAAGCTAGGTGATAGGGACACAGATTTTTAAAATTGTTTATTCAAATTGTACAGATATGTATATTATAAAATTTATAATGTATATCATGAAAAACAAATATATTAATAATTAATTAATTTTTAAAAACACGACTAATTGTCTAGAGGGCTGGAGGGAGTGTAGACTGTTATAGGATCCTCACTGAGGTTAGAGGGAACACTTCCTCCCACCCCAGTGAAGTGGGGTTACGTGTGTATGCAGTTCCCTTGAGAAACATGGCTGTGAAGGGAAATAGATCCTAGGGAGATAGCATGATCATAGGAAGAGGGTCAAATAATGATTTTTTTTTTTAAGATGAGAGATGCTGGACTATGTTTGCTTCTGGGAATGATCCAGTAGAGAGGGGGGTGGGGGGAGAGAGAGAGAGAGAGAGAAAGGCACTAACACAAGGGAAATGAAAGGTTGGTACCGAGCCTCAGAGGGTTGCTGGACCCTTAATTGTAACAGGAAGGAATGAGAAAAAGACAAATGCAAATACAGGTAACTTTACAGATTGAGTGAGGGAAGATAAAAGGCCCTGTAAAAAATTCTCGATGTTTGATAGCTTCTATTTTGTCACTGATGCATGAAGTAAGGTCATTTGCCATAGAGATAATAGAGAGCCAGGCGCGATGGCTAATGCCTGTAATCCCAGTACTTTGGGAGGCTGAGGCGGGAGAATGGCTGAGCCCAGGTGTTGGAGACCAACCTGGGCAACATAGTGAGACCTGTCTCTACAAAAAATTAAAAAATTAGCCAGGCATGGTGGTGCCTGCCTATAATTCCAGCTACTTGGGAGGCTGAGGCAAGAGGATCCCTTGAGCCCAGGAGGTTGAGGCTGCAGTGAGCCATGATTGTGCCACTGCACTGCAGCCTGGGTGACAGAGCAAGACCCAGTCTCAAAAAAAAAAAAAAGAAAAAATTAGTCTTTCTTATTAGCATGGTTGATAGAAATTTGTTTTTTACTATTGACAGTTTAGCAAAGTTTCATATTATGATAATATTTTATACATGTTTAGGACTGCTATCAAATTTGGGAAAACCTTTGTCTAGTTTCTTTCATGTATAAGTTATAAGATTTCAGGGCATTTTAATTTTTTTGTAGAATGACAAATCTCCAGTACTGTGATTATTCACTGTTCTTTAAACAGGGCCTTGGAAGAGACCTGTGCAAAGGAGGGGCCCTGAAGCTTAAGTTTCATTGACTTCTATGTAAATCAACTTCTGGCCTCTTTAAATTACCTCCTCCTCCAGGAAGCTTTCTCTGATTTTCCCAGGCCGTTTTTCCCACAGGGCTTTATTTCTGCCGTTTCCCCAGTTTTTCTGAGCTTTCCCAGTCTCTCTAAGCTAGGTAGGTCTGCCTCCTCTACTAGAAGGAGGGAGCTCCAGAGGACAAGGAGTCAGGACACACTTACCCTAGAGACTGCAGTCTTCCATTAGTCTGTCAGCAAACCTTCAATTGAAGCAGTATGGCATGGTAGTCAAACATGTAGTCCTTGGAAGCAGGCAGACTGGAATTTGGCTTTTTATATCTTCAGTGCATGGAAAAGGATTCATCCCAATCCTTGGTTCATGATATACTCTCACCATTGGTTTGAACTGGAGCTTCACTCACTCCTAGCTCCTCTGTGTGATGTTGGGCAAGTTGTTCATTGTTTGGAGTCTCATTTTCCCCATGTGTAAACTGTGGATGATAATAACACCTTCTACATCAGAGCTGTGAGGTTCTGATGACATAATCCACGAAAAGGCACACACAGGACATGATGCCTAATGTTTAATAAATGGAGCTCTCCATGTGACTGGCACTCTATCATGAGTGTAGGATACAGTAAGGAATAACAAAAGCCTGGGCCTTGCCTTCCTGAACTCATAGTCTAGTGGGCCCCATACGGCCCAGTGCTCGCCCTGATACAGCCAAGAGACTTGTGAATGATTGTCGGATCAGAAAGATTTAATCCTTTTGTCTCTATTTCTCTCTGTCTCTCTTTTTTTTTTTTTTTTTTTTTTTTTTTTTGAGACAGAGTCTCACTCTGTCACCCAGGCTGGAATGCAATGGCACAGTCTCAGCTTACTGCAATCTCTGCCTCCTGGGTTCAAACAGTTCTCCTGCCTCAGCCTCCCGAGTAGCTGGGATTACAGGTGCCCACCGCCACACCTGGCTAATTTTTGTATTTTTAGTAGAGACAGGGTTTCACCATGTTGGCCAAGCTGGTCTTGAACTCCTGACATCAGGTGATCCACCCGCCTCGGCCTTCCAAAGTGCTGGGATTACAGGCATGAGTCACCGTGCCCGGCCACTATTTCTTTCGTGTTTTTGTCTCTCTTCCTCCCAGTTAGCCATCACTGTCACCATCTCTCAGACATCCACTATCTCTGTCTCTGTTTTGCTTTTTCTTGTCTGTTTACAATTGTCTGGCTGTTTCTTTTTCCTGTCTCTCCTATTCTCTCTCTCAAACTCTCTCCCCTCTCACTCTTTTTCTCTCATTCTGTTAGTTATGTTGCCGGCTACCCTGCCATCCTGAGTCTAACTCATGATCCTCATCTTGGTCCATGTCTCTGTCCTTATATATATGACCATATTGTTCTCCCTTATTTGTTTTTTTTTTTTTTCTGAGACGGAGTCTCACTCTGTCACCCAGGCTGGAGTGTGGTGGTGTGATCTCAGCTCACTGCAACCTCTGCCTCCCAGGTTCAAGTGATTTTCCTGCCTCAGCCTCCTGAGTAGCTGGGATCACAGGCATGCACCACCACACCCAGCAAATTTTTGTACTTTTAGTAGAGATGAGGTTTCACCATGTTGGCCAGGATGGTGTCGAACTCCTGACCTCAAGTGATCTGCCTGCCTCAGCCTCCGAAAGTGCTGGGATTACAGGCGTGAGGCACCGCACCCTGCCTGTTTCTAAATTTCTATGCATTCCAGAATTTCTGTCCTTTCTGTTTTCCTTTTAATTTCCATTGGTTCCTTGGCCTCTTTTATGTCTTTCCAGAAGTCTCCATCACTCTGTCCCAATTTATCCTACCTCTGGCTGTCTCTCTGTCCTCATCTCTTTGTGTTGCTGCATTCATCTGTCTCTGCTCCCTGCTACCACTGTCTTTCTCTATTCTTACCTTTCTGTTCCGATCTCTGTATCTCTGTCTTCATTTTTTCCCTCTTAACATTTACATTCTTGTTTCTGTCTTTCCCTCTCTCACACACACCCCTATATCGGTCTTCTTGCCTCCTTCTCCCTGATTCTCTCTCATCACTCTATATCCAATTTTTACCTCTATTTCTCTGTCACCATCTCTGTTGTTGGGCTGTTTTCCTCATGTGTCTGGCTATTGTCCCCATCTCTCTGTCACTAAGTGTGCTTCATCTGCTATCTTGTCCCCAGCTCCATGTCCTTCTGTCTCTACCCGTGTCACTGACAAAGTAGTCAAGAGTATGGTCTCTGGTATCTGACTATTTGGATTCCAGTCCTAGATGTGCCATTGACTTGCTGTGCCTCAGTGTCCTCATTTGTAAAATAGGGCTGATAATAGTACCTGTGCTTCATAGCGTTACTGTGAGGATTAAATGAGTTAATACATGTACACCTCTTAGAAGATGTTTCAGACAGAACAAATGCTCAAAGATGTAGACTGACATCATTGACATTTTCCTCCCCATTGTCACCACCATCCCTGTTTCCATCTTTGTTTATCTAATCCTAGTCATTTCCCCTCCATCTACCTGGCTATTACTATTGCTTTGTTTTTCTCTCTGCCCACAATTGTTTTGTTTATAATTAATTTTATTTATTTATATATTTATTTATTTATTTAGAGACGGAGCCTCATTCTGTTGCCCAGGCTGGAGTCCAGTGATGCAAGCTTGGTTCATTGCAACCTCTGCCTCCTGCATTCAAGTGATTCCCCTGCCTCAGCCTCCCGGGTAGCTGGGATTACAGACGCACACCACTACGCCAGGCTAATTTTTTTTTTTTTTTTTTTTAGTAGAGACAGGGTTTCACCATGTTGGCCAGGCTGGTCTCGAACTCCTGACCTTATGCGATTTGCCCGCCTCAGCCTCCCAAAGTGTTGGGATTACAGGCGTGAGCGAAAGCACCCAGCCTAATTAATTTTATTTTAAAACAATTTTTAATTGAGGCATAACACATGTACATATTTTGGGAATACATATGATTTTTCTTTTTGAGACAGAGTTTCGCTCTGTCCCCCAGGCTGGAGTGCAGTGGTGTGTTCTCCACTCACTGCAACCTCTGCCTCCCAGGTTCAAGCGATTCTCATGCCTCAGCCTCCAGAGCAGCTGGGATTACAAGCACGTCACCATGTCTGGCTAATTATGTTTTTTTTTTGAGAGTCTTGCTCTATCACCCAGGCTGGAGTATAGTGGCACAATCTCGGCTCACTGAAACTTCTGCCTCCCTGGTTTAAGCAATTCTACTGCCTCAGCCTCCCAAGATGCTGGGATTACAGGTGACCGCCGCCATGCCCAGTGACTTTTTGTATTTTTAGTAGAGACAGGGTTTTACCATGTTGGCCAGGCTGGTCTCAAACTCCTGACCTCGGTGATCCACTTGCCTCGGCTCCCAAAGTACAAGGATTACAGGCGTGAGAGCCATTGCACCCAGCCTAATTTTTTAATTGTTAGTAGAGATGGTGTTTCACCATGTTGGGCAGGCTGGTCTCGAACCCCTGACCTCAGGTGATCCATCCACCTCAGTCTCCCAAAGTGCTGGAATTACAGGTGTGAGCCACCGTGCCTGGCTGGGGTACATATGATTTTTAACATTGTTTATTATTACTATCTTTTCAGATAGGGTCTCACTCTTTTGCCCAGGCTGGAGTGCAGTGGTGTGATCTTGGCTCCTAAAGCCTCTACCTCCTAGGCTCAAGCCTTCCTCCCACCTTAGTCTACCGAGTAGCTGGGACTAGAGGTAGGCACTACCATGTGGGGCTAATTTTTTGTTATTTATTGTGGAGATGGGGTCTTGCTATGTTGCCCTGGCTGGACTCCAGCAATCTACCCACCTTGGCTTCGACCTTCCAAAGTAGTGGGATTAAAGGCATGAGCCACTGTGCCCATCCACATATGATATTTTAATATATTTATATAATTTGTAAAAATCAAATCAGTGTGATTGGGATATCCATCACCTTAAATATTTGTCTTTATGCTAGAAACACTTGAATTATTCTCTTCTATTTTGAAATGTGTAATAGGTTACTGTAAACTATAGTTACCCTACTGATCTATCGAACACTAGGTCTTATCTCTTCTATCAAATAGTATATTTGCCCATTAATCTCTCCCTCATTTTTAATGTGGCTGCTTCTCTGACCCCAATCTCTGTCTCTGTCCCCATCTCTTCATCTCTCTCCCTACATTCCTGCCTCTTTTCAGTCAGTCCCTCGTTCTCCACTTTGCTCACTCCATCTTTCTGTATATCTATCTCCATCCTTCTGTTTCTTCATATATATATAAAGAAATATTTGAGACAGGGTCTTACTCTGTTGCTCAGGTGGGAGTGCAGTGGCACAATCTTGACTGACTGCAGCCTCAACCTGTCAGACTCAAGCGATCTTCCTACATCAACCACACAAGTAGCTGGGGCTACAGGCATGTGCCACCACACCCAGCTAAATTTTTCTTTATTTTTGTAGAGACCAGGTCTCACTATGTTGCCCAGGCTAGTCTTGAACTCCTGGGATCAAGTGATCTTCCCGCCTTGGCCTCCCAAAGTGCTGGAATTACAGGTGTGAGCCACTGCGCCTGGCTTATTTTTATTTTATTTTATTTTATTTTATTTTATTTTATTTTATTTTATT
>NC_045445.1:94899710-94907910 GCF_002776525.5 Piliocolobus tephrosceles | reverse complement strand
TTTATTTTATTTTATTTTATTTTATTTTATTTTATTTTTTTGAGACGGAGTCTCGCTCTGTAGCCCAAACTGGAGTGCAGTGGCCGGATCTCAGCTCACTGCAAGCTCCGCCTTTCGGGTTCATGCCATTCTCCTGCCTCAGCCTCCCGAGTAGCTGGGACTACAGGCGCCCGCCACCTCGCCCGGCTAGTTTTTTGTATTTTTTTTTTAGTAGAGACGGGGTTTCACCGTGTTAGCCAGGATGGTCTCGCTCTCCTGACCTTGTGATCCGCCGGTCTCGGCCTCCCAAAGTGCTGGGATTACAGGCTTGAGCCACCGCGCCCGGCGAGCCTGGCTTATTTTTAAATTTTTTTTTTTTTTTTTAAGAAATGTGGTCTCATTATGTTGCCCAGCTTGTTCTCAAACTCTGGGCTCAAGAGATTCTCCCACCTCAGCCTTCAGCCTCCCAAAGTGCTGGGATTACAAGTGTGAGTTACAGCATCCAGCCTCCTTTTTTTTTTTTTTTTGACACAAGGTCTAACTTTGTCACCCAGACTGGAGTGCAGTGGCGTGGTCGTGGCTCACTGCAGCCTCGACCTCCTGGGCTCAAGTGATCCTCCTGCCTCAGCCCCGTAAGTAGCTGGGACTACAGGTACACACAAACATGCCCAGCTAATATTTTGTATTTTGTAGAAATGGCGTTTCGCCATGTTGCTGAGGCTGGTCTCGAACTCCTGGGTTCAAGTGATCTGCTCACCTTGGCTTCCCAAAATGTTGAGATTACAGGCACGAGCTACTGCACCTGGCCCTCCTTCTGTTTCTTTATCTCCATTTTTTACTGTCTGTTCTCACCCTTCAAACCCTATTTCTTGGTCTCTGTTTGTTTTTCTGTCCCTATATCTATCTTTATTTATTTACTTAATCTTATGCTGTTTCTTTGTCCCCATCTCCTTGTGTTTTCCTCTGGTTGCTCTGGACAATTTAGACTGGAATTGTTCTGGTAGATAATGTGGAGCGCTATGAAAGGGTTCAAGAGGAAGAAGTAGGCCTGGCAAGAGGTGAGTGGCAGGGTGTGGAATTTCATGGGTCTGCCAAATCCTCCTGAAAGACGTGGCCTCTGAGGTCAAGGTTAGCATAAACCCCCTCAACTCAGTCTCTTGAAAGACAAAGAATGCTGCATTTATTGGGAGGACCAGGAAGGGGTACTTCTCTGAGTGAAATTCCATCCGGAAGCTGGAATCCAGAGCATTTCCTGTTGTAATGTTTCTTCCAGACTTGGAGAGTCTGAACTTACCACGTAGCATGTGCACTCCATGCATATGCTTCTACAGCGGAAGACAGAGATGCATACAGAATCCTCCACCCTTACAGACCCAGATGTGTGCAGAGACACAGAGACATACATAGAATCGCAGACTATCACAGATGCAGATACTCAGAGACATGGAAAAGCACACAGAATGAATCACCCGCTAACAGAGATGCAGATGTACATAGGGACATTGAATGAGAGACCCATGGAATTACCCCCTCTCAGCTCAGGGACCTCTGTGAACAGATACAGAAGAATAGCTACATGGAGGATAATTTAACCAATTTTCTTTTGAAAAATTGTTCTTGCCGGGCGCGATGGCTCACTCCTGCAATCCCAGCAGTTTGAGAGGCAGGGGTGGGCAGATCACCCAAAGTCAGGAGTTCGAGACCAGACTGACCCACATGGTGAAACCCTGTCTCTATGAAAAATAGAAAATTAGCCGGACGTGGTGGCGCATGCCGGTAATCCCACCTATTAGGGAGGCTGGGGCAGGAGAATCTCTTGAACCCAGGAGGCAGAGGTTGCAGTGAGCCAAGATCGCGCCATTGCACTCCAGCCTGGGCAACAAGAGCAAAACTCTGTCTCAAAAAAAAAAGAAAAAAGTTCTCTTTCAGTCTTATATTTTCATATAAACAGAAGCACAGTAAAGCATCATGTATAAACATACACATTCCCAGAAGTATGCACAATCACGTACAGTCACAAATATCCAAAGTCACAGAGAATCCCATTCCTTTGCTGGAAGAGCAAAGGTAGGCAAACTCCCTCCGTTCCCCAAATGACAGGCACGCTGCTCCTCTGCTGCCCTCCTCTCTGTGAAGCCACCATCAGGCACTCAAGTCAGAAACTTGACCATTAGGAACTAGACAGGCTGAGCATGGTGTTTCATGCCTGTAATCCTAGCACTTTGGGAGGCCGAGAAGATGGGGGGGATCACTTAAGGTCAGGAGTTCAAGACCAGCCTGACCAACACCGTGAAATCCAATCTCTACTAAAAATACAAAAATTAGCTGGCGTGGTGGTACATGCCTGTAGTCCCAGCTACTTGGGAGGCTGAGGCAGGAGAATTGCTTGAACCCGGGAGGCGGAGGTTGCATTGAGCCGAGACTGCACCACTGCACTCCAGCCTGGGTGACAGAGCGAGACTATGTCTGAGAAAAAAAAAGAAAGAGAAAAATGTAAAATAAGAAAAATGATATCTGAAGAAATAGAGAATTTGGATAGACCACTAAGTACTAATGAAATTAAAATTGGCCAGGCATGGTGGCTCACACCTGTAATCATAGCATTTTGGGAGGCCGAGGCAGGTGGATCACCTCAGGTCAGGAGTTCGCCTGGCCAATATGACGAAACCCCATCTTTACTAAAATTACAGAGAATTAGCTAGGCGTGGTGGTGCTTGCCTGTAGTCTGAGATGCTTCAGAGGCTGAGGCAGGAGAATTGCTTGAACCCGGGAGGCGGAGGCTGCAGTGAGCCGAGATTGCACCATTGCACTCCAGTCTCTGTGACAGAGCAAGACTCCCTTTCGGAAAAAAAAAAAAAGAAAAGAAAAGAACAGAAATTAAAATGGTAGTCAAGGACGTCCCCCCAAATTCAGGCCCAAATAGTTTACAGGTGTATTGTGCCAGATTCTCAAGAGAACCATTAATTCTCTTCTTGCAGAAATTATTCCAGAAAATAGAAAAGGGGAGAAAGCTTCCTGGCTCACTTTATTAGTCTAGTACAATCTTGAAATCTTGATTCTAAAACCCAATAAGGACAACAGAAGAAAATAAAATTTTAGGCTCATTTCACCTATAAATATAGATGCACAACCCTTTTTTTTTGTCCCCCTGATACGGAGTCTCGCTGTGTTGCCCAGGCTGGAGTGCAGTGGCGCCATCTTGGCTCACTGCAAGCTCCGCCTCCCGGGTTCACGCCATTCTCCTGCCTCAGCCTCCCCACCAGCTGGGACTATAGGCGCCCACCACCACGCCTGGCTAATTTTTGTATTTTTAGTAGAGACGAGGTTGCACCCTGTTAGCCAGGATGGTCGCGATCTCCTGACCTTGTGATCCATCTGCCTTGGCCTCCTGAAGTAATGGGATTACAGGCGTGAGCCACCATGCCTGGCCAGATGCACATCTCTTAACTGCCTGGGCAACATGGTGAAACCCCACCTCTACAAAAAAAATAATAATAAGGTCAGGCACAGTGGCTCACGCCTGTAATCCCAGCACTTTGGGAGGCTGAGGCGAGCAGATCACTTGAGGTCAGGAGTTTGAGACCAGTCTGGACAACATGGTGAAACCCCATCCCTACTAAAAATATAAAAATTAGCCGGGTGTGGTAGTGGGCACTTGTAATCCCAGCTACTCGGGAGGCTGAGGCAGGAGAATCGCTTGAACCTGGGAAGCAAAGGTTTCATTGAGTTGAGATTGCGCCACTGCGCTCCAGCCTGGGCAACTGAGCAAGACTCTGTCTTAAAATAATAATAATAAAATTAGCCAGGCATGGTGGTGTGTGTCTACAGTCCCAGTTACTCAGGAGGCTGAGGAGGGAGGATCATTTAAGCCCAGGAGGTCAAGGCTGCAGCGAGCCGAGGTGATGCCACTGTACTCCAACCTGGGAGACAGAGTGAGACCCTGTCTCAAAAAACAAAACCAAACCAAAAACAAACAAAAAAGAAAATACAGGCCAGGCGCAGTGGCTAATGCCTGTAATCTCAGCACTTTGGGAGGCTGAAGCAGGAGGATCACTTGAGCCCATAAGTTCAAGAGCAGCCTGGGCAACAAAGTGAGACTCTGTCTCCACAGAAAAAACAAAAAAAAAAAAAACAAAAAATTAGCTGGGCCCCTGTAGTCCCAGCTACTTTAGAGGCTGAAGTGGGAAGATTCCTTGAGCCCAGGAGGTCAAGGTTGCAGTGAGTTGTGATCATGCCACTGCACTCTAGCCTGGGTGAAACCTTGTCTCAAAAAAATAAAAAAGAAAAAGGTAATTAAAAAAAGATACTTAAAATTAATCAGCAGACCAAAATACAAGCTCTTCTAAATGTCAGGATAATTACAAAAACAAGCAAACAAAACAGACTATATAGTGAAATGCTTTTAATATATAAACATATAGAAAGACATTAAAATAATATGACAGGCCGGATACAGTGGCTCATGCCTGTAATCCCAGCACTTTGGGAGGCTGAGGCGGGCAGATCACGAGGTCAGGAGTTTGAGACCAGCCTGGCCAACATGGTGCAACCCCATCTCTATTAAAAATACAAAAATTAGCGAGCTGTGGTGGCAGGCACCTGTAATCCCAGTTACTCGGGAGGCTGAGGCAGGAGAATTGCTTGAACCAGGGAGGCGGAGGTTGCAGTGAGCCAAGATCGTGCCACTGCACTCCAGCTTGTGTGAAAGAGCAAGACTCTGTCTCGAAAAAAATAAAATAAAATAAAATAATATGGCAATACTACCACTAAACATCTTTCATATATATGAATACAAATTGTCTTAGCTCAAGTGTTTAAGGGAAAGTATGTTTCTATTGGATCACTGAGCAAAACTCAACTGCTATATTCAAGAGAGTCAACTAAAACAAACTGACTCAGAAAGGCTAAAAATACAAGAAAGGGCAAAGGCATACCAATAAAAGGCAAATAAAAAAAGCAAAAATGTTGCATCTTAATTTCCCATAAGTTAGGAACTCATAACATAAAGCACTGACAAGGTCATGAGAAACAAGGGAAGACTGGGAAACTGTCACAGATTGGAGGAGATATGGTGACTAAATGCAATGTCACATCTGAATTGAAGCCTAGGATAGACAAAGGATATCTAGTGGAAAACTAGTGAAATATGAATAAAGTTTGGATTTTAGTTAATAGTAACATAACAATGTTAATCTCTCAGCTCAGACGAATGTAGTCATACAAGATGTTAACATGAGGGGCAACTAGGTAATGGTTGTATGGAAACCCTGTACTATCTTTGCAACCTTTCTGTAAATCCAAAATTAATCAAAAATAAAGTTTATTACAAAGAAGCATTAATTGAGACAAAAAGGGCCACTGATGTGGTTTGGCTGTGTCCCCACCCAAATCTCAACTTAAATTGTATCTCCCAGAATAAACATGTGTTGTGGCTGGGACCCAGGGGGAGGTAATTGAATCAAGGGGGCCGGTAGTTCCAGTGCTATTCTTGTGATAGTGAATAAGTCTCATGAGATCTGATGGGTTTATCAGGGGTTTCCACTTTTCCTTCTTCCTCATTTCTCTTGCCGCCGCCATGTAAGAAGTGCCTTTTGCCTCCTGCCGTGATTCTGAGGCCTCCCCAGCCATGTGCAACTGTAAGTCCAATTAAACCTCTTTTTCTTCCCAGTCTCAGGTATGTCTTTATCAGCAGCATGAAAATGGACTAATACAGCCACAATTCACAATGAAGATATAAAGTTACTAATATTTTTGTACCACATGAAATAGCAATTTTCACAAAGCTGAAACAATAAGATACATGGAGAAATAGATTATAAATTGAAACACACTAAGAACAGGAGAAATTAAACTTACCTTTCTCATTCCAAAACAGAGCAAAGGATCAAAAAACCTAGTAAGAACCATAAAACCTAAACAGCAAACTCAATATTAGGACAAGAAGAAAATCTCAATAAATTCCAAAAAGTAAAACTAATATAGACAATGTTCTCTGATCACAACTGGATAAAACTAGAGATCAGTGTAAAATGGATCTGAATACGTGAAAACTCTCAAACAACTCTTGGGTCAAGGGGAAACTCGAGCTGGTTTCAGTGGCTCATGCCTGTAGTCCCAGCACTTTGGGAGGCTGAGATGGGGGGATCACTTGAGGCCAGGAGTTTGAGACCAGCCTGGGCAACACAGTGAGCTCCCTGTCTCCATAAAAAATAAAAAATAAAAAAGTAGCTGGGTGTCGTGATGCATGCCTGTAGTCCCAGCTACTTGGGAAGTTGAGGTAGGAGGATCCCTTGAACCCAGGAGTTTGAGGCTGCAATGAGCTACGATTGCACCACTGCACTCTAGCTAGGGCAATAGAACAAGACCCTGTCTCAAAACAAACAAATCAACAAACAAAAAACAAACCAAAATTGCTGAATTTCTAGACAATAATAGCAATAAAAACATTCCGTACCAGAATCTACGGATACAGCTAAAGCAGTGGTCAGCGGAAAGTTCATAGCCTTAAAATACTTACATTACAAACAAAAAAGCTAAATGAATAAGCATCAGATTGAAAAAGTTAGAGAAAGACAAAACAAATACAGGGAAGCAGAAGGAATGAATTAACAAAAATAAAAGTTAAAATAAAGGAGTTAAAAAATAGATAACAGTAGGACCAATAAATGAGTGGGTTGATTCTGTAAAAAAGAATTATATAAGCTATTAGATAACATAATCAGGAAAAGAAAAGGAGAAAGCACAAATATACAAAACAAATGAAAAGTTGCACATAACCAGAGTAAGAAGACATTTTAAATATCACAAAATACAACTCTATAGAAATCGTTTAAAGAACTGGAAGAAATGGATAATGTCCTAGGAAAATAAAATTTACCAAACTGACCCTAAAAGAAAAGTCCATGTAGATCAATTTTCTTTTCGTTTTTTTTTTTCTGAGATGGCATTTCGCTCTTGTTGCCCAGGCTGCAGTGCAATGGCACGATCTCGGCTCACAGCAAACTCTGCCTCCCGGATTCAAGCGGTTCTCCTGCCTCAGCTTCCCGAGCAGCTGGGATTACAGGCATGCGCCACCACGCCTGGATAATTTTGTATTTTTCATAGAGACGGGGTTTCTCCATGTTGGTCAGGCTGGTCTCGAACTTCCGACCTCAGCTGATCTGCCCGCCTCAGCCTCCCAAAGTTTTGGGATTACAGGCATGAGCCACCGTGCCTGGCCTTGTAGATCAATTTTCACAGAAATAGAGAAAGCTATAAAGAGCCCCCCAATTCCTCAAAGTGCCAGATAGACCAAGATCCTTTCACAAGGGGAAGTCTTTTCACACTGAAAAGCAGATAATTCAAATACTATTCTTATTTTCCTGAGCCCAAGGAAGGAACACTTTAACAATGATTTTATCAAGTGAATAATAACACTGATACCAAGATCTGACAAAGACTCCACAAGAAAAACAAAACCATATAGACTAATTCTCACTTATGAATACCGACACAATATCCTAAATATTTACAAATAGAATCCATGACTGTGTGGGTTTTATTGCAGGAATGCAAGAATTGTTCAATATTAGGAAATCCATTAATATAATCTAACCTATTACTAGATCTAAGTAAAAAAATCCTATCATTTTATTCAGAGATACCAGAGTTGTTTGACAAAACTCAACACCCATTCTTTTATTTTTCTTCTCCTTCAGTAACTTTGGTATCAATATCCATTCTTTATAAAAACATTCAATAAAAGAGGAATATGTGGTTCCTTCCCTGATATATTTTTTATCTCATTCTCTATAGATAGATAGATCCCCCAAATCCAGCATTTCACTTAACCAGGAAATACCACCAATATTTATATGCTAAAATCAGAAACCAACTAAGGGTACCTACTCTCTCCACTACAATTTAGCACTGTATTAGAGGTTGTCTGGGCACTGTGGCTCACACCTGTAGTCCTAGCACTTTGGCAGGCCAAGGCGGGTGGACTGCTTGACGCCAGGAGTTTGAGACCAGCCTGGCCAACATGGTAAAACCCCATCTCTACTAAAGTTCCAAAACTTAGCTGGGTGTGGTAGTGCACACCTGTAATCCCAGCTACTCAGGAGGCTGGGGCATGAAAATCACTTGAGCCTGGGAAGCGGAGGTTGCAGTGAGCCAAGATCGTGCCACTGCCCTGTAGCCTGGGTGAGAGAGAGAGAGAGAGAGAGAGAGAGAGAGAGAGAGA
>NC_045445.1:94893881-94899610 GCF_002776525.5 Piliocolobus tephrosceles | reverse complement strand
AAAAAACAAGCCGGGCGCGGTGGCTCAAGCCTGTAATCCCAGCACTTTGGGAGGCCGAGATGGGCAGATCACAAGGTCAGGAGATCGAGACCATCCTGGCTAACACGGTGAAACCCCGTCTCTACTAAAAATACAAAAAACTAGCCGGGCGAGGTGGCGGGCATCTGTAGTCCCAGCTACTCGGGAGGCTGAGACAGGAGAATGGCGTAAACCCGGGAGGCGGAGCTTGCAGTGAGCTGAGATCCGGCCACTGCACTCCAGCCCGGGCGACAGAGCAAGACTCTGTCTCAAAAACAAACAAACAAAAGAACCAAAAAACAAAAAAAATGGTATTGGAGGTAGTAATCATTACAATTAGAAAAGAGAAATAAATTAAGTATACAATTGAAATGGAAAAAGTAAAGCTATCACCATACATAGATGATCAGATTGTATGGCCACAAAACCCAAACACACCAATAGAGAAACTACTACAAACAAGAGAATTCTGTAAGGTAGCAGGATATAAAACTAGTATATAGAAATCATTCAATTAGAAGATATGTGGAAGAGAAGGCTCCATTTATTAGAGCAACAAAAAAGATGAAATACCTACAAACAATTTTAACAAGAAATGTCCAAAACTTTAAAGAGAAACATTCATAACACTCTGAAGGACCTAATGGAAAGGCATGCCATGTTCTCAGATGAGAAGACTTAAAATCATAAAGATGGCCGGGCGCGGTGGCTCAAGCCTGTAATCCCAGCACTTTGGGAGGCCGAGACGGGCGGATCACGAGGTCAGGAGATCGAGACCATCCTGGCTAACACGGTGAAACCCCGTCTCTACTAAAAATACAAAAACTAGCCGGGCGAGGTGGCGGGCGCCTGTAGTCCCAGCTACTCCGGAGGCTGAGGCAGGAGAATGGCGTAAACCCGGGAGGCGGAGCTTGCAGTGGCTGAGATCCGGCCACTGCACTCCAGTCCAGGCGACAGAGCGAGACTCCGCCTCAAAAAAAAAAAAAAAAATCATAAAGATGTCAAACTAATTTATAAATTTAGTATAAGCCCATTATCATTTTTTGGCCAGGCATGGTGGTTCATGCCTGTAATTCCAGCACTTTAGGAGGCCGATGTGGGCAGATCACCAGGTAAGGAGTTCAAGACCAGCCTAGCCAATATGGTGAAACCCCATGTGTACTAAAAATACAAAAATTAGCTGGGCATGGTGGTGGGCACCCGTAATCCCAGCTACCTGGGAGGCTGAGGCAGAAGAATCGTTTGATGCCGGCAGGCAGAGGTTGCAGCAAGCCGAGATCGCGCCACTGTACTCCAGCCTGGGCGACAGAGTGAGACTCTGTTTCAAAAAAAAGCATTACCATTTTTTTTCTTTTTCTGAAACTAGACAAGCTGATTCTAAGTTCATATGGAAAAATAACAAGCAAGCATAGCCAGCATATCTCAGAAAAGAAAGAACGATGATGGGGGAATATTGCCACAATAATGCTCTGTTGTAAACCAAAGTGAATAATTATGTACCAAAACTTAGACAGAGTCTATGGGTCAGCTGGGAGGTTCTATGATCTGGACTAGGCTGTGTTAATCTCAGCTGGGTTAGCTTATGTGTCTGCACCCAGTTGGTGGCTTGGCTGGAGGATGGTGGGCTGCTATAGGACACATTGGCTGGGATGACCAAGCTCATTTCTACTTGTCTCTCACACCTCTTCAGGAGGCTAATCTGAGTATGTTCTCACAGCTGTGATAGGGGTCTAAGAGAGGAAGCAGAATATCCAAGAGCCTTTTCAAGTCTCTGCTTATATCAAGTTTGTTACCATCCCATTGATTAAAGCAAGTTGTATGGCCAAACTCAAGAGTCAGTGTGGAAAGGCACTACCTTTACCAAAGTTAGATAAAGAGACACATGAAAAACTGGGGTCATTAATGCAATCTATCACAAAACTATGACTCAGTATCTAGAATCCATGAAAGAAAACATAAATTTATTTATATAAATATATAATTTGCAGCTGGGCGCGGTGGCTCATGCCTGCAAATTCCAGCACTTTGGGAGGCTGAGGTGGGCAGATCACCTGAGGTCAGGAGTTCGAGACCAGCCTGGCCAACATGACGAAACCCCGTCTCTACTAAAAATACAGAGGCCAGATGTGGTGGCTCACGCCTGTAACCCCTGCACTTTGGGAGGCAGAGGCGGGCGGATTGCCTGAGGTCAGGAGTTCCAGACCAGCCTGGCCATTATAGTGAAGCTCCGTCTCTACTGAAAATATAAAAAATTAGCCGGGCATGGGGGCAGGCATCTGTAATCCCAGCTACTCGGGAGGCTGAGGCAGGAGAATTGCTTGAACCCGGGAGGCGGAGGTTGCAGTGAGCCAAGACCATGCCGCTGCACTCTGGCCTGGGCAAGAGAGCAAGACTCCATCTCAAAAAAAAAAAAAAAAAAAAACCAGAAATTAGCTGGGCGTGGTGGCAGGTGCCTGTAATCCCAGCTACTCGGGAGGCTGAGGCAGGATAATCGCTAGAACCCAAGAGGCAGAGGTTGCAGTGAGTTGAGATTGCACCACTGCACTCCAGCATGGGCGACAGAGCAAGACTCCATGTCAAAAAAATAAAAAATAAATAAATTAAAATAGAATAAAATAAAATAAAATTTGCTTTGGAAAAAAGTCCATTAGCGAAGTCTGAAGAATGATGAACTGGGAAAAAAATTGACAGCTGAGATCACTGACAAAGGTCTATCTCTCTATTTATTTAACTTTTTTTTTTTTTGAGACGGAGTCTTGCTCTGTCACCCAGGCTGTAGTGCAGTGGCGCGATCTCGGTTCACTGCAAGCTCCGCCTCCCGGGTTCATGCCATTCTCCTGCCTCAGCCTCCCCAGTAGCTGGGACGACAGGTGCCCACCACCACGCCTGGCTAATTTTTTGTATTTGTAGTAGAGACGGGGTTTCACCATGTTAGCCAGGATGGTCTCGATCTCCTGACCTCGTGATCTGCCCGCCTCTGCCTTCCAAAGTGCTGGGATTACAGGCATGAGCCACTGTGCCCGGCCTATTTATTTAATTTTTAAAATTTTTATTTAAAGGAGTAGAGTTTATGATCTCTCTAATTATATAACAAAGTTCTAGAAATGAATGAAAGGCCAGAGACCAAACAGAAAAAGGGACAGAGGATATAAATAGATAATTAATAGAAAAACACATAAAAAGTCCCTTAAACCCATGAAAAAATTATCATCACTCATAATAAATGAAAATCAAAACTACACTGAGATACCATTTTTTTTTCTTTTTTTTCCTTTTTTTTTTTTTTTTTTTTGATGTTGTTTTTTTTTTTTTTTTCCGGGGGGGGGGGGGTAGTGGCTCTTTCTCGGCTCACTGCAACTTCCGCCTCCTGGTTCAAGCAATTCTCCTGCCTCAGCCTCCCAAGTAGCTGAGATTACAGGCGTTTGCCACCACGCCCAGCTAATTTTGTATTTTTAGTAGAGACGGGGTTTTGCCATGTTGGCCAGGCTGGACTTGAACTCCTGACCTCAGGTGATCTGCCCACCTCGGCCTCCCAAAGTGCAGGGATTGTAGGCGTGAGCCACTGTACCTTGCCTGAGATACCATTTCTATCCTATCACATTGTTGAAAATCCAAAAGTCTCACAATACACTCTGTTGCTTGTGAGGCTGTGGTGAAACAGATACAATCACATTTGGCTGGTAGAAATGCAAAATGATACAACACCTGTGGAGGGCAATTTTGACAATATTCCCAAAGTTACAAATGTAATTCTTGGAATTTATCCTACAGAAATATCTGCATATGTATGAACTATCTATCCTTTGTGGCACAGTCATTAAATAAATGTGCACATAACGTATATTCACATTACCTAACACTTTGAGGTAGTAGTCCTATGTGCTTCCATACAGTGGCTTTCTACTTACCAGAAACTCTCTAATGCTCTGATAGGGAAAGATCTCCAGGATGAATTATTTAATTAATTAATTAATTAATTAATTAATTTTGAGTCGGATTCTAGCTCTGTCACCCAGGCTAGAGTGCAGTGGCGCAAACTCGGCTCACTGCAACCTCTATCTACTGCATTAAAGCGATTCTCCTGCCTCAGCCTCCCGAGTAGTTGGGATTACAGGCATGTGCCACTATGCCCAGCTAATTTTTGTATTTTTAGTAGAGTCTGGGTTTCACCATGTTGGCCAGGCTGGTCTCGAACTCTTGACCTCAGGTGATCCGCCCACCTTGGCCTCCCAAAGTGCTGAAATTACAGGCGTCAGCCACTGCATCTGGCCTCAAGGATGTATTACTAAGTGAAAAAAGCAACATGTATAACAACATACATAGTATGGCACCTTCTGTGTAAGGTGGAAGGTGGAATAGGCTATACATTTATATTTGTTTACATCTGTATAAAGAAACACTGGAAGACAAAATAAACTAACAAAACTGATACCTGTGCGGGTGCAGGGGAACTGGGTGGACTAGATGGGGATAAGAAATCTCAAAGTATAATTTTTAAATAGTTTCGATATTCAAAATGTGTGTTTTATCGATTACAAATGACATATTCAGGCTGGGCGTGGTGGCTCATGCCTGTAACTCCAGCACTTTGGGAGGCTGAGGAGGGTGGATCACTTGAGGCCTGGAGTTCAAAACCAGACTGGCCAACATGGCGAAACCCATCTTTACTAAAAATACAAAAATCAGCTGTGCATGGTGGCACACAGCTGTAATTCCAGCTACTCGGGGGGCTGAGGCAGGAGAATCACTTCACCCCAGGAGGCTGAGGCTGCAGTGAGCTGACATTGCCTCACTGCACTCCAGCCTGTGTGACAGAGGGAGACTTGATCTAAAAAAAAAAAAAAAAGTTCACAAAGTAACAAAACTCTAAAGCAATTAGAAATTTAAGAAATATACGATTCTTTTTTAAAACTTATTTGTTAATGTATTTTAATACATAAGTAATGCCTGAATCCATCTGGAGGATTTTTTTGTGTGTGTGTTTTTTGAGATGAAGTCTTGCTCTGTTGCCCAGGCTGAAGTACAATGACGCCATCTTGGCTTACCGCAACCTCCACCTCCTGGGTTCAAGTGATCCTCCTGCCTCAGCCTTCTGAGTAGCTGGGATTACAGGCGCCTGCCACCACGCCCAGGTAATTTCTGTATTTTTAGTAGAGATAGGGTTTCACTATGTTGGTCAGGCTGGTCTTGAACTCCTGACCTCAGATGATCCCCCCCCCCCCCCCCCGCCTCTGCCTTCCAAAGTGCTGGGATTATAGGCATGAGCTACCACGCCCAGCCCTGGAGTATTTTAGAGCAAATTCCAGACCTGAGGTAATCTCACGCATAAAAACCATGTTTCTCTAACACACTTTTTTTTTTTAAAAAAGCATAATTACAATAATGTTGACATACCCAACATTGTGTGTGTGTGTGTGTGTGTGTGAGACATTGTCTAGCTCTGTCACCCAGGCTTGAGTGCAGTGGTATGATCTGGGCTCACTGCAACCTCTGCCTCCCGGGTTCAAGCAACTCTCCTGCCTAACCCTCAGGAGTAGCTGGGATTACAGGTGTGCACCACCATGTCTGGCTAATTTTTGTATTTTTTTTTTTTTTTTTGAGATGCAGTCTAGCTCCATGGCCCAGGCTGGAGTGCAGTGGAAAGATCTTAGCTCACTGCAAGCTCCACCCCCCACCCCCACCGCGGTTCACGCCATTCTCCCGCCTCAGCC
>NC_045445.1:94875132-94893481 GCF_002776525.5 Piliocolobus tephrosceles | reverse complement strand
TTTTTTTTTTTTTTGAGACGAGGTCTCGCTCTGTCCCTCAGGCTGGAGAGCAGTGGTGCGATTTTAGCTCACTGCAAACTCCACCTTCTGGGTTCAAGTGATTCTCCTGCCTCAGCCTCCCCAGTAGCTGGGATTACAGGCATGTGCCATGATGCCCGGCTAATTTTTGTATTTTTAGTAGAGATGGGGTTTCACCATGTTGGCCAGGATGGTCTCGAACTCCTGACCTCAAGTGATCTACCCGCCTTGGCCTCCCAAAGTGCAGGGATTACAGGCATGAGCCACCACACCCAGCCTTATTTTCTTTCTAGTCTGTAATTTTCCCTCTCTTTTCTTCCTTCCACTTATTTGTTGAACATACTGGCTCATTTGTCCTGTAAAATTTCCCAAGTTCTTGCTTTGGTGTATTGTTTCTCCTGGTATCATTTAACAGGTTTCTCTTCCTATATTCCCTGAATTTTTTGTAAATGAAGTTAAATAGAGATGCTTGATTAAATTGTTTCTTTTTTCCTTCTTGTTTAAAAGTATACTTCATGAATAGTACTGTATACTTCTTATTGCACAACATAAGAAGGCGCATATATGTTGTTTTCTGTCTTGGATGATAAGTTTGATGAGTAGGGTCAGATGGTATCAGCCTAATTCCTCTGTTATAATTCCCCAAATGTTTTTCACCTAATGGTTTTAGCAGCTATATTTTTTCTTAAATCCATTATCTCATTAGGGTTTGAATTGTAACACTGCCATTTCTCTTGCATTTATAAGTTGTGAGGCTTCCATAAAGAAGCTCTTTCCATAATTATCTATTTGATTAACCTGCAATATGATTCATGTGGGAAGGCAGGAATAATGCCAGATTTTTTCCATTTGTTGATTAATTATCAGCAGAATAAGCTGATGCCTTAGCAACATCCAAGGTAACCAATTCATTTTTATTTTTATTTTTATTTTGAGACAGAGTCTCGCTGTGTCACTCAGGCTGGAGTGCAGTAGCGCAGTCGGCTCACTGCAACTTCTGCATCCCGGGTTCAAATGATTCTCCTGCCTCAGTCTCCAAAGTAGCTGGGACTACAGGCGCCCACCACCACGCCCAGCTAATTTTTGTATTTTAGTAGAGACGGGGTTTCACTATGTTGGCCAGGCTGGTCTTGAACTTCTGACCTCGTGATCCGCCCACCTCGGCCTCCAAAAATGCTGGGATTACAGGCGTGAGCCACTGTGCCTGACCTCATTTTAATTTTTTTTTTTTCTGAGACGGAGTCTCGCTCTGCAAGCTCCGCCTCCTGGGTTCACGCCATTCTCCTGCCTCAGCCTCCCCAGTAGCTGGGACTACAGGTGCCTGCCACCACGCCTGGCTAATTTTTTTGCATTTTTAGTAGAGATGGGGTTTCACCGTGTTAGCCAGGATGGTCTCGATCTCCTGACCTTGTGATCCGCCTGCCTCAGCCTCCCAAAGTGCTGGGATTACAGGTGTGAGCCACCGCGCCCGGCTCATTTTAATTTTTTTAGATATACAATTCTTAAGAGAAAACTTTAAATTCTGACAAAGAACACAGAAGAAGATGAACTGAAGAAATGAGGGTATATTCCATGTTGTTGGATGGAATGAGTAATTATTACAATGATGGCAGTTCCTCCAAATTAATCTATAAATTTAGTGTGATCCCAATCAAAATTCCAGTTGGATTTTTGAAGACCTTGATAGACTCATTTTAAAATTTATGTGGCAATAGATCTAAGATACCTAAAAAGAAGACTAAAGAGGAGGAAATGCTCCATGTGATATTTAGATACATTACAAAATACTAAAACCAAGGTGGTATTAGCCCAAGGACAGAAAAAGACGTATGTGTGCATGCATAATAACGTATGATAATGGTGGCATGGCAAATCAATGGGAAAAGGAGGAATTGTTCAGTATTTGATGGTGGGAAATCTGGCTCACCGTGTGGAGAATAATAAAACTACGTCCCCAAGTTATTACCACATATGAGGGTGGAATCTAGATGGATTAAAACCTATTCCACCTATTAGACTAGCAAAAATTAGCAAGCTTGGCCAGGCCCAGTGACTCAAGCCAGTAATCCCAGCACTTTGGGAGTCTGAGGTGGGTGGACTGCTTGAGGTCAGGAGTTTGAGACCAGCCTGGCCAGCATGGTGAAATCCCGTCTCTACTAAAATACAAAAATTAGCAGGGCATGATGGTGGGCGCCTGTAATCCCAGTTACTAGGGAGGCTGAGGCAGCAGAATTGCTTGAACCTGGGAGGTGGAAGTAGCAGTGAGCCAATATGGCATTACTGCATTAAGACTGTCTTAATATATGTGCTGCCGAGGAGAGCACAAGAGAGAGACTCTGTCTTTAAGAAAAAAAAAAAAAGATAGCAAGCTAGAAAATGTCAAGTGTTAGTGAAGATGTGGGATACAGAAATCCTCACACATGGTGAAAGTGTGAACTGGTACTGCCATCTCAGAGAACCATCTAGAAGTATTGGTGTTCTTAGTCAAACTAAGTATATGCACACTTTAGAATGTAATCATGTGGCTCTTGAGTGTATGTTCCAAAAGAAATCCTCACACAGATCAATAAGGGAATACGTACAAGGATGTTCACTGAAGTATTATTGAAGAGCTGGAGGCAATCTATGCAGTGAAGGTGCAGTATGGTTACCATGAGCAGATAGAAGCAATGGAGTAGGTTAGGTTGGGTGCAGTGGCTCATGCCTGTAATCCCAACACTTTGGGAAGCCGAGGTGGGTGGATCACCTGAGGCCAGGAGTTGAAGACCAGCCTGGTCAATATGGCAAAACCCCATCTCTACTAAAAATACACAGGCATGGTGGTGGGCGCCTGTAATTCCAGCTACTTGGGAGGCCGAGGCAGGAACCTGGGGGGCAGAAGGTGCAGTAAGCCCAGATAGCGCTACTGCACTCCAGCCTGGGCAACAGAGTGAGACTCCGTGTCAAAAAAAAAAAAAAAAAAAAAGAAGCAATAGATTAGATGTACACACAGCAATATGGACAGACCTTGGAAACACTAGGCTGAATGAAAAACAGAATGAGTTTTTTTTTTTTTTTTTTTTTGAGACAGAGTCTCACTCCATCGCCCAGGCTAGAATGCAGTGGTGTGATCTCAGCTCACTGCAACTTCTGCCTCCCAGGTTCAAGCGATTCTCGTGCCTCAGCCTCCCCAGTAGCTGGGATTACAGGTGTGCGCCACCACACTGGGCTAATTTTTGCATTTTTAGTAGAGACAGGGTTTCGCCATGTTGGCCAGGCTGGTCTTGAACTCCTGGCCTCAAGCAATCTGCCTGCTTCGGCCTCCCAAAGTGCTGGGATTACAGGCATGAGCCACCACACCTGGCCAGAATGAGATATTTATGTAAAAGAAAAACAACAAGTACAAAGTATGCTCAATAGTGAGACAATCTGATATCATGTGCCTCTTGAGGTCGATTCAAAACAAAATAAAGGATATCCCCTATGTACTGTTCTTGCTAAAAATATTTATTCTGAATCTATTCATGTGAAAAGAACAAATGAACACAGAATATGGGACATATTACAAGACAATTGGTCTGGACTCTTCAAAAACACAAATGTCATTTGAAACACAAAAAATATAGGGGTATTATTCTAGATTAAAAGAGGTTAAAGGGATATAACAACAAAATGTAACATATAAATGTCAGGCGTGGTGGCTCATGCCTGTAATCCCTGAACTTTGGGAGGCCAAGGTGGATGGATCACTTAAGGTCAGGAGTTTGAGACCAGCCTGGCCAACGTGCAGAAACCCTGTCTCTACTAAAAATACAAAAATTAGCCGGGCATGATGGCAGGCGCCTGTAGTCCCAGCTACTCGGGAGGTGGAGACAGGAGAATTGCTTGAACCCAGGAGGTAGAGGTTGCAGTGAGCCGAGATCACACCACTGTACTCTAGCCTGGGCAACAGAGCGAGACTCCATCTCAAAAAGAAAAAAAAAAAAAAAGAAAGAAATGTAATACATAAAACTTGATTAGATCCTGGGATCAAAAAATGAAAGCTGCATTTTGGGGATAACTGGGGGGAAATGTGAATATGGGTTATACGTGATGGCATTATTGAATTATAGTTAAATCTTCTTAGGTGTGACGATGGTATTGTGGTTATGTAGGATGATATTTGGTGAAGTATAAGGGTATATGGCTTTCATTATACCACTCTTTCAACTGTTCTGAATTTGGAAACAATATAGAATAAACATTTGGCTGGGTGCAGTGACTCACACCCATAATCCCATCACTTTAGAAGCAGAGGCAAGCAGATTGCTTGAGCCCCAGGAGTTCGAGACCAGTAAAAATATCTTTTTTTTTTCATGCTTAAAAGCCTTTTTAATTTACTTTTTATTTTATTTTATTTTTTTACAGGTAAAAATGTATCTTTTTAAACCCCTGTAGCGTCTCATTCTCTCACCTTAGAAACAATAATTATCATGAATTTAGAGTGTACTCTTCTGATTCAGTTTTTTTTTTTTATTATACTTTAAGTTCTAGGGTACATGTGCACAACGTGCAGGTTTGTTACATATGTATACATGTGCCATGTTGGTGTGCTGCACCCATTAACTCGTCAAAAAAAATCTCTTTTTTTGAGAGAAGTCTCACGCTTGTCCCCCAGGTTTAAGTGCAATGGCTTGATCTCGGCTCACTGCAACCTCTGCCTCCCAGGTTCAAACGATTCTCCTGCCTCTGCCTCTCAAGTAGCTGGGATTAAGGCACCTGCCACCATGCCCAGCTAATTT
Organism: Piliocolobus tephrosceles; assembly: GCF_002776525.5. NCBI lineage: Eukaryota > Metazoa > Chordata > Mammalia > Primates > Cercopithecidae > Piliocolobus > Piliocolobus tephrosceles. The sequence continues at coordinate 94,888,703 of NC_045445.1, read as the reverse complement.
TTTGTATTTTTTTTTTTTTTAGTAGAGATGGGGTTTCACCATGTTGGCCAGACTGGTCTCGAACTCCTGACCTCAGGTGATCTGCCCGCCTCGGCCTCCCAACGTGCTGGGATTACAGGTGTGAGCCACTGTGCCCGGCCGAGACCAGTAAAAACATCTTTAAAAATTAGCTGGGCAGGCCGGGCACGGTGGCTCAAGCCTGTAATCCCAGCACTTTGGGAGGCTGAGACGGGTGGATCACGAGGTCAGGAGATTGAGACCATCCTGGCTAACACGGTGAGACCCCGTCTCTACTAAAAATACAAAAAAACTAGCCGGGCGTGGTGGTGGGCACCTGTAGTCCCAGCTACTTGGGAGGCTGAGGCAGGAGAATGGCGTAAACCCGGGAGGCGGAGCTTGCAGTGAGCTGAGATCTGGCCACTGCACTCCAGCCTGGACAACAGAGTGAGACTCTGTCTCAAAAAAAAAAAAAAAATTAACCGTTAGCTGGGCATGGTGATATGCGACTGTAGTCCCCTAGCTACTCGGGAGGGTGGGGTGGGAGGATCCCTTGACCCCAGGAGGCGGAGGTTACAGTGAGTGGAGGTCATGCCACTGTACTCCAGCCTGGGGGACAGAGCAAGACACTGGCTTTAAAAGAAAAGAAAAGAAAAAAAAAAAGGAGGAAATACACACAAAGCAATAATACATATTTTGCAAGAATGCATATATGCAAAAAAATGCATAAAACACCTTAGAATGGCTGCCTATAGGAGGGAAATGAAAGTGGGAAGTAGAGATGAAAGAGATTTTAAAAAATAACACAATCTCTCACTAAAGTAATAAATATTCATCAAATACATGGAAAACACAGAAAAGTACAAGGAAGAAAATTAAATTCACTGATAATGTCACTTTGACTTGTTAGAAATGCAAATCCTCAGCCCTAAACCAGACTTACTGAATCAAAACTCTGGGCATGAGGCCCAGTAATTGGTGTTCTAACAAGCCCTCCCAGTGATTCTGATGCTGGGGAAAGTTAGAGAACCACTAATCTAGATTTAACTATTATTAACATTTTGTTTCAGATCCTTGTAGTCTTTTAAAAAATATGAAATATTTCAGACATACGAATAAGTATAGAGAATATAACAAAAACCCATGTACCTACCACTTAGCTTAGAAAGCAAAATATTAGACAAACAGTTGAAGTTCCCTGTGTATCTCTCTCTCATTCTCTTTTGTTTTCTTCCCCAGAGGTAATCAGTATTCTGGATTTGGTATTTCTCCTTAAAAATTATTGTTGGCTGGGGGCAGTGGCTCACACCTGTAATCCCAGTACCTTGGGAGGCCAAGATGTGGTTGGGTCACTTGAGCTCAGGAATTTGAGATTAGCCTGGGCAACGTGGCAAAACTCTGTCTCTACAAAAAATACAAAAATTAGCCAGGTGTGGTGGTACAAGCCTGTAGTCCCAGGTACTCAGGAGGCTGAGGTGGGAGGATGGCTTCAGTCAGGGAGGTGGAGGCTGCAGTGAGAGGAAATCAAGCCAGTACTGCAGCCTGGACGACAGAGCAAGACCTTGTCTCAAAAAAAAAAATTTTTTATTATTTTTTTTAATTTTATAAGCAACATCGTTTGCTGTTTTCTAGATTTTAGAACTTTATATAAATGGTTTCATACTTTATGTATCCTTCTGCAATTTGTATTTTATCTCAGTATTGTGTTTTTGAAATTTAGCCGGGTCAATGCAATGCATTTCTCATTGTAGTATTCTGCATAGTATTCTGTCATATGGCTATACTATAATTTACTTATTCATTCTCCTGTTGGTGGAATTTTGGGTTGTTCACATTTTTTTCTCTATTACAAACAGTTCTGCAATGAACATTCTCTCACATACTCATTGAGCAAATGTATAAGAATTTCTCTAGGAGTTAAAGTTTAGGGGTGATCTCCATCTATCTATCTACCTATCTATTATTCAATCATCTCCAATACTAGAATTGCTGGGTCCCAGGGTCATCTTCAGCTATTCTGGATACTTCCTAATTGTTTTCCAAAGTCATAATAGTTTCCACAAGATTTCATTGTATTTTTTCCCTTATATCTTGTGCATTTGGGATTTTGTTTAAAAAGTCCTTCCCCAGTCAACAAGTCACAAAGATATTCTCCTGCATATATTAACTTCATAGTTTTACCTTTCACATTCACAGTTTACCCTCTTAGGTGGAAAAACAGGGATCCAGTTTTAAATTTCTTTTCCTGGAGAGCCAAATTTCCCAATGCCATCTACTAAACAGCCCATTTCCCATTGGTTTGTGGTGCAGGCCTGTAAACTCACTCATTTAACAAACATTTGTTGAAGCCTGCCTCGTACCAGTTTTGTGCTGGGTGTTGTTGAAGGCTTGAAGATACACGGCCCCTGCTCTCAGGGAGTTCACCCTCCTGTGGAGACACAGCCACATAAACAACTACAATATTGTGGTAAGTGCTAGCTTAGCTGTGCAGGTAAGGTGCTCTGGGTTTCTGACTCATCTGGGAAAGTCAGGGAAGGTTTCATCGAAGTGACAAGTTAGGTCTTAGAGAAACAGAAAAAAATTGCAAATGCAGGGGGAAAGGTGCAAGTGATCAGGGCTGGTTTGGGGTCCAGAGGAATTTCATGTGTCTCTAGGATGAGAGGTTAGAAGCCCTCCAACAAAGCAGAGAGATAGTGAGTCCTGTTTATGCAAGGGGTAAAGGGACAGAGGGAGTCATTTTCAGCCCATCTGTGCTTGAAGTGGAGAAACAAACCCACCCTCAGAGGCACAAAGTCCCACCTACTCTGTGCCCCATTCCAAGGTTTAGGCTTGAGGAAGAGGAGGGGCTGGAATTAAACCATCAGGAAAACATTTTCAGACTAATATTTACTATTTTGTGGGGGTAGACTTCACTTCCCAGCCAGCTCCTTGAGATGGCTTCAGAAACCCCTACTTGCCCCACTCCAGAGATATAAATTCATTCCCTTCTGTAGAAGCTGCTCCGGGATTGAGGGAAGGATGGAGTAGGAGGGGAAGAAGGCAAAAGGGTGGGAGAGGCTTCTAGTTGTTCTGGCTTCTGCTCCAGCTCGGGTTGGGTCTGACCATAGATCTGAACGTATGCAGAGAGCTGGGAGTGCTCAGGGATTGTCTGGGGCCCAAGGACCCGGGAAGGTGGTTGGGAACAGCTAACCAATTCACTTCAGGTGGGGAATACTCGGCCAGACATGTGACCTAGGCGGCCATTTTCTCACACCCTGCTGTCGCCATCTTCCATGCAGACAAAGACACCATCCCCCACCCTTGTCTGATTCGGGCGTGGTGACTGCGTGGTTACTGAGATTTGGAAGCACGCATATTTAACCCCAGACAGATGCCCGCAGACAACATTTTGGCTTGCAAGTAGGGTATGTAGCCGCACCAGTCGACCCGCCGCTTCTTCCCGGTCACTTGGCCGTCCTCCTTCTCCCTCCTCCGCTATTTCCATACCTACGGGACAGCCAGGAGGCGGGGCCAGCGTGGTCGCGAGGAAGGGACGGGCGGGCGCGAGCTGTCAGTCAGAAGCCCCGTCCCCTCGCGGAGAACGCACAGTGGGCGGAGTCGGGCGCCGCCGGCCTGGGATCCGGAAGTCGGAGCCTAGCTGCGCGAGAGCATCTGCTCGCCCAACCGAGTTGTCGTGTTGCCCTCGCTTCTCAGATCTCCGCCGGAAGTGTAGGTAAGAAACCGCTCTCCTCTTTTCTTACCTAGACGGCCGGGCAGTTAGGGTCGTGTATTGGATGTGAAACCGAAGATGCCCTCCAGCCTGGAATAGAGAGGTAAACAGCCGGATCCCTTCCAGGGTAGAAGGACCCGGAAGAGGGGCAGGGTTCGCGGCACACGTGGAGACGCGGCTAATTGCCTTTTAGCGGAGTGGAGTTTTCCGGGAGAGGTGCATTGCCCCGTCCCAGCTAGAAAGGTGTAGACCCGGGACACACGGTGTAGAGAGGCACAAACTTCACTTGTGTGGTGAAGCGTTGATCGTCCTCAAGATAGTGAGGCTCCATTCTGCATTCACCCTGTATAGACAAGAGTCGACCCACCGAAGGAATGGGGGACATCCACCCCAACCGGGTAGAGACATCTCCCTCAACCCACCTGAGCATCGCAGACTTCTCCCGACTTAAGGCACTTCCTTGGCTTGGCTCTAGACAGCCGCCTCGAGGCACCTCCTCAGGACGGACAGAGGCTTTGATGTATTTGCCCCCATACCAGTATAGAGGAGCTTAGAAACATTTAATATACAGAGGGAGGGCACCTCCTCCCCATTCACATAGACCTAGAGCCCTCAGTGTCCCTCCCCAACTCACCCGTTCCCAAAGTGGTTGCAGATACAGGCCTCATCCTATAGACAACTAAGCCGATTGCCCCCTCCTCCTAGGTTAGATTGAGTCCCCATTGTGGAGAATCAGACCTGATCCCTACTTCCGTAGCCCCCGTTTTACCGAATGTGTAATTTTTCGAAGCACCCAAACAGAAACAGACCTTAATCCATGAAGAGACAGGTCTGCCCCTTGAGGGGTCATGGGGGTAGAGGGGCTCAGATGTGTTCCTCTCCTTTTGAGGTAGACACAGATCATCCCCCCTACCTCCCCTACCTCCCCCAAAGATTTAGAATCACTAAATGTAGCAAGGGAGATACCCCACAGGAGCAGATGTGCAGGTCTCCCTCCCTGTAATGTTGAGAGGGAGTGGCATCGTTGATTACTCGGCAGTGCAGTGCCTACGGTCTCTCCCCTTCACCCAAGGTAGTGGAGCTCAGATCTGTTTCTCTCCACCCAGGGTAGAATCACAGACGCCCCCACCCCCAAGTATTAGGGCTGATCTATTAATTTGTAGCTGCATTGCCTGCCCCTTCCACACACCACCCATGCAGAGAACCAGAGCCCCTATTTCTTTCAGTGTTAGTGTGCTGCTGACTTCAACCAGCATAAAAGATGAAAGTTGTCACAGTCCACCCCCCATAGAAGGGTCCAGAATAGCTCACTGCAGGTAAGGTGCAGACCCGCTTATTCAAAGCTGCATGGTTGCGGAATCAGGCATGTCGATCCCGCACCTCAGCCCTCTCCAGGGTAAAGAGATGCAGGACCCATTCCCACAATCTAGAGATAAACAGATCTGTGGTTCTTTTCCCATGCAGCAGAGATGCACACAGCCACTTTGTGGGTTTCCCCAGTTTCTCTGCACCCCAGAATAGGGGGACAGATGGCAATCCCCCCCAACCCAAATCACCAAGGTATAGACCCCAGGCATAGGCACAGATTTTTACCCCCTCCAAGATTTTGTACTTAGTCCATATAGACACTCAGGTAAGAATCCCTGTTCTATGGCCGGGCACGGTGGCTCAAGCCTGTAATCCCAGCACTTTGGGAGGCCGAGGCGGGCGGATCACGAGGTCAGGAGATCGAGACCATCCTGGCTAACATGGTGAAACCCCGTGTCTACTAACAAAATACAAAAAACTAGCCGGGCACGGTGGTGGGCGCCTGCAGTCCCAGCTACTCCGGAGGCTGAGGCAGGAGAATGGCGTGAACCCAGGAGGCGGAGCTTGCAGTGAGCTGAGATTCGGCCACTGCACTCCAGCCCGGGCCACAGAGCGAGACTCCATCTCAAAAAACAAACAAACAAACAAAAAGAATCCCTGTTCTCAGGCCCCTTTTCCCCAGGGTAGACTCCTGGGCTCTATTTACGCCCTTTCCCACCACCTCTCCCAGGGTAGATGAGATATAGAATCCCCTACTTGGGAAAAGAGGCACTATTATCACCCCATATAGAAGTAGACCATCCTTGCGTGCCCCTTTCCCCTCAGTGTGGAGGTGTTTAGCACTAGTCTTCTACCTAGAATATAACACTACAGTGTGGAGGAATAAGAACCAAAGACCTCATCTGATGCTTTGAGCCACTGACTCCACCCGGGATGAGGTTGAGACCTATTCATCCCTTTGGGTAGTATGACACTTCCTTCTCTGTGTGGACTCAGCCATATGAGGCTCTAGCTTCAGCTTCTCCCAGTTTTCCTAATTATTACGGCTTCCTCATAATGTTCTTTAACATTTTACCTTTAGGGGACTTAGGAGGGGGCTTGTGGCATTGTGGTTCCCAGCTGTCTTCAGATTGCTGCTTCTCCCATTCTTACAGGAAGAGAACAAGCAGATTTGAATCTATCTGCTTTCAAGCTGGTCATCACGATGAAACTTAGACACAGTGAGTTGCCTTTACCACCCCTCCCAATCCTGTGCTTTTAATGAATATTCATAGAATTTCACAGCAACTTTTCGTTGTTTTGGGTTTTGTTTTGAGATGGAGTCTCGCTCTGTCACCCAGGCTGGAGTGCAGTGGTGCAATCTCAGTGCACTGTAACCTCCGCCTCCCGGGTTCAAGCATTTCCTGCCTCAGCCTACCGAGTAGCTGGGATTATAGATGTGTGCCACCATGCCAGGCTACTTTTTGTATTTTTAGTAGAGACGGAGTTTCACCATGTTGGCCAGGCTGGTCTCGAACTCCTGACCGCAAGTCATCTGCCCCTGTTGGCCTCCCAAAGTGCTGGGATTACAGGCGTGAGCCACTGCGCCCGGCCTTCACAGCAGCTTTTAAAAACTGAATATGTTTCAGATCACTCAGTCTGGGTCTTTTTCATATGGTATCATTGCTGTCTTCCTGACTTCCTAATGTTCCCTTATGCCCCATTCTCAATTTATAGATGAGGAAACTGAGGCTTAGCAAGGTTAAGTGATTTGATCTGAGGTGAATTGCGATAAATAACATATCACACTGCCTATAACCCCAACATGTCCTAACATTTTTCTCTATCAGTTGGTACCATAAGTTGTACTAGTGGTTAAGAGCGTGCTTGTAATCCCAGCTGCTTGGGAGGCTGAGGCAGAGGAGAATTGCTTGAGCCTGGGAAGCAGAGGTTGTGGTCAGCCAAGATCATGCCACTGCACTCCAGTATGGGCAACAGACTGAGACGCTATCTCAAAAAAAAGAAAAAAAAAGAAAAAAGAAAAAAACAAAACAAAAAAAGAAAAGAAAATGATAACATTTGGATAGTACACTGGCACTGGGTAGGCTGGATGAGGATTGTGCAACCCAGTGGCTCTGTTTTCTGTGTGAGTGCTGGCCCTGCCAGTGGACAGCCTGGTGGGAAAAAACTTAATACATTTTTTATATAATCATAAAAATGTCATCAAGAATCATACTATTAATACCAAAAGCAAATAATCATACTTTTTTTTAAATTTTAATTTTCATGTTTTTTGGAGATGGAGTCTTGCTTTGTTACCCAGGCCAGAGAGCAGTGGTGCCATCTCAGCTCACTGCAACCTCCACCTCCTGGGCTCAAGCGATTCTCCTGCCTCAGCCTCTGGAGTAGCTGGGATTACAGGTGCCTGGCACTGCGCCTGGCTAATTTTTGTATTTTTAGTAGAGACGGGGTTTTGCCATGTTGGCCATGTTGGTCTTGAACTCCTGACCTCAAGTGATCCGCCTGCCTTGGCCTCCCAAAGTGCTGGAATTGCAGGTGTGAACCACTATGCCCGACCAAATAATCATATTTATAAGTAACACAAGAAAGGTGGTAATTATGCTTTATTTAGGAACATCTAATACTAGATGATAAAAATATTGATAGTGATGGAAAAGACAAAAATTACCTGGTTAAATAAAGTACGATATATGCATACTTAAGAATTCTGGCTGTTTAAAAAATAAAGAAGTATTGTATAGAAAGATCATATGTAAAAACTGTATTGTGTGGAAAGACTATTAGATGGAAAGATGTTCAGGCCGGGCGTGGTGGCTCAAGCCTGTAATCCCAGCACTTTGGGAGGCCGAGACGGGCGGATCACGAGGTCAGGAGATTGAGACCATCCTGGCTAACACGGTGAAACCCCGTCTCTACTAAAAATACAAAAACTAGCCCGGCGAGGTGGCGGGCGCCTGTAGTCCCAGCTACTCGGGAGGCTGAGGCAGGAGAAGGGCGTAAACCCGGGAGGCGGAGCTTGCAGTGAGCTGAGATCCGGCCACTGCACTCCAGTCCGGGCGACAGAGCGAGGCTCTGCCTCAAAAAAAAAAAAAAAAAAAAAAAAGAAAGATGTTCAGATTTGCTAACTGAAAGAGGTTGGCCCACAGGACTACAGTATGTTATCTTTTATGGAAGAAAATGGAAGGAAATAAGAATATATATTGGTATTTACATAAAGAAAATGATGCATAATAAACTAATAAAGTGCTTTCTTGTGGCAGTGAGGGGACTGCAATGGATAGGGACAAGCATGGGAGGGAGACCTCTCAAAATAACACCTTTTTATTTTGGAATCATATGACTATTACCTGTTAAAAATATAGAATAATTCTACACATCTACATTAGTGAGGAAAATGGTGAAAATTTAATAGAAAAACTTCCTATGTGCACACAAAACCAAGACCTTCACTGGTAAATTGCAATTAATGATCAGACTAACTGGGGTGATTGCTGGGAAAGATGGGGGGAGGTACCGTGTGGTGCAGCTGTCTGCACTCTGGCCTGGGGATATCTTGGACCCAAATGATGATGATCAAGTCTGGGAATGTTTTTGAGGAGTGCTGAAGAGTGTTCAAATGCAGTTTTACCTGTTGTGCATTCTTTTAAATTTTTTATTTTTTTTGAGACAGAGTCTCGCTCTGTCTGCCCAGGCTGGAGTACAGTGGTGTGATCTCAGCTCACTGCAACCTCCGCCTCCTGGGCTCAAGCGATTTTCCAGCCTCAGCCACCCGAGTAGCTGGGATTACAGGTGCCTGCCACCACACTTGTCTAATTTTTAAATTTTTCGTAGAGATGGGATTTCATCGTGTTGGCCAGACTGGTTTTGAACTCCTGACCTCAGGTGATTCTCCCGCCTTGCCTCCTAAAGTGCTGGGATTACAGGCATGAGCTACTGCGACCAGCCTATTTTTTATTTTTTATTTTTACATAAAACAAATTTTTTTTTTGAGATGAAGTTTTGCTCTGTCCCCCAGGCTGGAGTACAGTGGCAGGATCGTGGCTCACTGCAAGATCTTGGTTCACTGCAACCTCCGCCTCCCGGTTCAAGCAGTTCTCCTGCCTCAGCCTCCCGAGTAGCTGGGATTATAGGCGCCTGCCACCACACCCAGCTAATTTTTATATTTTTAGTAGAGACGGGGTTTCACCATGTTGGCCAGGCTGGTCTTGAACTTGTGGTCTCAAGTGATCTACCCGCCTTGGCCTCCCAAAGTGCTGTGTTTATACGTGTGAGCCACCATGCTTGGCCTATTTTTTATTTTTTTGAGATGGAGTCTCGCTCTGTTGCCCGGGCTGGAGTACAATGGCATGGTCTCGGCTCACTGCAACCTCTGCCTCCTGGTCTCAAGCGATTTTTCTGCCTCAGCCTCCTGAGTAGCTGGGATTACAGGTGCGTACCACCACGCCCGGCTATTTTTTTTGTATTTTTAGTAGAGACGGGGTTTCGCCATGTTGGCTAGGCTGGTCTCCAACTCTTGACCTCAAGGGATCCACCCGCCTCGGCCTCCCAAAGTGCTGGGATTACAGGCGTGAGCTACGGTGCCTGGCCACTGTTCATGTTTGAGTGGTTATTTTTTAAGGGGGGAGTGTTCTACCACTTAAAAAGTTTACAACTGGCAGGGCAAGATGGCTCACGCCTGTAATCCCAGCACTTTGGGAGGCCAAGGTGGGCAGATCACGAGGTCAGGAGTTCGAGACCAGTCTGGCCAACATAGTGAAACCGCATCTCTACTAAAAATACAAAAAATTAGCCGAGTGTGGTAGTGTGTGCCTGTAATCCCAGCTACTTGGGAGGCTGAGGCAGGAGAATCACGTGAACCCGGGAGGCGGAGGTTATAGTAAGCTGAGATCGTGCCATTGAACTCCAGTCTGGGTGACAGTGCGAGACTTCGTCTCAAAAAAAAAAAAAAAATGTTTACAACTATTGGTGTTGGTGGCACAGGTGTATAATCCATGGAACTTGCCTACTTGCCTGCCTTGTCTGCCTGCTGGTTGGTTACCAAACACTGATAAAGATGTCCTAGTAGGACAATGGAGGGGCAAAGGAATTGCGACTTTGTGCAGAAGTGCGATTGTAATAGACTGTGGGATGCTAGCTGGTCAGGAAGGGAAGAAGGATGGCTGACAAATAAGGAACTGAGTAGAACATTCAGGTCTCCAAGAGGTTGTACAAATGGTCTTGAAGATAGGACAGAGGGGTGTCTGAGACTGCTTTCAGAAGTTCAAGCAGTTACAGGTGGTTCCCCCATAGGTGTAACCATAGGAATGGGTGGGTGAGTGGCTATGATTGAGTGGAGATCCTTGGAGGTGAAGATGTCAAGGAAGTGGGAAATCTAGATTGTTGGAAGGGTTGCCCGGTGATCTCCAAAGTCACCCAGGTTGTTGGTGGCAGGAGTTGGGTCAAAAGAAAAGCAATGAACCAGGTGCTTCAATAGATGAGGAAAAGTAAGTCATAGATGACAGGCATAGCAGCCTAGTTGGGGCCTCAAAAAGAGCAGGGTTTTTATCCTACCCTCTCCACACATTTTTTGAGATGGAGTCTCACTCTGTCACCCAGGCTGGAGTGTAGTGGCGCTGTCATAGCTCATTGCAGCCTCAACCTCCTGGGCTCAAGCGATCCTCCTGCCTCAGCCTTCTGAGTAGCTGGGACTACAGGCATTTGCCACTATGCCCCACTAATTTTTTTTTTTTCAGTAGAGATGAGGGTCTTTCTGTGTTGTCCAGGCTGGTCTTGAACTACTGAGCTCAAACAATCCTCCCACCTTGGCTTCCCAAAGTGCTGGGATTACAGGTGTGAGCTACCACACCTGGTTTTTCTTTTTTTTTTTTTTTCTTTTTAACAAGAGGGAAAAATAGTCTCAGCTTGGCACTAGTGAGTCTGGAGGACTACGTTCTCAGTCTCAGCTTGGCACTAGTGAGTCTGGAGGACTACGTTCTCTACCTACTGGCCCCAGGATAAACATGTGCCAGTGAAAACAACCACCACCTTTTGAGAGGCCTGCAAGTGAAGCATTGTCCTTGGGAGAGCCAAGTCTCAAGGCAGGAGCTTGGGGAATTGATCCCAGGGAGAGGTTGTTAGGGGAGTGTTGATCACCCAGGTGGGAGTTTCAGAGAATGTTGTGGGGAGTTTGATGCTACGGCAGAGGAAGGATGAGAGGAATGAAGTCAGTGGGTGTACAGGGACATCTGTGGGTGACAGTATGGGAGATACGGGATTAACGAATACAGAGATCTGCTTTTGAGTACTGATAAATTGGTGATTTTAGGCCTAGATGATGTTGGTGGATGCATTGAGGCTCAGAGAGGTGTTAAAAAGTTCTTCAAGGTCATATAGCTAGGTAGTTGTTGAGCCAGAGTAAGAATGTCTGCCGGTTATAAAATGGGTAGCTGTTTTCTCTCTGGAGTTGTTGAAAAATCTATGAGCAGAGGCTCCTGAGTGCTGGGAGGGATGACTGACTGTACCCCCTTCTCCTTATTCCCTCCCCGCTTCTCTTCTCCCCTCTGAAGCACATTCTTTTTCTCTCCAAGTGATGTATTTTCTTTTGAGACGGAGTCTCGCTCTGTCGCCCAGGCTGGAGTGCAGTGGCCGGATCTCAGCTCACTGCAAGCTCCGCCTCCTGGGTTTATGCCATTCTCCTGCCTCAGCCTCCCGAGTAGCTGGGACTACAAGCGCCCGCCACCTCGCCCGGCTAGTTTTTTGTATTTTTAGTAGAGACGGGGTTTCACCGTGTTAGCCAGGATGGTCTCGATCTCCTGACCTCGTGATCCGCCCGTCTCGGCCTCCCAAAGTGCTGGGATTACAGGCTTGAGCCACCGCGCCCGGCAAGTGATGTATTTTCTTTCGTTGTGTGCTTGTATCCATTGCAGGCACTCAGTTTCCAGGGAAGTTAGGCTGATGGAAATTGTTGAGTAAAATGTCCAGACCTGGTTCATTCCAAACCACACACATTTTTTTTTTGTTGTTGTTGTTGCAACATGAGTACTTCAGAAGAAAGGAGACTGGAGGTCTGTTTTGTGTTTATTTATACTGTTTATTTAAATTTGACCCATTCATATTTGTTATGAGACGTTTATGTCTGGTCAGATTTCTACCGTCTTATTTTTTATTTATTTATTTTTTTGAGACGCAGTCTCGCCCTGTCACCCAGGCTGGAGTGCAATGGTGCGATCTCAGCTCACTGCAACCTCCGCCTCCTGGGTTCAAGCGATTCTCCTGCCTCAGCCTCCTGAGTAGCTGGGATTACAGGTGCCTGCCACCATACCCAGTTAATTTTTGTATTTTTAGTGCAGACAGGGTTTCACCATGTTGGCCAGGCTGGTTTGAACTCCTGATCTTGTGATGCGCCCACCTCAGCCTTCCAAAGTGCTGGGATTACAGGTGTGAGCCACCATGCACGGACCTCTACCATCTTATTTTATGTTTATTGTTTATTTTGTTTCCTCTTATTCCCTTATTTATGCTTTGCTAACTTGATGAAGTTTTTAAACAATCCTCCATCGGTAATTAAAGTTATGTTGGTAATTGTATTCATATTTATATCAAACATAATTAATTCTGTATTTCTCTATCACTTTACCAAAGTTGAATAATGACTATTTTGTAACCTACCCTTTCAAAATGAAACCTTTAGCATGCTTTCATGCTTTTGCTTTTCCAACCCCCATTACTTGATTTCTGGATTTTGTTGAAATCATTTGATATTTCAGTTCTGAGCTATTTCCTTATGATATGCTTCTTGGATTTTAAGAATCCTTTTTTCGTTTGTTTGTTTTTTTGAGACAGGGTCTCACTCTGTCGGCCAGGCTAGAGTGCAGTGGTGTGATCATGGCTCACTGCAACCTCTGCCTCCTGGGCTCAAGTGATCTTCCTGCCTCATCCTCCTGAGTAGCTGGGACAACAGGCATGTGCCATCACACCTGGCTAATTTTTTTTTTGAGACAGAGTCTTGCTCTGTCGCTCAGGCTGGAGTGCAGTGGTGTGATCTTGGCTCACCGCAACCTCCACCTCCTGGGTTCCCGCAATTCTCCTGCCTCAGCCTCTCGAGTAGCTGGGATTACAGGCGCGTGCCAACACACCCAGCTAATTTTTGTATTTTTAGTAGAGACGAGGTTTCACCACGTTGGCCAGGCTGGTCTCAAACTCCTGACCTCAAGTGATCCATCCACCTTGGTCTCCCAAAGTGCTGGGATTACAAGCGCGAGTCACCGCACCTGGCCCCCAGCTGATTTTTGCATTTTTTTGTAGAGACAGGGTTTCACCATGTTGCCCAGGCTGGTCTTGAACTACTGAGCTTAAGTGATCGACCTACCTCGGCCTCCCAAAGTGCTGGGATTATAGGCGTGAGCCGCTGCGGCTGGCCCTTAGAATCCTTTCTTAATATATCTTCCAGTTCTTAGCCACATGAGAGCTTGCTTGTTTAGATTCAGTGATTTTCTTTTCTTTTCTTTCTTTCTTTCTTTCTTTCTTTCTTTCTTTCTTTCTTTCTTTCTTTCTTTCTTTCTTTCTTTCTTTCCTTCTT
>NC_045445.1:94854141-94875032 GCF_002776525.5 Piliocolobus tephrosceles | reverse complement strand
TTTCTTTTTTTTTTTTTTTTTTTTTTGAGATGGAGTCTCACTGTGCTGCCCAGACTGGAGTGCAGTGACACCATCTCGGCTCATTGCAGCCTCCACCTCCCGGGTTCAAGAGATTCTCCTGCCTCAGTCTCCTGAGTAGCTGGGATTACAGGTGTGTGCCATCACGCCTGGCTATTTTTTAGTAGAGATGGGTTTCACCATGTTGGCCAGACTGGTCTTGAACTTCTGACCTCAAGTGATCTACCCGCCTTGGCCTCCCAAAGTGCAGGGATTGTAGGTGTGAGCCATCACTCCTGGCCTCAGTGATAAGTTTTACTAGATTTCCTGCCCACCACTATTTGTTTCCTTTTGCTTGGGATCTTTATTCTGATTTAATTTTTATTTTGCCAGTAGTTTTATCCAAAAGGAAACACAGGGCCAGGCGTGGTGGCTCATGCCTGTAATCCGAGCACTTCGGGAGGCTGAGGCGAGCCAATGACTTGAGGCCAGGAGTTTGAGACCAGCCTGGCCAACATGGCAAAACGCCGTCTTTTGTAAAAGTACAAAAATTAGCCAGGCACAGTGGTGCACGCCTGTAATCCCAGCTACTCCGGAGGCTGAGGCAGGAGATTTCCTTGAACCCAGGAGGTGGAGGTTGTAGTGAGCTGAGATGGCACCACTGCACTCCAGCCTGGGTGACAGAGCGAGACTCTGTCTCAAAAAAAAGAAAAGAAAAGAAAAAAGACAGGTGGTAATCTTTGCTCACCTGAAAATGTCTTTTTGTTACCTTCACGTAATAAGAATGATCTGTTGGTTAGAATTTTATCTCTTTATCTTTGGAGTTCAGAAATTTCATCAGGATATGTCCAGGGTATGTCTTTTTGGTTGTTAATCTTTTTTTTTTTTTCTGTTTTTCTTTTCTTTTTTTTTTTGAGGCAGGGTCTCTGTTGTCCAGGCTGGAGTGCAGGGGTGCCATCGTAGCTCACTGTAACTTTGAACTCCTGGGATCAACCAGTCCTCCTGCCTCAGCTTCCTGAGAGCTAGGACTACAGGCGCGCGCCACCACACTGGGCTAATTAAAAAGTTTTTTTTGTATAGACGAGGTCTCACTATGTTGCCTGGATTAGTCTCAAACTCCTGGTGTCAAGCGATCCTCCCACCTCAGCCTCCCAAAATGCTGGGATGACAGGGTGAGCCATGGCGCCCAGCCTTGGTTGTTAATCTTGTTGCTGCCTGTTTCTTTCCAATCTGAAACCTCAAGCCTATGTTCAACTTAAGGAACTTTCGTCTGTTATTTCAGAAAATTATTGCTTCTCCATTTGTACCCTTTTCTCTTTCAGGAACTCCTCTTGTTTAGATTTTAGCTTTCTTGGCTCTATTGTCCATTTTTTCTTTTATGTTTTTGCTCATCATTTCCATTTCTTTGAATTTTTGCTCTAAGTAAGCTCCCTCCTTTGGTCTTCTAGCTTATTAATTTGATTGTTAGTGATGTCTTTTTTGTTTTTCACTATTTCTATTGAATTTTTTTAAGAGACAGAGTCTCACTATGTTGCCTAGGCTGTTCTCGAACTCCTAGGGTCAAGTGATCCTCTTGCCTCAGCCTCCCAGCTAGCAACAGGCAGGTGCCACTGTGCCCAGCTTCAGTTTTGACTGTTAGAGCAGTCTGTGTTTGTGTATTTTTTTTTGAGAAATGGGGTTTAGCTATGTTGCCCAGGCTGGATTAGAACTCCTGGGCTCAAGGGATCCTCCTACCTTAACCTCCCATGTAGCTGGGACTACAGGTATGTGCCACTGCACCCGGCTTTTGAATTTTTATTCAGTGTCAAGTTTTGGGAAATCTTTTTTTCTCACACAGTTCCTTTGAAGTATCTTCTTGATTCTCCTTAAGAATTTGCAGTAGCTCAAGACTAGCCTGGCTAACATGGCGAAACCCCGTCTCTACTAAAAATATAAAAATTCGTATTTTTGTATATGAATTTGGGAGGCTGAGGCAGGAGAGTTGCTTGAACCTGGGAGACAGAGGTTGCAGTGAGCCCAGATCACACCACTGCACTCCATCCTGGGCAATAGAGCAAGGGTCAGTCTCAAAAAAAAAAAAAAAAAAAAAAGAATTTGCAGTAGAATTTAAGTTCTGTTTCCTACATTAACTCTGCAGTGGGAGTCAACTGATGTGATTGTGGAGCCTGTTCTCTGTGTGGTATTCTTGAGCTGTTCATATAATATATTTGTTTGTATATATCCTGACCTTCCAGAAACTCCTGTCTCTCTAGGAATTCCTTGAGCCCCATGAAGGTGGTAAGAATTAAAGGGAGCCATTCTTTCCAATAGGCCAACCGTGAACGGGATGAGAGATGGGACTTCTGATTGAAGAAGGGGAGAGGCCTCATAAGTTCCTGGGCTTTGCTAAGTCACGATTGGAGAAGTGGTGGATCTCTCCTTTTTGTATCTGAGGGAGGCGGCAGCATTTTGGCTGAGTAGGTCAAGTCCCTTTGGAGGCAATGGCCTGAGCAGGGTCAGTAGGAAGGGACAGTTGTTTCCCCACATACTGAGGGCATCTGCCCAGGCTTAGTGGGCTGGGACTCCTTAGATTGATTACCTTCTCATGGTGCCAACTCCCTCACCTCAGCCTGGCACTTAAATTGTTGAGTTGCCCCCAGTAGGAAGTTCTGAGGGAAAGAGGAGTCACAAGCACACATTCAGGTTACTCTCTGTACAGAATTCCTCTCAGAATTATTTGAGTTTGCAATGAAATAATGTTGCAAACATTATATCCAGTACTTCCTCCGATACTGTTGCTGCCATCCGCATCTCTTGTCTTGTGCTGAATCTAGACAGACATGGTATCTGAGGCTTCCTAGCTAGGTTCCCAGTGTGGCCTGGCCTTGATTCAGATGTCAACAAATACCGAGTAGGTAGATGACGGCTCTTTTCTTTCTCTCTTTTTTTTCTTTTGTAGAAAATAAAAAGCCAGGTGAAGGTACCAAGGGCCACAGGAAGATAAGTTGGCCCTGCCCTCAGGTAAGGCATGCCTGTTGTTGATGGGAAGGTCAAGAGCAGGTTGCTTGTCCCAGGAGAGGCCCACTAAACCCAGTACATATTGGGTGACTCTGGACAGAGTGCCACATTGGAGTCAGTGGATCTGGCTTTCCCTCCCTCTCTAGGTGGCCGCAGCAGAGAATCAGCAGCATTTTTCCCAAGCCATATGCAGCTTTGTGCTTGATTTACCTTGGTAGGGATTATCATTATCCCCATGTTTTAGTTGAGAAAACTGTCAGTGAGAAAGTTCCTAGGTTCAAGGTAACACAACTGGGATTTGAGACTGTCTGATTCTCAAGTCCCTGTTTCTTATGGAGAAGAGGGAGGCCAAAACATCATCTTTGGTTCCTGGATCTCCTGGTCCTGCTGGGAAAGGTGTGGGTAAGTAAGGCTTGGGAAAGAGCAATGAGAAGAAGGTATAGGCCAGAGAATGCTTGGGTTCTCACAGTTTAGCGTGGATGAAGCTCTCAAACTTTAACCAGTCCTCTAGAATCACCTGGAGGATGGGGGAAAACATCGATTGCTGGGCCCCACCTCAGAGTTTCTGATTCAGTAGGTCTGGCATGGCATCCGATGATTTGTATTTCTAGCAAGCTCCCAGGTGCTGCTGCTACTGCTGGTCTGAGGACCACTCTTTTGAGAGTCACTTGTCTGGAAAGGTTTTCCCTGGGCCTTGGGAAACCTTCCCAGCTGCCCTTCCCCTCTGAGAGGTCTCTTGTCAGTCCCTGCCTGGCTGTGGGAGAGAGGAGCTCTACCAGCCAGACGGGCAGATCTTTGGGGATGGAGCCCTTTTTGCCTACCTCTCCTTTCTTTGTCCCCACAACTACACTTCTCTGAGAAGCTTTAACTCCTGCTGCTCACCTTGGGAGTGGGAGGATGAGAGGATTGAGAGATAGAAGGGGCATTTATGAGGGGATATTGTCTTCCTTCTAGGGCTTCTTGCTGCCTTTTTGAGGTGATTTCCATGGGTTCATTACCTCTGTTTTTTTTTCTCTTATGTGGTGGCCAGACTGCAAAGCAAAATGGGAAGAAAGCAACCTCCAAAGTGCCCTCTGTACCTCATTTTGTTCACCCCAATGATCATGCCAATCAAGAGACTGAATTAAAGAAGAAGAGGGTAAGCTTTTTGCCTTGGTGGGGAGAGAGAGGGCCTGCCTTGAATGCCGGGTCTGCAGAAGTGTTGAATGGAACGGCAAAGGCAAGAGTTGTTAGGGTTGCTGAGGCTATTTGTGGAAGCTGGGAGAGCGGGAGGTTACCATGATACTGGATTTATGTCTCCATTTGCTCACCACCCAGTCCATTGCTGTCCGGCTTATGTTTCCACTGCTCTGCTGACACTACCCCTGCTGGCCTCATCAGCGCCTTCCCTGACATCACATTCATGGATATTGTTCTTCCCTCATCTTATCAGAATGCTCAGCATTTGAGGCCATGCTTTCTCTGAAGCACGTGGACTTTCTTGTCATCTCACTCTCCTGGATGTCTTTCTTCTTCTTTGACTAGCCACTGACAGTCTCTTTTGCCACTTTTTCCTCTTTCTTATTTTTTTTTTTTTGAGACAGAGTTTCACTTTGTTGCCCCGGCTGGAGTGCAATGGTGTGATCTCAGCTCACTGCAACCTCTACCACCCGGGTTCAAGCGATTCTCCTGCCTCAGCCTCCTGAGTAGCTGGGATTACTGGTGTACACCACCACGCCCGGCTAATTTTGTATTTTTAGTAGAGATGGGGTTTCACCATGTTGGTCAGGCTGGTCTTGAACTCCTGACTTCAGGTGATCCACCTGCCTCGGCCTCCCAAAGTGCTGAGATTACAGGTGTGAGCCACCCTGCCCGGCCTTCTTCCTTATCTTTAAATGATGAAGCGTCCCAAGACCTTGACTTCTTTCCATCTCTGGTCTTAAGTGGTTCCACCTGCCTAGGATACAGTCTCTCTCTGCTTTTTATACTCTCTTTTTATTTTTCTCTGCCACTCTTCCCTTCATCTCTCTTTTTCTTCTTCTCAAACCCTCATCTCCTGCTGTCATATCTTCCCTCTCCCTGGACCCTGCTCCTCCCACCTCTGCCATGTCGTGCCATTTCCTCTGTCTGTCACCCATCCGTCCCTTAGGCTGCAGACCCAGTCAGCTCCAGTCCCAGTGTGTTTTCACTTGTTAGGTTGAGGAGATGAGGGAGAAGCAGCAAGCTGCCCGGGAACATGAAAGACAAAAACGCAGGACCATCGAGAGCTACTGTCAGGATGTCCTAAGACGCCAGGAGGAGTTTGAGCGTAAGGTAAGAGTGCAGTCCTTGCCCCTGGGTAGGTTTGCTCAAAGCATCTTTCGCCGTTTTTCTGTGAAAGGGAAGAAGTTGTTGGAGGGGAACAAGGGAATCAGTGTAGAGACGATGGAAAACCGTGGGGAGGGTCAAAGGGAGGAAGGGAGGGATAGAGGGAGATAAAGGGCCATTTTGAGCCTTACCCGTGACTGGACACCCCTGGAGAGCTCCTCTCTCCCAAGGTTGAGTCTAAAGACTGGGGCTAGTGGTGGGATCGGGGGCTGGGAGAGTTACATGTGACCAGGGGATGGGGTTGGGGCAGAGGGAGCGAGAGTATGAGGAGAGGATTGAGAGACAGAGAGGAGCATATGTGAGGGAATGTTGTTTCCTTCTGGGGCTTCTTGCTGCCTTTTTGGCAGATGTTCTTGTCTCACACACAGAATACACGCTTGCCAGCTCATACTCCCTTTTCTGACATGCAGTGTGTATGCCTCCCCCATCCTATGTCCCTCATAGATTGTTTTTTTCACACCTCCCTCTTTCATCTCTCCCTTTCACACCCATGTGCACACTCAGGTCTCCACCTGGTGCTCAAGCACAGGCATGCACATAGTCACACACATGAACCATGGGGTTCTGTCCATTTTTCTTCCAGTTCCCAGCTTTATTGGTTGGTCAAAGCTACTTTTTGGTGGCCTGAGACTCCCATGATTTTTTTTTTAATTATTATTTTACTTTAAGTTCTAGGGTACATGTGCACAACGTGCAGGTTTGTTACATATGTATCCATGTGCCGTGTTAGTGTGCTGTACCCATTAACTCGTCATTCAGGTATATCTCCTGATGCTATCCCTCCCCCTCCACCCACCCCACGACAGGCCCCGGTGTGTGATGTTCCCCTTCCTGTGTCCAAGTGTTCTCATTGTTCAATTCCCACCTATGAGTGAGAACATGCGGTGTTTGGTTTTCTGTCCTTGCGATAGTTTGCTGAGAATGATAGTTTCCAGCTTCATCCATGTCCCTACAAAGGACATGAACTCACCCTTTTTTATGGCTGCATAGTATTCCATGGTGTATATGTGCCACATTTTCTTAATCCAGTCTATCATTGATGGACATTTGGGTTGGTTCCAAGTCTTTGCTATTGCGAATAGTGCTGCAGTAAACATAGGTGTGCCTGTGTCTTTATAGTAACATTATTTATAATCCTTTGGCTATATCCCCAGTAATGGGATGGCTGGGTCAAATGGTATTTCTAGTTCTAGATCCTTGAGGAATCGCCACACTGTCTTCCACAATGGTTGAACTAGTTTACAGTCCCACCAACAGTGTAAAAGTGTTCCTGTTTCTCCACATCCTCTCCAGCACCTGTTGTTTCCTGACTTTTTAATGATTGCCATTCTAACTGATGTGAGATGGTATCTCATTGCGGTTTTGATTTGCATTTCTCTGATGGCCAGGACTCACATGATTTTTTAAGCCTCCTATAGTTTCCAAAGCCCTGCTTCCCTTTCTCTCTCTCTCCCCCTCCTCCCCTGGACCCTTCTCTTTTTTTTCTCCTTTAGGAGGAAGTTTTGCAGGAATTAAATATGTTTCCTCAGCTGGATGACGAGGCCACAAGGAAGGCTTATTACAAGGAGTTTCGTAAGGTACAGGGTTCCATTTCTTCAGGCTTTCGGGGGAGGGTTCCAGTCCAGCCTCATTTCCTCTCCATTTCTGTTTTTTCCTGACTGAGATGGAGACTTTTGTTTCACGGGACTGCGTCACTGCTACCCTATCCTTTCCCTGCCCTTATCCCCTGGTCCTCTGCCCTGCAGGTGGTGGAATACTCTGATGTGATTCTGGAAGTCCTGGATGCCAGAGACCCATTAGGCTGCCGCTGCTTCCAAATGGAGGAGGCTGTCCTGCGAGCACAAGGCAACAAGAAGCTGGTCCTAGTCTTGAACAAGATTGGTGGGTGTTAGGCAGGATTGGGTGTGACAGGGAAGGTGGGCAGGCCATCTTTAACATCTAGCTTGGACCAGACACTGAACCCAGCAACTCAGCGATACTCATAATAGTCATTTAAAGTAGAAATTTTTGTTCTGATTTTCAAAGCCTGTATCACAGAGTATAGTACAAGTTAGGTGTGGAGTCCAAGCCTGTCTGCCTTTCAGTCTCCTGTTCTTGCCATTTCGAGCCTTCTCTGTGATTGGACAACCTTGGAGAGTTCCTCCTCCCTCAAACTGGAACTCAGACGGTCAGAGGAGCACATGGGCTCAGGAGTCACTCAGGTCTGGGGCTCGGCCCCTCACCTGTCCTGATTCTTTTCTCTGAGACACTGAATAAGTCATGCCACCTCCAAGAGCTCCCGTTTCTCTAGCTGTAAAATGGGCCATGAGTATCCCAACCTCATAGATTCGTTGTAAGAAGTAATGATAAAATGCTTGGTACATGGTGGTCAGTACTTCACACATGATAGCCATTCTTGTTAGGGTTATCTTTGACATTTGGCCCAACCCAGAATGATCCAGAGAGGGTATAGGAAACAATATTTGGGAGGCCTCTGATGCTCCTGGCGCTGTTTTGGAAAGAGAACGTTTGGAACCAGACAGCTAGTTTGTCCATTCCCTGAGGGAACAGAGGCTCCCTCAGGGAGGGTTAACGCAACCCATAGACCAGACTGTTCTTTCTAACTCCAACCTCTGGACTGGATGGGAATGACAGGGCCAGTCGAGAGACCTGTTGATGGTAGGTGGGCCTAGCTTTGGGTATGGGTGGAGGTGTCTTTGGAGGGAACCATGGAGGTATTGTTCTGCTTACCAGCCCCATCTGTTCCTATATTTACCCCAGACCTGGTCCCCAAGGAGGTTGTGGAGAAATGGCTGGATTACCTTCGGAATGAGTTGCCAACCGTGGCTTTCAAGGCCAGTACCCAGCATCAGATCAAAAACCTGGTAAGCCTGGGGCTAGGGTCATCTAGCCTCTTTCAGGGTAGTTTGGGGCCAGAGTTGGGGGAGTCGTGACTTGGACTGGAACCTCCAGCCCTTTAGTATTAGAACTGGGCCTTCAACTTTGAGCTTTTTGCTCCACCGAGAGACTTTGGTTTTTTTTTTTTTTTGAGACAGAGTTTCACTCTTGTTGCCCAGGTTGGAGTGCGATGGCGCAATCTCGGCTCACTGCAACCTCCACCTCCTGGGTTCAAATGATTCTCCTGCCTCAGCCTCCCAAGTAGCTGGGATTTTTTTTTTTTTTGAGACGGATTCTCGCTCTGTCGCCCAGGCTGGAGTGCAGTGGCCGGATCTCAGCTCACTGCAAGCTCCGCCTCCCGGGTTTACGCCATTCTCCTGCCTCAGCCTCCCGAGACTGGGACTACAGGCGCCCGCCACCTCGCCTGGCTAGTTTTTTGTATTTTTTAGTAGAGACGGGGTTTCACCTTGTTAGCCAGGATGGTCTTGATCGTCTGACCTCGTGATCTGCCCGTCTCAGCCTCCCACAGTGCTGGGATTACAGGCTTGAGCCACCGTGCCCGGCAAGTAGCTGGGATTATAAGTGCACGTCACCATGCCTTGCTAATTTTTGTATTTTTAGTAGAGATGGGGTTTCGCCATGTTGACCAGGCTTGTCTTGAACTCCTGACTTCAGGTGATCCACCTCCCTCGGCCTCCCAATGCGCTGGGATTACAGGCATGAGCCACCATGCCTGGCTGGTGACTTCTTAATATTAGTTTCACTTCACTTCTTCCTATATTATCACTCTTCAGAAAACATTTCTTTTTTTTCAGTTGTAAGGATAAAGCATAATGTCTATGGGGAATTTGTAAAATACAGTTAACTACTTGTTTATTTATTTATTTATTTATTTGAGACAGAGTCTCACTCTGTCACCCAGGCTGGAGTGCAATGGCGTGATCTTGACTCACTTCGCAACCGCTGCCTCCACCAGGTTCAAGCAATTCTCCTGCCTCAGCCTCCCGAGTAGCTGGGACTACAGGCGCGTGCCACCATGCCCGGCTAATTTTTGTATTTTTTGTAGAGATGGGGTTTTGCCATGTTGGCCAGGCTGGTCTCAAGCTCCTGACCTCAGGTGGTCCACCAGCCTTGGCCTCCCAAAGTGCTGGGCTTACAGGCGTGAGCCACTGCTCCCGGTCTAACTTTATTTTTTATTTTTTGAAACAAAGTCTCACTTTGTCACCCAGGCTGGAGTGCAGTGGCGCTATCTCGGCTCACTGCAATCTGTGCTTCCTGGGTTCAAGTGATTCTTGTGCCTCAGCCTCCAGAGTAGCTAGGATTGTGGCTAAGTTTTGTATTTTTTTTTTAGTAGAGATGGGGTTTCACCATGTTGGCCAGGCTGGTCTCGAACTCCAGATCTCAGGTGATCCACCAGCCTTGGCCTCCCAACATGCTAGGATTATAGGTGTGAGCCACTGTGCACAACCAACTACTTGTTAACTTTAAAAAATACATATACCTCCAATCATTTTTCTCTTTGAAACAAATCACAGTTCTTCCCAATTATATCATTAATAGAGAAATATGTATTCATTGTAAAATATTAATACAGAAACTGATTGCTTCTGGGAGAGAAATTGGATACTAAGGGACATTTTTTTCAATTTTGCATTGGATGTTAAACTTATAAAAAATAAAGTAGAAAAAATAAAATTAACTACAGATAAAGCTTAAATACCTTTTCACCAGTCTCCCTAATTCTAGTCTCTATTCATGCCCAGAGGTAACTACCATTGACAGTTTGGTGTGTATTCTTTCAGACTTTATTTTAGATACAGGGTCTCAATTGGTCATCCAGGCCTCAGTGCAGTGGTGTGATGATAGCTCATTGAAGCCTCAAACTCCTGGACTCAAGACATCCTCCTGCCTCAGCCTCCTGAGTACCTTGGACTATAGGTGCATGCCACCATGCCAGGCTAATTTTTATCTTTTATATTTTTGTAGAGATGGGGGTCTTGCTTTGTTGACCACTCTGGTCTCAAACTCCTGGCCTCAAGTGACCCTCCCATCTCAGCCTTCCAAAGTGTGGGGATTACAGGCGTTAAGCCACTGCACTCGGCCTTCTTCCAAATGTTATTCTGTGCTTTGGATATACATAGAAGTGTATATATAAAGAGGGAATACTGGTTGGAAGTATTATGTATATCATTCTGTGGCTTAGTTTTTTTTTTCTCTTGGACATCTTTCTATAGACATGTGCCTTTTGGATGCTGAATACAATTAGTTTGCAGTTTTTAATCGTTATAACCTGGGCTTCCACAAATACCCTTGCACGTGTCTCCTTGGCACATGGGCAGGTGTGTGTTTGTAGGTGAGGTAGAGAAAGGGAGTGGCTGGGTCATAGCCTTTCTGCATTTTACCTTTACCTCTACACTGAGGAATCGCCCTCCATGATAGCTGTACCAATTTGTACTCCCACCAGTGGGGTAGATTTGCACATGTCTCCTCGGCACATGGGCAAGTGTGTGTTTGTAGGTGAGGTAGAGAAAGGGAGTGGCTGGGTCATAGCCTTTCTGCATTTTACCTTTACCTAGACACTGAGGAATCACCCTCCATGATGGCTGTACCAATTTATGCTCCCACCAGTGGGGTAGATGAATGCGTGGGAGGGCCTCTTTTCCTGCACCCTTGGCAACATCTGATAGCATTAAACTGTTAAACTTTTCAGAAACATGATACCTTATTTACATTTTCTTGGCCTTTTTAAAATTTTCACTTTAATTTTTTTTGAGATGGATTTCGCTCTTGTTGCCCAGGCCGGAGTGGGATGGCACGATCTCGGCTCACTGCAACTTCTGCCTCCCAGGTTCAAGCGATTCTCTTCCCTCAGCCTCCCGAGTAGCTGGGATGATAGGCATGCGCCACCACGCCTGGCTAATTTTGTATTTTTAGTAGAGACAGGGTTTCACCATGTTGGTCAGGCTGATCTTGAACTCCTGACCTCAAGTGATCCACCTGCTTCAGCTTCCCAAAGTGCTGGGATTACAGGTGTGAGCCACCATGCCCAACTTCTTGGCCTTTTTGATGGCAAAAATAGAAGCTGCCTTTTCTTTTCTTTCTTTTTTTTTTTTCTTTTTTCTTTTTTGAGGTGACGTCTCACTCTATCGCCCAGGCTGGTGTGCACTGGTGCAGTATTGGGTCACTGCAACCTCTGCCTCCTGGGTTCAAGCGATTTTCCTGCCTCAGCCTCCCAAGTAGCTGGGATTACAGGCACATGCCACCATGCCCAGCTAATTTTTGTATTTTTAGAGACGTGGTTTTGCCATGTTGGCCAGGCTGGTCTTAAACTTGTGACCTCAAGTGATCCATCTGCCTTGGCCTCCCAAAGTGCTGTATTACAGGCATGAGCCACAGCACCCGGCCAGAAGCCACCTTTTCTAACAGCTGTATTTCATTTGTATTCCACTTTTAGGATATAGCTTTTTAACCTATTTCTTATTGGTGGATATATAGGCTAATTCCAATTTTGTGATATTGGAAACAATTCTGTGGCTGGGCGCGGTGCCTCATGCCTGTAATGCCAGCACTTTGGGAGGCCAAGGTGGGCAGACTGCTTGATGCCAGGAGTTTGAGACCAGCCTGACCAACATGGCGAAACCCTGTCTCTACTAAAAATACAAAAATTAGCCAGGTGTGGTGGCGCATGCCTGTAGTCCTAGCTACTTGGGAGGTTGAGGCATGAGAATCGTTTGAACCCAGCAGGTGGACGTTGCAGTGAGCCAAGATTGCACCCCACACTCCTGCCTGGGTGACAGAGTAAGACTCTGTCTCAAAGAAAAAAAGTAAGGGAAGAGGAGGGAGGGAATTCTGGGCAGAGGAGGTGACATCAGGAGTAAAGAGGTGGCATCGGGAGTAAAGGTTGGGATGGCCTTGTCCTGTGTGAGGAATTGAGGGAGGGTAGGCTGTGGGCCAGGCTCCCTCTCATCCCTGCGCAGGCAGGGAGGGTGGGCATCCCTGTTGTGCACACAGGGCACTGAAGCCTGGAGGAAGGAAGCAGGCTTTGCTGGACGTAGGCCTGTGAGAAGTAGACCTGGAGCTCAGACCTGCCCTATCTAGAGCCAGGATGCCATCCGGCCACTGCCAAGGGAGGCAAGTGACATGTGTCGAGGCAGAGGCAGGGGCGGAGAAGACTGGAGACACAAAGACAGTCGAGGGGAATGGGGAAGTGACACGTGTTCAAGATCTGTGTGAGAAGCCTTCTGTTTCAGGCTGAGGAGCTCAGTGATCATAGGGAGGCCCTGAAAGTTAAATCTGGGCTCAGACCTCATCTGCCGTCTGATGTCTCTTTAATATTCATTTCTTTTCCCAGAATCGTTGCAGCGTACCAGTAGATCAGGCCTCTGAGTCACTGCTGAAAAGCAAAGCCTGCTTTGGAGCTGAAAACCTCATGAGGGTTCTGGGGAACTATTGCCGCCTTGGTGAAGTGCGCACCCACATTCGTGTGGGTGTTGTGGGTAAGACCTGCTGGGTGGTCATGGGGCCCAGGCTTCTTTCTTGGGCGGACACTTCACTGGGGGAAAGGATCCTGGGAGCTTCGTCGTCTTCTAGGGGAAGAGAGGAGTGGTTCAGGAAGGGTTTCGTGACTTGTAACTTGGATGGGTGGGCATCACTGTGTATTGAGTATTAGATCTATGGAGCAAATGCAGGGTGCCAGGCTTGGAGTTGGCACCATCTCATCCTATCAGAGCTGTGGGAGGGTGGGGTGACCATCTACCTTTTACAGATGAGAATTCTGAGTAAGGCCCAGAGAAGGACAAAGGGACTTTTGGAGCCCAGCCTTGTGCAAGACAAGGCAGAGCTGAGGATCAAACCTAGGCCTTTCTGGAACATAGGTTCCTGAGGGAGGGATGATGGGAATGGAGTAGGGAAATGGAGAGAGGCAGAGATATATCACCAGAGAGAGAATGTGAAGCCATGTGAGAAAGACATTGGAGAGAGAGCTAGACACTGAGAGGGTATAGGTATGCATACCGGGATAGATACAGAAGAAGACACAGAGAACGCACTGGGAAGCCAGATGGCAGGGTTGGTGGGGAATGGAAAGAGGAGACAAATTTACATAATGGAGGCATGCAAAGAGGGGGATACAATCAGAAGCACCAAAAGGGACGTAGAGACAGATATGCATACAAAGATCTGCTGAGGGAGGCATAGGAAGGGCAGAGATAACCCAGGTATGTAGAGAGGCAGACGTATTCCTAAAGAAAGAATGAGAGAGACAAACACACTACAGGGATAGAGACAGATTCAGCGAGAGAGATACATGGAAGCAGACTGGACAAGGCTGTAGATACAGAGGAACACATACACATAGCTCTTAAGTACACATACAGATCCACAAACACATACACAGACCCACGCTACAGACCCAGAGATCCAGAGGAGGCACATTTAGAGAGACAGAACCAGAGTCAAAATGCATGCAGACCAAGCCCTTCCCCCACACACCCACCCCAGTGCTACTCCCTCAACGCACATAGAACCACAAGGAGGGCTGGATGTGGCAGCTCATTCATGCCTGTAGCCCCAGCACTTTGGGAGGCTGAGGTGCACAGATCACTTGAGGTCAGGAGTTTTGAGACCAGCATGGCCAACATGGCAAAACCCCATGTCTACTAAAAACACAAAAATTAGCTGGGTGTGGTGGCGGGCATCTGTAATCTCAGGTACTCGGAAGGCCGAGGCAGGAGAATAGCTTGAATCTGGGAGGTGGAGGTTACAATGAGTTGAGATCATGCCACTGTTGAGATCCAGCCTGGGCAACAGAACAAGACTCTGTCTCAACGAAAAGAAGACACACATGTGCCCACATATACTTTGACCCTTGAACATAATCACGTACCCAGAGTCACAGAGGGACACAAATACACAGACATGTCACGATGAGGCAGGTATGTGTACCTGTACAGAGAGAAATAGAGACATACAGAGAGGAGGTTAAGGAGGCGCAGACAGGGAGAGAGTAGAAGAGACGCTGTGAGACACATACAGAGAGGCGCCCACGAAGTGACCAGCCCACAGAGACAAGGAGCGTGGACAGAGGCTGACAGGAGTTGGCATGGAGGGAATTACAAATAGAGGCAGAATTGATGGGGTGGAGAGAATCAGAAAAGAACAATGACCAGAATGAGAGACAGACAAATTGGCAGAGAAAGAGGTACTTAGATACAGAGGCACAGAGAGAAACAAAGATAAGATAGAGAAAGAGACTGAGTGGGAGAGACAAGAAAAGGAAAAAGTGGTGATACTGAGAATGGGAATGACCAGAGAGAGAGAGAGAGAGAGAGAGACAGACGGAGAGAGACAGACAGAGAGAGACAGAGAGACAGAGAGAGACAGAGAGAGACAGAGAGAGAGAGACAGACGGAGAGAGACAGACAGAGAGAGAGAAAGACAGAGAGAGAGAGACAGAGAGAGACAGAGAGAGACAGAGACGGAGAGAGACAGAGAGAGAGACAGATGGAGAGAGAGACAGAGACAGAGAGACAGACAGAGAGACACAGAGAGAGACAGAGAGAGACAGAGACGGAGAGAGAGAGAGAGAGAGACAGATGGAGAGAGAGACAGAGAGAGACAGAGAGAGACAGAGAGAGACAGACAGAGAGAGAGAGAGAGGCAGAGAGACAGAGACTTCCATGCACGGCGATATTTAGAATGAGAATGACCTAGAGAGAGGGAGGCCGGAGAGAGGCGTGCAGAGGCTTCATGCATGAGAGGTATACTTAGACATACACTTTTTTTTTCTTTAGGCAATCAGCTCTCTCGGGTTGAAACAAGTATATGCTTGAGACAATAGTACACACATGTAAATTGAGCACATACAGAAAGAGAACGGTGAGAATGAGGCCCAGTGAGGGGAAACACAAAGACATCCACAGGCTGAGAATGGCTGACAGATGCCCAAACAGCAAAATACACACCTCAGGTAGACAGCTGCACAGAGAGACTGGCATCTGGAGATGACCTCCATCCCCATCCATGGAATGATACACCCAGACGGGTTGTTCTCTGTTTCTTAGACATTTCTTGATATCCACCTTCTGTTGGATTGTGCCACTGAGACCTTGCATTAAGGACCTCTGCCTGGCTGATTGTGGGTGGGAGGTTGGTGTCACATCTAGAGAGAGGGACATACCTATCTAGCATGCTCACAAATGGAGGGGAGAGGTAGAAAGGCCCTGTAGGGGCTTTG
This sequence comes from Piliocolobus tephrosceles, assembly GCF_002776525.5. Classification (NCBI taxonomy): domain Eukaryota; kingdom Metazoa; phylum Chordata; class Mammalia; order Primates; family Cercopithecidae; genus Piliocolobus; species Piliocolobus tephrosceles. The sequence continues at coordinate 94,859,581 of NC_045445.1, read as the reverse complement.
TCAGGGCCTGGGGTGGAAAGGGAGGAGGCCAGGCTCAATTTTTTGGTTTCCCCATGGCCTGGTTACTGCCCCTGGCTGGGCCTCCCTCACACAGGCTGGCCTGAGTGTTCCTGAGGGCCTCTTCTGCCCTGAGCCATCTGCTGCTACTTTGTAGGTCTTCCCAATGTTGGGAAGAGCAGCCTGATCAATAGCCTGAAGCGCAGCCGCGCATGCAGCGTGGGAGCTGTTCCTGGAATTACCAAGTAAGCACCTGCCTGCTCCCGCACTCCACAATTCCTTGACCCTACCATTTCCCCCCAACTGCCATGCCTTCAGCCCCTGTCCCTTTCCTTATCGTGGACCATCCCCCGATGCTTTCCCCAGGCATGGGAGTCTCATAGCCCTCATTTTCCTGACACGCCCTAGGTGTAGGCAGGTCCCCAGATGGGTGGTTCCGATTAGCGCCTTGAAGCTTCTGAATAACCACGCAAGATTGGGCTACTAATGGGAGCTCTGTTGAGTGGATGAAGCAGCTGAGGCTTGGAGAGTCAAGCTTGCCCAAGGGTCCTGCAGCTCAGTCCCCAGTGGAAGATGCTAGATTAGAAATAGCCTCGGCCGGGCGCGGTGGCTCAAGCCTGTAATCCCAGTATTTTGGGAGGCCGAGGCGGGCGGATCACGAGGTCAGGCGATCGAGACCATCCTGGCTAACACGGTGAAACCCCGTCTCTACTAAAAAAATACAAAAAACTAGCCGGGCGACGTGGCGGCGCCTGTAGTCCCAGCTACTCGGGAGGCTGAGGCAGGAGAATGGCGTGAACCCAGGAGGCGGAGCTTGCAGTGAGCTGAGATCCGGCCACTGCACTCCAGCCTGGGCGACAGAGCGAGACTCCGTCTCAAAAAAAAAAAAAAAGAAATAGCCTCAAGTCTGTAGAGCCCCAGTCACCCCTCCTCCAGCTCTATATCTCTCCACCTTCATCTCTAATAACACCTTCCCCTCACTCCTTTACACCCCCACATCCCAGACCCACCTTCGTGATTGGGGCCTCTACGATGCCAGCCACATCCAATCTTTCTTCTTCCCTGCCCCCAGATTCATGCAGGAGGTCTACCTGGACAAGTTCATCCGCCTGCTGGATGCTCCAGGCATTGTCCCAGGGCCCAACTCAGAGGTGGGCACCATCCTGCGTAACTGCGTCCACGTGCAGAAGCTGGCAGACCCTGTGACCCCAGTGGAGACCATCCTGCAGCGCTGCAACCTGGAGGAGGTCTGCAGCAGAGCCCTGGCCGATGCCCTGCCCTACTCCAAGGGCCCTTCATTCTTCCTCATGACTTCTCTCCTTCCTCCCGTCACCAGATTTCCAACTATTATGGCGTCTCTGGGTTCCAGACCACTGAGCACTTTCTTACGGCAGTGGCCCACCGTTTGGGGAAGAAGAAGAAGGGAGGCTTATACAGTCAGGAACAGGCAGCCAAAGCTGTCCTAGCTGACTGGGTGAGGTGAGGAGGAGGTTAGGGGTAAGGGTGAGGCCCACTGGGAGCCTGGCTCCACAAAGGCTCATCTGTGCTTATTGCCGTTGGGGCAGCTTGACTTCCTGGGTCTTGGGGCAGAGGATGGCCAAGGTGCCAGGTCATGTCCTGCTCGAGACTTTATGCCCAGTGATTATCCAGCAACTCAACTCCTTGTTCAGAAGCCAGTGTCTGGGTTTTCTTGTTCCCTTACTGTTTCTGGCCTGCAAACTCATCGTCTCTTGGATTGTCATTGGTTCTCTCAGTGACAGCACCACTAATCTCCCCTATTTCCCAATGCAGCGGGAAGATTAGCTTCTATATACCACCACCACCCACTCACACTCTGCCTACCCATCTCAGTGCTGAGATTGTTAAGGAAATGACCGAGGTCTTTGATATCGAGGATACTGAGCAGGCCAATGAAGACACCATGGAATGTAAGTGTGGGCAGGGTGGGTCCACTTGGTCTTGCACTAGTGGGGCCACGCAGACCTGACAGCAAATCCCACATTTGACCTCCCGCTTCCTTGGCCCTACTTGGGCTTTGGGCAAGTTGCTTAAGCAGCTCGAGGCCTAATTTCTTTTCCTGCAAGGTGGGGAATTCTAATCTGGCCCTGGCAGGGAGGGTGGGGGTTAGGGGGAGGGTGGTTGCGAGCTTTTGGTAGATACGAAAGAAGGTACCTGGTACCCATTGAGGTGCTCTGGAAATGTGAGGCTCCATTCCTGTCTCTTGGGACCTGGAATGGACTGAGACGTTCTCTCAAAAACTCTCTAATGTTGCCTTAGGCTTTTTCACAACCATTTCAGGTCCATTTCTAGATTTTCCTTCTTACTCCCATTGGTGAATAAGGTACCCAAGTCACAGAAAGCTGATATTTGCCAAAGGATGTCAGCAGAGGTGCGTTTGACCCGGTTCTCCTGCCCTGTTGAAGACTCTTCCAGCTCAGAGAAGCTGGGTGTCTAAAAGTATAGACTGCCTGGATTCAAATCCGAGCTTTGTTTCCTTTTTACTGTGTGATGCTAAACAAATTACTTCGCTTCTTTGTCTCAATGATGTTATCTGTAAAATGGGGACAATAAGTCCACCCGATAAGGTAGTTATGAGGATTTATTTAATATGTAAAAGACATTTAGAACAACAGTGCCTGGCATTTAGTAAATAGATGCTCAGTAAATATTAATTTTTATTAAGATGCTTATTTGCTGGGGAGCAGAGATGTGACTCTAGAAACTCCTGAGAATGTTTGCTCTCCTCAGATATTACTCTCTGCAGCCCTGGCTTGTGGCTCCCTGCTTCATTCTCTACACTGCCTAAGGAAGGTATCCAGTGCCCTCTGGGCTTGTCTATAGACATTATGGGGTAGTTGAGGAAGCCTTGGCTAGCCTGGCTTCTAGATACTCTATTTTTTTCTCTTGAGGTCCAGTAGTTTTCCTTCTCTGGATCTTTTAGTGTCCTTGTATTACACACGAGGTTGAGAGGACTTGCCTGCTTTCTAGTTTATATCCCATGTGGCTTTGGGCAAGTCATCCCCCTGTCTCAATTTGTTTCTTCTTTTTTTTTTTGAGGCAGAGTCTTGCTTTGTTGCCCAGGCTGGAGTGCAGTGGTATGATCTGGGCTTACTGCAGTCTCTGCCTCCTGGGGTCAAGTGATTCTTGTGCCTCAGCCGCCTGAGTAGCTGGGACTGGAGGTGTGCACCACCATGCCTGGCTAATTTTTTAATTTTTAGTAGAGATGGGGTTTTGCCATGTTGGCCAGGCTGGTCTCGAACTCCTGGCTTCAAGCAATCCACCTGCCTTGGCCTCCCAAAGTGCTGGGATTACAGGCATGAGCCACTGCACCTGGCCTTAGTTTCCTCCTCTGTTAAGTAGGGCAGTTGAGAAGGGTTTGAGCTTATGTTCTTATGATGATGCTCGACACTGGCAGGATGTGAGGGCAAGAGGTGCTCCATCACTGAGAATGCATTTTGGCGAAAGATTGAGGTCTGAGAAATTGAGAAGACGGTGAGGAACAGGTTAGTGGTGAGCGTTTTCTGAAGGAGGTGGCCCTAGTGCTGGATCTTGAAGGGTGAGTAGGGATTAGAAGGCTAAGTGTAGGGAATAGGGGCAAAATTATACAAGCAGGCATAAGAGTCGTGGGGCACAGGGCAGTGGGCACATCTGAGGGTTGCAGTAGAGGCCAGCTCCAGGCAAGGGACCAGAGAGAGGAGGAGAAAGTCTGGTCCTGGGGAGGGAATCCCAGTGCCTGCCATTTACAGAGCAGCATCTTGGGCCAGAGCATTGCAGACATGTGCCGTGTCTCACAGCAGCCCAGTGTGAAGAGGGCTTGTGGAATTCCCATTTTCCAAATGAGGAAGCTGAAGCTCTGAGTCCAGCTCCCAGCAATTGCGTGAATGTCCTACTGCAAAACCCATGCGTTTAATTCTTAGTCATGTGGCCTCTCAGCAGGAGTGAAAAGTTCCTGCACCTGACTTCCCTGGGAAGCATCTGTGTATCCTTTTCACCGAGGCCTGACCAGGGGGTCTGGCAACAGAGGGGAGCCAGGGCCCTGACAGTGGTGTTGGTTGTGTTAAAGGCTTGGCCGCTGGAGAATCTGATGAGCTGTTGGGTGACACGGACCCACTTGAAATGGAGATCAAGTTGCTCCATTCTCCGATGACGAAAATAGCAGATGCCATAGAAAATAAAACCACCGTGTATAAGGTACCTGTCATCTTTGTTCATGGCAATCCTCTTCTCTCCCCAGGGCTCTGGGAAGTGGTCAGTCCCTTTTACCTGCCTTTCGTGTGGTGAGATGTGGGTGGTTCACTTGCTCCCAGTGGGCTTCTGGATGCCTGGCCTAGTGCATCCTTTACCAAGCAATGACAGGTCCAGGAAGCAGGTATGCTTTGTAAGGCACCTTTCCCAGCCCTGGTTCTAGCCCACAGAATAGGTATCACTATCTAGCCACTCAGTTGTCCAACTTGCAAATGACTCTTTCTTCTCCCTAACTAGTACCAGGATTTTTTTTTTTCTTTTGAGACAGAGTCTTACTCTGTCACCCAGACTGCAGTGCAGTGCCGTGATCTCGGCTCATTGCAACTTCCTCCTCCCAGGTTCATGTGATTCTCCTGCCTGAGCCTCCCAATTAGCTGGGATTACAGGCATGCGCCACGACACCCGGCTAATTTTTGTATTTTTAGTAGAGACAGGGTTTTGCTATGTTGGCCAGGCTGGTCTCGAACCTCCGACCTCGGGTGATCTGCCTGCCTTGGCCTTCCAAAGTGCTAGGATTGCAGGCATGAGCCACCACGCCTGGCCTGGGATCTTATACTCTGTCAGTCACCGAGACCTATGTCTTCTCCCTCCTAAATCTTTTGACAAGCTTTTCATCCTTTTCATCCCTACCATTCCTGTAACCCTAAACTAAACTTCCAGCCCTCACTTACTTGGACATATGTCCCAAGGTTGGTTTCTTTCTTTCTTTCTCTTTCTCTTTCTTTTCTTTTCTCTTCTCTTCTCTTCTCTTCTCTTCTCTTCTCTTCTCTTCTCTTCTCTTTTCTTCTTTCTTTCTTTCTTTCTTTCTTTCTTTCTTTCTTTCTTTCTTTCTTTCTTTCTTTCTTTCTTTCTTTCTTCCCTTCTTACTTTCTTTCTTTTCTTCCTTTTCTCCTTCCTTCCTTCCTTCTTTCTTTCCTTCTTCCTTTCTTTTCTTTTCTTTCTTTCTTTCCTTCTTTCTTTTTCTTTTCTTTTCTTTTCTTTTCTTTTCTTTTCTTTTCTTTTCTTTTCTTTTCTTTTCTTTTCTTTTCTTTTCTTTTCTTTTCTTTTCTTTTCTTTCTGTCTTGACAGAAACTCGCTCTGCCGCCTAGGCTGAAGTGCAGTGGCGTGCTCTTAGCTCACTGCAACCTCCACCTCCTGGGTTCAAGCAATTCTCCTGCCTCAGCCTCCCGAGCAGCTGGGACTACAGGTGCCCGCCACC